>NC_133339.1:49905100-50214267 GCF_030506205.2 Paramisgurnus dabryanus
TATCGCATACAATTTAAAATATTACTAATCACCTACAAAGCCTTAAATGGCCTAGCACCCTCATATCTTAGAGAATTACTATCAGAATACATCCATCACGTGCACTGTGGTCGCAAGATTCTGGTCTCTTAATTATCCCTAAAATATCAAAAGTGTCTAAAGGTGGCAGATCCTTTTCCTACTTAGCCCCCAAGCTTTGGAATGATTTACCAACTGATATCCAAGAATCAGATACAGTAGATACCTTTAAATCTAGACTTAAAACTTTTCTCTTTAACAAGGCATTCACATAATTTGTTTTAGTAAAGGTACTCATCTCACAATAGCTAGTTTGTACAACCTAATAAATAAATAAATTAAAACCTAATTTTCGTCAACACTTCAAAGCATGGTAGATTAGTAGTTGGTTGAGTCTTAGGGTGGTCATGGCGCAGTGGATAAGACACACGCCTTTGGTGTGAGAGACCGGGTTCGAATCCACTGTGATACACGCTTGTGTCCCTGAGCAAGACACTTAACCCCTAGTTGCTCCAGAGGCGTGCGACCTCTGACATCTATAGCAAGTGTAAGTCGCTGAATAAGTAAGTTAATTTGGCACATATGGTCGGGTTGCGTTTTTGGCTTTTATCCATGATCTTGAAAATAGAATGTCATACAGAACCGTTTGCCACTGTACGTTAGTGGGGCAGTGGGGCTTCTGGCCTTAGTCAAACGAGTTTCTGTTTCCGTTCTAAAGATCAGATGGGAAGCTCCATAAATAGACTCACCCTGGGCCCACAAATTTGCTAAAATCTTCAACTATAGGTAATACACTTAGGGGCCAGTCACACCAAAAGCGTTAATGGCAGTTGCAGGCGCCTTTTTTGAATGATATTCTATGGGCAGGGAGCGTTTGTGCGCTGTTTATGCCCGCTGAGCGCCTTGCGGTTTTTGCCGCCGGCCGCAGCAAGGGCCTTTGAAGGAAGGCTGAGAGCGGAGAAGCACCCGACGTCATTCGCGTCTTTCCATTGTCCAATCGAATGAGGGGAGAGGCGGGCCTTACGTTGTGGTGAGGGAAGTTTACAGTTACTTTGACGAACGGACTACACTCGCTCACTCTCTCTTGCATGTTTGTGCACCTCTCATCCTCAAACAAGGTCAGAGCAAGCGCCCTCTTTTTAAAGTTTCTGCTAATATGACAGTTAACAGCAAAAGAGCGACCACGCTTCAATATTTGATTGACAAGACAGCTGACTCTGTGGTTGCTTAGCACAGAGGTGGAAAGAGTAATAAAATATTGTACTCAAGTAAAAGTAAAGTTACTTTAATAATATTTTACTTAAGTAAAAGTAAAGTTACTGGTTTAAAAATCTACTCAAGTAAAAGTAAAAAGTAAGTCATTTTAACTTTACTCAGAGTAAAAGTTACTTTTTTACAGCGGGGAGAGGTGGAGGATTCTAGTATAGTTCAAAAACGACAAGGGAATATAAATCTCAAACTAGTTGTTTTTAATTGTAGGAACATCTTTACAATTAAAGTGCAATAACAAAAAGTTAATAAAAAGCTTTTTAAACATTTATGGAATTTTTTAATGATTTTTACAGGTGAGTTATATGCAAAAATTATATGAGGTCAGCAGCTACCCAGCCAACATTGATATGTGGGCCCCACGTGGGTCCCATCTGGGCAGCATGGGTTACATGTGGGCATGGGCTTCACATGGGCAATATACTGTATGTGGGTCCCATGTGGGTTTCCCCATGGGCCCCATTTGGGTTTTTCCATGTGGGATAATAATGTGAGGCCCTCATGGCACCTATGTGGGCAAAACATTTTTATGCTTGAAATACATCTTTATACATTTACAATCTTAAAATAATAACTTTTGGTTGATAGTCACTTTTAAACAAAGAGCAAATAATATAACAGATATGATTTGATCAGTATAAAACATTTTAAATAAAAATTAATTATTTTTTACATTTAATTAACATTGATATGTGGGCCTGACGTGGGTCCCATATAGGCAACATGGGTTTCATGTGGCCATGGGCTTAACATGGGCAATATATATGGGTCCCATGTGGTTTGGCTATGTGGGTCCCATATAGGTGTGCCCATGTTGGATGATAATATGGGACCCATATGGGAAATATGTGGGCAAAATAATTTCATGCTTAAAATACATTTTATATACATTTAAACTCTTTAAATTATTGCTTTTGGTTGATAGTCACTTTTATACAAAGAGCAAATAATATCACAGATAGGATATGATCAGTATAAAACATTTAAAAAAAAAGCATTATTGTTTACATTTAATTGTGATATTTGTAATGTTTACCTGCCAATTATTAATTTTAATTTGCACAACTGAGCATGAGTGAAAATAAGAAATGTCAGAAAGTTCATCAGTTTGTTAGTGTGTTAATTAAAGAAATGTTTCAAACATTCTGGAAGGAGTCTGATTA
Organism: Paramisgurnus dabryanus; assembly: GCF_030506205.2. NCBI lineage: Eukaryota > Metazoa > Chordata > Actinopteri > Cypriniformes > Cobitidae > Paramisgurnus > Paramisgurnus dabryanus. The sequence continues at coordinate 49,907,551 of NC_133339.1, forward strand.
GTGGAGTCAGGTGTTTCATATAAGGAGACCTGCTCACTGCTATGACACATTACGCTTGACAAAGTAGTCCTGCTTCAAATGTTTTTAATTGTGATTTTTTTTCACATAATATAATATCATATTTTAAATAATCTTTGCTAAAATAGGCAGACTTTTAAAATTACAACTATAAAGATGATAAACATTTAAACTACAAGAATTTCTGCTCAGGCGCAAGGATACAGTTTCTACCGGAGCAGCAGGAGTCTCTCACAACTGTTACACTTGTAATTTATCCTGAGTTGTGTTTTAAGAAAATGTAATACTACAGTGCAAGTTCACGAACTGCACAGGGATGAATCAAAGCAAACGTGCAATGACATTTAATGAGTTTGGCTGTGGATGCTTTGGAAGTTCTTCATAAAACATTTGAGCAAAGATTAATTGATGATCAGAAGACCATCTCCAGAAGAGTGAGCAATGTTTGTGTTGTTTTTGAGTTCAAAGTATTTTAAGAGTTTGACTTCTTTCAATGCTTATTTTAAGTGTTATGTTAAATTGTTAGTCATTACCTGCATTAGCAGTTTTGAAATGTTGATGATTATTTTAGCATTGAAAGTGTTATAAATTGACAATAAAGTATTTTCATATATTGAACCTTTACCGTTTTTTAATTTGATTTCTCATATTGCACCTCCTTCATGTTTTGTGATGTTACAGATGAATGAAATGTTGAATATTTATGCTTAAAACTGATACTTACCGAACTGAAATTATTTAGTTTTTATTGGTTTTCAATTTAAAACAAATATATTATTTAAGTAAATTACAATAAAGCATTAAAAGTATAATTATTACATAATAATGGACCAGTCCAGTACCCATTAAAAAGCCATACTGGGCCCTGGTAAATAATGTGGGCTTCATTAGGTGGGGCCAATATGGGCCCCACATTAGCCCCACTTAGTTTCTATATCAAATTCATGTGGGCAACCCACGTGGGGCCATAGTGGAACCCATGGAAAAAGCCATATAGGGCCCACCAGAGTCGTATAATAACAGAGTTACGAAACGCTTTGATCTCGCCGCCGCGCGATCACGTGATTCATGTAACGTTCTACAGTTCCAAACCAAGCAGGGCTGTCAATCTGTTTGCATAGGTTTTCAGCTATTTTAGGTAAATATTAGCTTGTAATGGGAATTGATCACTATACTTACTATGTTTATAACGTTTTTTTACTAGGGAGTGATGGAAATACAGTAAATCAGTTAATAAAGATAAACAGTTAATTGTGACCCAAAGATAACTGTGGTTATCGATACCAACTACAGCAACACAGTTTATCTTTTATTTTTGTAGCAAAATATGGCTATATAAATGGCTATCAATCTGCTAAAAACATAATTCCTACACTTTTACTATATTAAAATCACAAAAAAAGATCTATTTGTAACAGTGAAGCATAACAGAAACACACTAAGTTTATTTATAGTACACACTAAATGTTAATATAATCATACGTGATTTTCGAGGATACATCACTCGTATTACTTACCAAACACAATGAAACACATAGCAGCATTGTGAAGCAGTGTGACTTTCTTATAAGGCATATAGCTTGTCGCTGTTGCCCCCTAGTGTTACTCGTAATATATAAAAAAGATAAGTATAAAGTAGATGGCCACCAGTAATAAAATATTAAACCATTAAATCTATATTATTCACACATTATACACAACTCATTAATATATAAAATTTTTACTAGTTATTATTAACAATAATCATTACCTACAGCAGAGTTCATAAAATATCACTGTTGACTATATTAATGAAATGTCCGAAAATGTAAAGAGAAACGGTAATTTCATCGATTTACCAGCAGGTGCCATTGAAATGAATGGGCTTCAGTGCTGCGTTTGGAACTATGCATCACTACCGGTCACTACATGAAACGCTGTTACTTCCGCATTTCATTCTTACAACGGACGTCTATGTGAGTGTCGTAACTCTATTATTATACGAGTCTGGGGCCCACATAGGAAGCCCATATGGGGCCCACATGGGCCCCACCTTGCAATGTTGGCTGGGTAGTAAGTAAAATGACTATAGTAAGGTTGTAATTGATGTATTGCTGGTAACATACATTATTTTATTAAACTATAGTTTAAATGAGCATATAGATATAATGAGATGAGTGCCATGGCTATATACTTCCTTTACACATTTATTGTCTTCTTGCTTCCCTGACCTGGGTACCTGATGTCAGACCTTTATCTTCTTTCACTCTCTCTATGTCTATCTCTCTCTTATGTCTAATGACATCTCGAGGAAGTTCTGAAGTTGTGTTTGACTTGAAGCGAAGCTGCTAGACCTCTAAAGATAATGCGCATGGTGTTAAAAACGCATCGTGCAAATGAGCGGTAAAAACCTGGTTGGCAATTTCGTACTCGAGCATGAATTCTACTTTTCATATGAAAGAAACAATCGCTTCGCGTTCGTGGAAAGTGGTCGCTTAAATATGGCCAGAGGTTTCTTTCATAAGAATTGAATTGAGGTGGGTCTGCATAAGCACGCACCCGTCTCGTCCTTCTCCATGGTTTTTTTGCGCGTTCCCCCGCCCATTAATCATCCGTTGCGCGTCTTTATCACCTTGCTTTTTTAAAATATTTTTTTACTCAGTAACGGATATGATTTAAAATGTAGCGAAGTACAATACTTTAAACAAAACATACTTAAGTAAAAGTAAAAGTACAGATTTTAAAATATACTCAATTACAGTAACGTGAGTAAATGTAATTCGTTACTTTCCACCTCTGGCTTAGCAATATAAAAAGCAGCGTCTCACTGCTCTTTTTAAAAAAGCGTTTTGAAGCGTTTAAAGCGCGGATGGTGTGATTAGCCCCTTAAGCAGCAATAGTTAGCCTCTTTGGAACCAAGCTGACTTAAACCACATCACTGTGTGACAATTGCATTACATGTGAACGGCCCCTACGCTAATAGGATTTTGTTTCTCTCTCCCTGTCTCGTCCTCGATCCGAGGACACTGAGACAAACAGACCCAGTTCCGGTAAATGTGAAGGTCGGACCATCCCTGATTTACTAGCCTTCCTTCAACGTGATGCCCAGCTGATGCCTGACCAACGACCACCGGCAGAACCCGTTTAATCTCCCCTTACTCGTTTCCATATGTGCAGTATACGTATTTTCTGTTTTTCGATTTTCTGTGCTTCTATTAATGTAAAGCTGCTTTGAAACAATTACCAATTGTGAAAAGCGCTATATAAATAAAATTGAATTGAATTCACAGATTATGGAGGAGTGGTGTTTATTGCATTTAGGAAAAAAAGATGACAGAATAACATGGCGGATATTGGATTTGTGTAAAATTAAGAATTTACTTTTTAATACTGACCTGATATAATACTGATTTTGGTGGTTACTTATTTTTTTTAAATGGCATTTAACCAAACTCTTCATACATATATAATTTGTTATAGTGTGTGTGTACCTGGTAATTATCACGTTGTAGGGACCAGTTGTCCCCACAAAGATAGGAATACCAGTATTTTTGTGACATTTTGATGTCCCCATGAGGAAACAAGCTTATAAATCAAACAGGATGATGTTTCTTGAAAATGTGAAGGAGAAGGGTTTCTGTGATGGTTGGGGTTAGGGAATGGGGTAGGTAAGGGGAATAGAATATACAGTTTTTATGGTATAAAATGCATTACGTCTATGGAATGTCCCCACAAAACATGGAAACCAGAATGTGTGTGTGTGTGTGTGTATTGTGATGTAGCATACAAAGCTCATGTTAAATAAATACACAAGAGAGTTTGGCAAGTCCTTTATTTTTTGTTTTGCTTAAGAGGCAGTCACATGGAAGATGCACATTCCATGTTAACTGCTAGCAACATTAAGCATACAATGTAAAGGTAAATCTATCAAACATGTTTGTGTAGGAATGTAAATGTTTCTATGTCTTACCGGTGCTGGAAAGGCCTAAAAAGGAGTGCCAGTTTTATATCATCTTGAAGGGGAGGAGATACCCAATTAAGCATGCATGGAGTATAATGTGCTGTGTGTTTATGTTTTGGTGATCTAATAAAGGATAATGCCTTTAGTTCCATGTAAACCTTGTATTGGTGTGACCTGTAAAATGGAATAATCTGTGATGTGAAAAATATAGTTTTATAACAAATGGAATGTTATGATTGGTCCGTTTGAATGTGAAGGGCAGGAACTAAGAGTATAAAAGAACCAAGAAAATGGTGAAGAGAAAGAGGGGTGTTTGTTGGAACAGTAGCCAATGATTTGTTTAATCCCTTTTTTGTGGTTAATTATGTGTTGAGTTTTACTTTGAAGTTTCCTTTGTTTGATTATTTTGTTTTGTTTGTTTAATGTAGATTTTTCAAGTGATATTTCGCCTCGGCACCTAAATATTTTTTTTCCTTGGACTATGTGGACTTTTGCCTGTTTTTTTTTGCTTTTTTGCCACTGCATTGACCATCTTACCGCATATGTATTTTTGCTGCTAAAAAAAGCTATTTTTTGTTTCATCTAACCATAGAACATTTAAAAAGTAACTAACACTACTGGAACTTCAAACAGGATGGGTTCTAAGGTCAGATGAAACAAAAGTTTTTTTTTTAGCAGCAAACACTCAACATTAGTTTGGTGCACACAGGGGTGAAATGTACCCCATGTGTACAATGAAATATACTGGTTTATCTTTAATGTTGTGGGCCTATTATTCTGCTGGAAGTCCTGGATATCTTGATCAGATACATGGCATCATGGATTCTATGAAATACCAAACGGATAAAAAATTAAAACCTGACTGTCGCTGTTTGAAATATATAATAGGCCATGGTTGGATCTTCCTCCAGGGCAATGATCCAAAACAAACATCAAAACCAACACAAAAATGAGTCACTGAGCACAAAATGAAGCTTCTGCAATGACAATCCCAGTCCCCTGCCCTGAACAGTAAACAAAATTAGTGGGATGAACTGAAGAGAAGCAGCACCAACATGGAGCTGGAATCTGAAGGCTCTGGAGAGATTCTGTATGAAGGAATGGTCTCTTATCTCATCAGGTGTTCTCCAAACTCATCAGGGATTATAGCTGAAGACTCAGAGCTGTTCTCTTGGGATAAGGAGGTTGCAAAAATTATTGAGTAAAAGTGTATGATTTATTGTGAGCAGAGTGTATTAGAGAAAAATATTTCTCTCATAATGAGATTATGCCCCCATTTAAAATTATTTTTCTCCAATAAAAGGTTGGATTTCTGTAGATTTTTTAAATAAAAGATCAAAAGTATTAATGCAGATTTATTTTCACAGCCTTCTTTGATCATATTAACAAACGGTATAAATAATTTTGAGCACGACTGTATACACACGTATACAGTGCACAGAATAAATGAGTACACCCACTTTGAAAATTAAGATTTTTCTCCATTTGTTAGTAAATATGAGACCAATTTGCTCTATTTTTATATATAAATATTTTGTATGGCCTCCATTATTATTTTTTTAAACAGCACTAAATCTTCTAGACATTAAATAAACAAGTTGACAACATACAGTTACATTTTTTATTCTCCGTTCTTGAACAATGGCCACCTTCAGATCCTGGATGCTGGATGGAGAATGACATTCTGCTTGTCTTTTCAGAACTCCCCATACTGAATCACTTTTACCCTGTGCTTCTTCTAAAATAAATTAGTGACCTTAGATGTGTGTTTTGGGTCACAGTCATGTTAAAAGATTGCCCGTTGATCAGGGGCACAGAGTGATGGTAGCATCTTCTCTTTAAGTATTTCACAGTACATCTGTGTATTCATGATGTTGTCTATAAAATTGAACTCTCCGACACCTGCAGCACTCATGCAAGCCCCTGAAGAACACTGCCACCACCATGCTTTACTGTTTGTACCATGCATTTTTCATTGTACTCCTCACCCTTGCCACACCATAAAGTTTGGAACACCTCAGAGCCTCAAAGATTAATCTCCGTCTCATAACTCAAGTATAGAGAGGTAGAGACCCAATAGTCTTTACCTTTCTCAATATGAGCTCTAGCAAAAGGCTTTTTGTGCATTGGCTTTACCAGTGGCTTCCTCTATCAATGACAGCCATACATGCCTCTCCTTTGCACTGTATGTCCGTCATGTGGTGTCATGGGAAACACCCCAGATTGACTTTTAATGATTTAGCCAACTGTGCTGAATTTGCATGATTTTTTTTAAAAATCTCTCATCACAAAACACTCTTGACGAGGTGTTAACTTTAGTGGATGTCCTGGACATCGCAGAGAGCTTCCCACAAGTCCATCCTTTTTTAATTTTTGGATCCCTTTTGTGACAGTATTCAAACTTATTAGCAATGCTTAACCAATTATCTTGAAACCTTGACCATTTTGTGCAAAGAAATTATTTTATTTCTCATGTCTTGAGACATTTCTTTACCATGTGGTGCTATTCTGTCACCATTACATGGGAGTGGATTTTCTCTCTTAAATAGCACTCTCAATTACCAAGGCTGCGTTCAGCCCCGACAAAAGGTTGCACAACATTTAATAAACAGAAACAGTGATGCGTTGAACACCCTGTTGTGATGATGCAACAGTTTCAATGACGGTAGCTGAGAGGCCATTCTTTGTGTTCTTTTTTAAATGTTCCTGATGAAATTGTCATGTGTGTTTAATACTGTAAAATACCCCTAATGTTACAGTTACTGACCTTGCCGTCCAGAATGAAAGACAACATTCCAACTTAAACACAGTGGGCGAGCTGTCTCTTTAGTACCGCGTGGTTTATATACATCTTGCCGCTGATTGGGCCGACATTTCTGACACACCCACCAAACAAGAGAAAACACATCTAAAACCTGTTGCACACAGTTTCCAGGAAACATGTCGTTCAACCCGGAAACCATCGCAAAACGTTGAACGTGCCCCAGTTATCCTGTGGCCACCTGTGTGATGATTAATTATATTCATCATTTCCTAGTAAATTCCTGTTAATTACACTTTATTTAATTTTTTTGCTTACATATTCATCAGGGTGTACTCATTTTTGCAACACCTGATTTGATAAAAATTAGTTATTTTTTAATCCTAAAGATGGTCAGTGACTTTCATTCTTTTGTTAATAAAAATAAATGTTAAATAAAACTATTTTGTAAAAAAGAAAGGACATTTGTCTCATCTTTACTAACAATGGAGAAAAATCTTCATTTTCAAAGGGGGTGTACTCATACATACACATACATATACATGTACACACACACACACACACACACACACACACACACACACACACACACACACACACACACACACACACACACACACACACACACACACACACATATATAAAAATACACATATACATATACATACACACACACATATATATATAGGGTGCACAGTCCACAGTTCATCAGATGATTACTGGGGTCCATCAGGGATCAGTGCTTGGTCCACTTCTTTTCTCCATCTACACAACATCCTTAGGACCTATCATAAAGGCACATGGCTTCTCCTACCACTGCTATGCGGATGAATGACACCCAGATCTTTTTCCTCATTTCACAGATTTGTGTTATACAACATTAGGAAGATATGGCCATATCTTATGGAGCATGCTGCACAACTTTTGATCCAAGCCCTGGTCTAAGGCAATGCCTTCTTTCAGGCCTTCCTGTAAGGTCTATTAAACCAATGCAATTAGTTCAGAACGCACCAGCTTGGCATCCTCTTCCAGGAGCCCAAAAGAGCTTATGTAATGCTGCTCTTCATCTCTCTCCACTGGCTACCGTTTGGAGCACATATCAGGTACAAGTCTCAGAACTACTACTCACAAAACTTCACTCGGATCGCACCGGCATACTTTCACACCTTCAAACACTCCTATAACCCATCCAGAACCTTACAATCAGCAAATGAGTGATGTCTTGTGTTACCTTCACACAGGGGCCCTAAATCACGTTCCTGCTCATTTCCTTCACTTCTCCCTGCTGGTGGAATGACCTTCCAATTGCAATCCGGTCCACCACATCTCTTGAAACATTCAAAAACCAATTAAAAACGCATCTCTTAAAAAATACTTGACAGATATACTTTTTCTATCTACAGGTATTGTTTCAGAATAGTGAAAACTTGTATCTTATTACATGCACTTTTTTATGGCAACTAAAAGAAAATAATAGAATTTTTTTCACAAAAGTCACAACTTTATTGCACCATTATATCTATATTTATGTATTTGAAATACTGAACGACTTCTCTTTATCAGAAAAGACATTAGATACAGAACCATGACTGTGTTCTTTAGATGTCAGTGCCAGAAACAGAGAGATTAAACCGAACAGATCATAAAGTCTGACAACATTATCATCCATGAGCTTCAAGTCTTCGCAACAATAAAAACATTTCCCACATATAATTCAACAAACATTTTATACATTACGCTTTCATTTATTAATGTGCATTAACAACACATCTTTGTAAGAATAATTTGTAATATATTCTAATCCAATTTAATAAAAAAAAATCAAATCCAAGGCATCTTTTCTTAAACTGAAAGATTCAAGGAAAGGATGATGGCAATTAACAAGATGGATGATGGGGATCACAGAGAGGAAAAGGTACACTGTACAATCTTCTTAATGTTGTTTAGCTCCTATGGTTTAATTTGTGTAGAAACATTGAAATAATTTCACAACGGTACAGTTAACAGACATGGATGCTTGGTCAACGGCAAATGAGGTGCTGACTGAATGAAGAGACAGAGAGGAAGTTTGGTAGTCCCTGGATTAAACCCTTTAAGGAATTGCTGTCCATGGAATCGATGAAGTTGCATAGAGTAGAAAAGAGATGCAGGAAGACAACAAATCAGCTTTCCACTGATAATGGAAAACTCCAGTATTAGGAAATTTAGCCCTCCTGGCAAAAACACAGTGCTTTGTGTTAAGTCCCAAGGATTTTTTTCTTGCATGGATGATGTATATTGCATTGTTATATGCAGCACTGTGCATAAAAGAACCCACAATCTGACCGAAAGTGGAGACACTTTAATAAAAAGATTTCTTATACTGTCATAAAAACCACAAAAGACCAAAGACAACGATGTGTAGAAATCAATCCACAAAATAAAATAAATCAAAGGCAATACTTGATTGCAATGTCCAGTAAAAAACACCAGGACCATGAGTCTGTGGCAAATAAAAACAACATCACACAATTCATTCAGTCACATCTCTCTATAACACTAGCTGGACTTAATTCGCTCAAACATCACAAAGTTATAGTGAGCAGAAGTATGGACACATGGGGATGCATTTAATTCAGACAAATTATCCTCTTTGTTTTAAGAAGTTTTTTTTAACCAGTTTTTCTTAAGAGTCAGGTCAGATTACCCAGGGTCAGCAAGAATTATAACATCCCAATGAGCTGCCACTTTTCCTTCTCTAGAGTCTTTCTTATCTAGACTAAATGAGCTGACAGACACTGCATTATTCTTCAGCATCTAAGATGAACATCATTTACTATCATCATAATGCCAGTATTAGTGGTGTATGTTTTCGATTTTAAACAGTGACTATAAAGTCTCAGGAGACGACCTCAGTCATAGATCACAGTACTGCAGCTTTTTTCATCCAAAACACCAACCAATCTGAACAGGATCCATGTTTTACACCTACAAAACACATGTCATTAACATTTGTATGTACTACTGTAATATTATATGGCTTACTTTATATATTTATATATGAATGGATTATATTCATTAAAGCAAAATGCAGATGTTTGCTAAAGATGGACTGGACCTTTCAGTGTCGATATCTTAGTCTGCCTCTTCCTGTAACCGACCACTTGTTACGATGCTCTTGGATCTGCTGGAAGACATTTTTGTTCCTTCTCTTCTCCTTTTTATATTTTTTCATTTTCTTTACCTATCAAAGAGAAGCGAAAATCAGTTTTATAAACATTAAGCTTTGTCTGTGAAACTGGGGAAAGGTAAAGGAGTAGTCCACTTTAAAGATGGGTCCATTGATTTTTTATAGTAGTAAAAAATCCTATGGTAAGTCAATGGGCCCAATCTATAGAGTGGACTAGTCCTTTAAGACTAGTTTTAGACTAAGACACATGTTTGAGCTCTCTCAACTGACAATAACTTACACTAACAGATTTAAAATGATTTCTCAAGATACACACCACTAAGGCATGTTTATAAAAGATGAATTATCTAGACCAGTATTATGGGCTATAACATTTAACACATTGAACATTTGTACATGGTGTATCCAAGATGTTATTCATCTGTACAGACAGAACGTCAAAATAATCTGCGCATTCTGCAATCATATGAAAGTGAATTTGTATCAGCAGTGCTCAGCTTTACTGTAAACAACTCACTTTTCCACTGTCAAACTCCTCATCCCATTCATCAATGACAGTAGTACTTTTGGCATAGCGTGTGTCCTCTATAGCATCTCTGCTGATGGCCGACGGCTCACCTTCCCAACTGAGCACTGATGGCAGAACAGAAATCAGGAAAATTAAGTTCAAGTATGAAATGATGTACTAAATAATAATAATAATAATAATAATAATAATAATAATACACTAAACAGAGATGACAATAAAAGGTGTTTGTTTGGATGCAATGTTAAGTAACTTCTCTATTAACACTTTAATTGAAGTTTATTTCTAAGTAACATGTTTGCACAATAGCACAGAATGCGTGGTCACAATGCAGTGTGCTTTATATCATTTGCAATTGGTTTTGAGATGCTTTCAAAATAATTTTTTTGGCAATTTGCCAGTGAAGTGCTGTTGTATTTATAAAACCGATGTTTTGTGTTTAAGCTCACCCTCCGTTCCATAAGCTTTATCTGATGAACTCCTGAGGAGCTCCTCAACAACATCACAACTCTTCCTGCCATCCCAGCCCATAGGGACAGAGCTTAGGCCTTTCCTGGACACTCCCTCAGCCTCCTGACAGATCTGCTTACGATTGTAGCTGTCCTGAACCTGACTGTCCCAAACAATCACAGAAGCTGACAGAGAAGATCAGACAGGGTCAAGACATTACCAAGATGACTGGGGTGAAACTCAACACTAGAAACAAAACTGTATGGAGATACAGGAGAAAAGTCAAGATTTTTTTGTATTCTCAAAAAAGATTTTCCCGAATTTTAGAAAATAACTGCCCTCTCCACTTTAAAATTTTAAGTGCGCAACACTCTACCTGCTCCCGAGAGGGAACGCCTATTAAACGTGTGCACCAGCCTAGTTCTTCTCTTCGCTCTGTTTACAGAGTTGCTGTCGGCATGGCTCATACCAGGGGCGGACTGGCCATCTGGCACACCGGGGAGTTTTCCGGTGGGCCGACGTACTTTTTGGGCCGATACATCTCATACTATCTTTGTCTGAGCAGCCCAGTTAGCTGATATTTAAGCAGCAGCCCATTGGTTATTTTTTTTTACGACATTAGGCTGGCCCAATGACTAACCAGCCCAGTCATCGTTCTTTTTTTTCCTAGATAGACAGGCCCACTCACATTTAAGCGGCAGCCCATTGGTTATTTTTATGACATAAAGCTGGCCCAATCACCGATTTGGTCTCTGTGCAAGCGCGCGTGCATTGTCAGTCAGTTCACGTGTCGAGAGAGGGCGAGAGAGAGAGAGCGAGAGAGCAAGAGCGAGAGCGAGAGATCTACATGAGCAGTCACACTTAAGCTGAGCTCCTGTTAAATTGAAAATTTTATGAAATTTTCTTTATACATCTTTACAAATCTATGTGAAGAAAGGACAAAAATCAATTATTAACAATAGGAGGAGGATTTTTGTAAGTGTGGAGAAATTTTTCGATCATCAGTTAATTTTACTTCAGGAGAAACAGACTTCTGAAGAAGAGAGATTTCATGTCAGCAGTCAAACTCAAGCTAAGATCCTGATAATTTGAAATTGTGGGAAATTTTCTTCCACATCTATATCTGAAGGAAAGACAAACCATATTCGTTAACAATAAGAGGAATAACATCAACATCAAAGGAGAAACATTAACTTCAGATCATCAACAATTTTGACTTCAGGAGAATCAGATTTGACTGGATTTTGAGCATGGCCGATCATCTTTAATTGGTTGGATGTTTCTTAAGCTGGCAGTACCAGTGAAGGAGGTCAATATGTCTCATTTTCAATTGATGAACTTTGGATTTTGATCAATATATTTTAATATTGTGGATATTTTAGTAAATTTTTTGATATAGTCCACAAAAGTGACAGTTTATTTTCAGTTACTTGTTTAAATTCTAAACTCAGTTATGGCCACTGCAGCAGGCTGGCCCCGCCCCTTTGTTTATCCTCAAAAGAGCTCTGAACACTCAAGACAGCTTCACAGACAGAAACAGATAAAGGAGAATCCCGAAACACTATTTGCTGATTATGACCAGAATGATATGTCTAACCTGCTCTTTTACACCAGAGAAACGACTTCATGGCATACAGCCTTCTGTCAACACTTTACCTTCACCACAAAAAGAGGCATTTGCAAAGGTAGACAAATCCTTGTATTCGAAGACTTGGAAAGAAAAGACGAGTCAAGAATTCTTTCTCTGAACCTGTACCAAAATGGCACCGTCATGATCCAGGGATCACAGGCTGCCCTCCAAGCATTTGCAGAGGATTTTATAGAAATTAGAAAACAAGCAAAGCTTTACACCACACAAGATCCTAAAGATCTGTATATCAACTCTACTCCTGCAAAAGACATACAAAAGAAGATAACTTCAACAGAGCCAATTCAATCTCCTGTGTCAAAAATGAAAGAAAACTTTTCACTTTTAGAAATAGAGTTGGTGGAACTAAAAGAATTAATATCGTCTCATCTAAATGAGAAATATATAATCCACACAGGGACAAACGATTTACGAGGAATGAAGGGTCATGTGGCTCCTATGATCAAAGAGGTGGTCATCAAAGCTTCAGAAAGATTCCCAGACAGTAAAATAACTCTGTCCACATTACTGCCAAGGTGTGATGTTCCATTTAATGTGATCCATGGAAACAATGCAGAAATCTCCAGAAGCTGTGCACTCTTTCCAAATGTTCATCTCGCTCACCATAAGGACTTAAGGCCTTATCACATGTATGATCATATCCACCTCAACAAGCAAGGAGTACAACTCTTCGCAAAAGTACTGAAGAAGACAGCACTTGGTGACAATAGAGGGAACATCAGGAACATACCCAGCAAGAACAGCTATCAATCACAAAGAAGTCGTCATAATCCTCATCCAAACACCAGACAAGATTTAACAGCTGAATTACAACACGAGAGCTACACAGCAGCAGTTCAGCATCCACAAAACCCAGCAGCATCTGAACTCAATCAAATAAGACATCTTCTCAACATCGTCTGCTCCAAACTCATAAAATAATCTACAAGTAATATATACAGGCCAGCTGACAGTCTTGCCTGGGCCCGGGACAAGATAATCTTAGAGGGCCCCCCACCCCTTACTTTTTACTGGTAACAAGACATTTGGCATTATCAGATTCAGGACCCACGAATATTGCATATTATTCATTGTATAAAATATTTAGTTAAATGTAGTACACTGAAAAAAAATATTCATTGGATTTAATCAATTTTTTTAAGGTAAGTGGTTGCAATCAATTTATTTAAGCTACATTTAAACAAAAAAAGATTAGTAAAGTAAAACAAAATATAAAACTTTTGTTTTACATGTAGCTTAAATAAATTAATTGCAACCACTTACCTTAAAAAAAAAGATTAAATTCAATTCATAATTTTTTTCCAGTGTACTGACACTGTATACTGACACAAAATATAATATAATCACGTATGAATTATGAACAGACTATTGGAAATGTCAGTAAAACAACTTCAGCGAATATTATGCCGTGTTTGGACTAATAATTGAATAAATATTACTCCTCTCTTTAGAAATTTGAAGTAAACATATAACTCAATCAATAGTTCTCCAAACATGCACGCCTTTGAACCAAAAGCCCCGAGGGATATTATTTTGTAAAGAGCTTTCATGATGAGCACGCATTACATTTTTCTCAATGAATGCGACTGAGGGTAGAGCCCTGCATTTCAGCCCAAGCCCAACACGCCCGACCTTTTTACACCCCTCAGGTTGGTTTCGGCCAATTTTAACGTCACAGCTGATACGCGGGCGGACCTCGGGCTTATAGGCTTCTCCATCTTTTTATATTTTTCAATTGAATTAAAATAACATTTTGACAGACGATGATTGCAAAACAAACGTAGTAAGACTTTTAACCTATAGCACGAGTCCGCTATAAGCACAGCCAGCCACACATTTACAATGCAGCTGTTGCGTATTTAACAGCACCTTCAGCGCACCGGGAAAAAATATTAATGGAGGACTAGATTAAAACCTTGGATACTGCGCATAATCTATGCAAACAGCATCCAAGACATAATCTATAATATGCATAGCGAAGTTGTAAGATAAGGCATGTTGCATGTTTATTCGGTTTCATGTTTATTTCGTTTCGTTTTGTAGCTATAGCCCTTTTCATTTTTTTATTTCTGCAGACTGCACCCGTTGCAGCTGCGAGCAGCAGAGCAATCTGCCTCCGCTTTTTAAAAATAGTGTGTAGATAATAAACGTTTAAACTAACACTGTGATATGCTGAAAATATATATTTTATATAGTTATTCTTATAGACAAGTGAAGTGTTGATTTGAGAGTTCAATTCATCAAACATGTTGTCAACTTGCTGTCGGCTGCTATAACCGCTTCATAAAAAACTTTAACAAACAAAATACTCTAAAATGTAAATAAAAAAAGAAATATAACTATTTTGCCATTTAAAACAAATCTGAACTGCTTTAATTGCCGCAAGAGTAGTACAGCTGTGTAAGGAATCTGTGTAAGGAGATATTTTTTTGCTATTTCTGCGGATTTCTTTTGCAAAATCTATGCGGAATTTTGCAGAATAATTAAAAATGTTTTAAAACGATCTGAGAGAATGTGCGCTGTGAATATTACAAAACAATAAAATATTTTATAATTACATTTTATTAAAGGATTACCCTGAATTAAACTGGACCAACATGAACCAACAGATAATGGATAATGCTGTCACGACCATAGAGTTTTATATAAATTACATATATTAGGCCTACTGTCTACAGTGTAACAGTAAAAAGAAAAGGCTTCTCATAATGAATGTAGCCTATATCAAGATAATTTCATCTGTTTAACAACACAATGTATATTTATCTTGTAAACGGATTTGGAATAATAAATAATTGTCGCGTCACTTAGCAATAGAGACGATAGAGATCTATCTTCTCCGTGGTAAGTTTTATTTCAAATTCAAGTTTTACATATTAAATATTAAATAGTTTGTGCTTTCTCTCATAAAACCCTCACAGCAAACAGCACAGACTTCTAAACACACGCGATGCAGTGACTATATATGCGGTCACAGATTCCTAATGGGGAGAATTAGGAATTCTATTTTCCTCTATTTTCCTCTATAAGGCCTTTATTTTCTTCTTTTATTTTATTTTCTGAGCACCGGACTTGTGCTGAGTCTGACCGGACATTTTGAGCTTAGTGAACTTCAAATCAAATGAATCAAATATTTTCTTTATTTTTTAACAATTATTCCATATGTTCCAGTTCTGGGCCCCCCTCTGGGCCCCCCTCACCCTGGGCCCGGGACAACAGACCCGTTTGTCCCCCCCTGTCGGCGGGCGTGAATATATACACACACTTTTCCATATGAAATCGTTTAAAATTAGTAGTTGGAATATACAAGGTTTACATTCTTCAATGTTTGGAAACAAAACCTTAGATCAGGACTTGCTTAGCAGTATAAAAGATATAGACATTGCTATATTTCATGAGACTTGGTGTCGAAATAATGAGAATTTACACTGTCCAAGAGGATACAGAGAATTGATTGTACCATCACTTAAGAAATCGCAAATAAGGTGTGGTCGTGATTCAGGTGGCATACTCATATGGTACAAAGAGAACTTAAAACACATGATCAAAACTGAAAATTCATTGATTTGGCTTGAAATAAGTTCTATACTGCCACAAAGCAATCTTTACATCTGTGCTGTTTATGTTCCACCTCATGACTCTCCTTATAACCAATATTCTCCATTTACAGAGAGACATCTTATATTTCCAATCTAAAGGAAAAATTCTCATATGTGGTGACCTAAATGCAAGGACCGGAAAAGACATTGATTATGTAAATACTACAGATAACGGTCACATATTTGGGGACATGTTATTCCAATCAGCACCAGTCATTAGTCCACGAACAAGTTATGACAACATCATTAACAAAAATGGGAAGCAGTTGTTAAACCTTTGCAAAAATCTAGGGCTGTATATTATAAACGGCAGAACCAGGGGAGATTCGTTTGGTAGATTCACTTACTGCTCCAGTTTAGGAGCAAGTGTGGTCGATTACTCAATATCAGACATCGACCCAAACTTTATTAACGCCTTTACAGTAAAACCTCAATGTCCAATTTCTGACCACTGTCAAACTGTGCTTTTCCTGAAGCAGACACATGAAGTGGTCAAGCTTTCTCCCCTGATCCATGAAAAACTCTCCCCATTAGAACCCAAACTCATGTGGACTCAATCTGATGCTGAAAGATTCAAGGAAAACATGAGTAGTTCTGTAACACAAGAAATGCTAGATGTCTTTATGTCCACAGATTTCACCCTAGATATTAAATGGTATAAACGCAGCAACATTCCAATTTAATCTTATATTTCAAACTTTAGCCATCTTATCTAACATCAAACAACAAAGCAAACATAAAATAGAGATCGGAAAAATAAAAAAGGATATATGGTTTGATAATGAATGTAAATTACTCAGAAAAAACCTTCGACAACTTGCCAACAGAAAACAAAGAACCAGCCAATCAGACAATACGACTTGAATACGCAAACTGTTTAAAAGATTATAAAAAACTAATTTGCAAAAAAAGGGATACATTTTATGAAACAAAAATTAATGAAATTGATGAATCTATCGACCAAAACAACTTCTGGAATCTCTTTAAAAAAATCTGAAAGCCCCAGATCAGACATACTACTCCAGAGCAACACAATTTGGAGATCTTATTTTAAAACTCTCTATCAAAAAACTGAGCCAACAGACCTTAACCAGGCCTAAAATAAAATTATGGGAAAATTAGAAGATTTAAAGAAAACAATAAAAAATTATCAAAATCCATTAGATACATCTATTACAATACTAGAAATAACAGAACACATAAAAAATCTAAAAATAAAAAAAGCTTGTGGACAAGACAACATCTGCAATGAAATGCTGAAACTCACCAGTCCTTATTTAATTCAAGCGATGGCAAAATTATTTTATTTAATTTTATGTTCTGGTGACTTTCCTGAGATCTGGTCTAAAGGACTGATCACACCTATTTATAAAAAAGGAGATACATTTGACCCTAATAATTACCGCGGTATTTGTGTAGGCAGCAACTTAGCAAAACTTTTTTGCAATATTCTAAACAACCGCGTAGTGACATTCCTTACAAAACACAACATCCTTAATAAGTCACAAATTGGCTGTTTACCCAAACACCGCACATCAGATCATATTTACTCTCTCCATACTCTAATTAATCAAAATATTAAAGGAAAGCAAAGAAAAATATTTACATGTTTCATTGATTTAAAAAAAGCTTTCGACACTATTTGGCATGATGGATTACTATTCAAACTATTACAAATTGGCATTGGTGGAAAAACATTTGATGTTATACAATCCATGTATAAAAAAAGTAAATGTGCGGTAAAACTTGGGAATTTTAGAACTGAATTCTTCCATCAGGGTCGTGGAGTAAGACACGGATGTAGTTTGAGCCCAACCTTGTTTAATATTTACATCAATGAGTTGGCTGAAGCTCTAGATCGCTCCAATATCCCCGGTCTATCTCTATACGACTCGGAAATAAAATGTCTGTTATACGCAGATGATCTGGTTATGATATCTCCCACAGGTGATGGGCTTCAAAAAAGTCTAACACTCCTGGAACAGTATTGTAAGGAATGGGCACTGACAGTAAATCTAGACAAAACCAGAGTCATGGTGTTTCAAAAGAAGTCCAGGTCTCAGGAAAACAAATACCAGTTTACATACAGAGGAGAGACTTTAAAACACAGCACTAATGACACTTATTTGGGCATTGAGATCTCAGCATCAGGAGGTTTTCATCTGGCTGCAAAAGCTTTGAGCGAGAAGGCTCGGAGAGCATTTTTTGCCATAAAGGCACGATTTGGCCGATTACATTTATCAATTAAAATATGGATAAAACTTTACCATGCAATCATTAAACCCATTTTACTCTACGGTAGTGAAATCTGGGGACCCGTCTTAAAGTTTCACAACTGGGATAAAAGTGTAATACAAAAAATAGCTAAAAATGTATTAAGAGTGAATAGGGGCACTTCAAACAATGCCTGCAGGGCTGAACTGGGTTTATATCCATTAAATATTGAAATCCAGAAAAGAGCTGTTAAATTCTGGCATCACCTCCATCAATCTGATACTCAGTCTATTCAATATAAAGCCCTCCTTGCCAATGAAACCCCCACAGTTTCTCATCCTCTAAATACACATGTGTTGAAACTAATTCATGAAACAAAAGATATATCTGACCACAACATTTACAAAGAAATTGACAAAAATCTAAAGCAGAATTATTATAGAATACTAGAAAATAATATTGCCCTCCATACCAAACTTCAATGTTATTCAAACCTTAACAGAACCAACAAGTTGGCAAATTACTTAACAATAAAACAAGTTAAGGAAAGACAAATCCTTTCAAAATATCGACTTGGGGATCATGAATTAGCCATAGAAAAAGGAAGACACAAGCAATCTTGGGTACCAAGAGAACAGCGATTATGCCAACATTGTGATCTTAATGAAATAGAGGATGAGATGCACTTTCTTCTTGTTTGCCCAAAATATAAATCCACAAGGGAATGGTTTTTTGACAAATTTGAGAACTTAAATTGTTCATTTTTTACTTTACATAATCCAGAAAAACTCCAATATTTGCTTGGAGAAGTTGATGTAGCAGCCAAATTAGCTGCAAAATATGTATATACAATCCACAGTTTAAGAGATGTTTAAGATATTTTCTTTTATTTACATGTCTGTATAATTAATATATTTTTAGAATCAATTGTAATTATCTGCATTGTTGTATTTATGTTGATTTTGTTATAGATGTCTATTCTTTGTATGTATTTATTGAAAATGCTTTGGCAATACTATAACCTAAATGTCATGCCAATAAAGCTACTTGAACTTGAACTTGAACTTGAGAGAGAGAGAGAGAGAGAGAGAGAGAGAGAGAGAGAGAGAGAGAGAGAGAGAGAGAGAGAGAGAGAGAGAGAGAGAGAGAGAGAGAGAGAGAGAGAGAGAGAGAGAGAGAGAGAGAGAGAGAGCAAGGGGGACGCAGAAAAACTACGTGACAAAAAGAAGTAGGCTCTTCAGGCAGACGCTGCACAGTGTGTTAAAATAACACAAATGTTTTCTGCGGCACCATTCAACTCGCGTCGCTGGTGATGATAATGATGGTGGCGGTGGTGGCACTGGCAGCACCAGCACGCAAAGTGTCAGTGAGGAGATGGAGAGAGACGAGGGAGAAGTGAGTGTAGTGCCTGTGCGGTACGCAGAACTGCTTGTAATGTAAATAACATGTTCTAGAAGTGTTTGTTGTGTCAACTCTCACTCTTTCTACCTGCTATTAATTGGGTTTAGTGCTTTTATGGAATAGGAGTTGCTATTGCTATACATATTTAAAGGCGTGCAAAGATGGGTGGTATTTGTAATTATACTTCAGTAAAAATATCTAAGGGTGTATTCACACCAGGAAAGTCCGCTAGTTTACTTGCTTTGGTCCGGACCAAATGGGTAACACTTTACAATAAGGTTCATTAGTTAACATTAGTTAATGTATTAACTAACATGAACAAACCATGAGCAATACATTTGTTACAGTCTTTATTAATCTTTGTTAATGTTAGTTAATAGAAATAAAGCTGCTCATTGTTCGTTCATCTTAGTTCACAGCGCATTAACTAACGTTAACAAGATTTGAATAAAGTATTAGTAATTGTTGAAATTAACATTAACAAAAATTGATAAATGCTGTATAAGCGCAGTTCATTATTAGTTCATGTTAACTAATGTATTTAACTATTGTTAACTAATGAACCTTATTGTAAAGTGTTACCACCAAATGTTTTTGTTTTTTTATTTTTTGGTGCGGTTTGCATTCACACTGCCCTTTTTGCAAGTGAACCAAAATTTGTAAACAGAACCACATGTGTATTAAGGTCATTCATTCATTGGACAGAAATGATCAGGTGGGGGAAAGCAGGAAAAGCAAAATAATGGAGATAATTCATAATGCAATATTTGTTCTGTTACTGATTTGGTATTATCAGCAGGTAAACCAAAATGCCGACACTATATTGAGAAGCACACAATTTAATGTCATCTAAACGATATTATATTATTATATATATTTTGCAAAGACAGCATAGACAGCATGTTCTGACAGTTGCGCTGTGCAGAAGATGTATCAGGTAAAAAGTTATCAGGCTTTTGCGCCGCACAGATAGAGAGATGCGCGGCTTTCATTATTCATACAAATATAGCTATTCAGATTGTTCAAACACAATTATTTCAGTCCCTCCAGGATTTCGCGATTTATTTTTGCAATCAAAATGAAGGTCATTTTATGGCAGTAATTTCCAGAAATTTGCACAAAAATATATTTTTTTTCTCTCCAATTAGGATACCAATGCTTGTATAATATTAAATTAGAAGTTCATCAAGTAATTAAATGATTAAGTTAACAGTCAGTGATATAATAAGAACAGAGAAACAAAATGAAAATATGAAAAATAAATACAACCTCAAGATACAGACACTGTTTGTTTTTTGATTAACCTAGCTGTCATACAGTGGTTTGCCAAGATGATTTAAGGAAAATGATATTCAAATAATTAACCACTTCAGCCGCATAAATATTTGATAAATGCTTGATATTAATCAGAACATATGAATCAATCCTTATCACCAACACTGAGAGAGGTGCGTTGCGTAATCTTGTTTTTTTACGGTTGCTTTAAAAAAAAAAAATTACTTACCTAGAGTAATGCACAATAGCCACAAGTCCAAAGTTTTCCCTATAATGTGCGTTTAATTTGTGTGTTATTATTATGCGTGTATGTGACCAGACCGTTCAAGTTCAAAACCTAAAAGGAAAAAGATCGGTCCTCATGCGCTGACAGCATGCACAAGTTTGCTAACGCTGAGATGAGATGGTAGTGGACAGATGCCTTTCTTTTGTGTCCCAAGTTTCCAACAACTTAATATAAGGAATAAAAAACAGTAAATTGAAATGCATTATTGCTTCACCCAGTTTTTGTCATTTATGTGAGACAGCAGGTGCGACACACAGCTCAGCTCACACAGACCTTTCACGTATGTATCCTCATGAAAATAATTCATTATACTAGATAACAATTAAAAACTTTAAAATAAAGTAAAAATGTAGTAATATGTGCACAGGAGATTTTGATTGACTGTTGTTTGTGGGGCGCGGTGTTGCTGGTGATGGGGTGCAGGGTGCTGGAGAAAAATGAAGTAAAATAAAGCCAGAAATGTTTACCAAGTTGTCTAACTCTGTATCAAAGAATATTAGATAATTTTATAAAAAATATAACAAGACATTTTAAATTACTGCTATTATTTTGCAGTGTTTCCTCTAGGATTTTTTCCAGCTGTGGCGGCAGGGGGCGCCCATGATGATTATAAATGTACATTATTTTTTTTAAATGTAGAAAATAGGCTACAGTAAACTAACATGTATTTTTTTAAATAACTTTTATGCTGTCATTTACTTTTCCTTATATTTATAGCATATTGCTTTTCTATGTTTGATCTAAAATTGTATTTTCTTAAAAAATACGTTTTATAGCTTCGTACGGATCTTTCATTGTAGTTTTAATGTAGTGTGCAAGTTCGTGCTCGTGTTTAGCGTTACAGAGCTGTAGCAAAGTCACGCACAATCCTGTTTGATAATCCTCACCGCTGTGATTGACAGAACATCCGAACAGTTATCCGACATCAGCAGCAATTTTATTCCACACCCGACCCGTTTAACATACAGACCCCGACCCGGTCACTCCGCAAATCGCGCAGTTAAATATAAACCTTTAACGGTCTAACCTTTTGGTTTTGGATGTTAGACCCGCAATTAACTCTATTGAGTCCCGACCTGCATCTACAACGCAAATGACATGTTAATATTATTACACTCATTACCTCAAATATTATGCGTTTTACCCGCGGGTCCCCCGACCCTCCTATCTGAAACGGATAAAACAGTCTCACCTTCTGCCTCAAGTTTTTATTAACAACGTACTTCTCTTCCCACAGGAATAATGTAAGTTTCCTTCCAAACAGATTCGGCTATTAATATCTTGCAGTCCCATATAAGTAGTATTCAGTATTTAGCCTTTTGTTTTTAGACAAATATCTTATCATTTAATGTGAAACTTTGTGAGTGTCGATCTAAAGCACAGAAGATTGACAGCTGAGTGGTCAGCAGTGCGCTGCGTTTATAGCCTATATTCTGAATAACTAATGGCCTGATAAGTTGAAAATATGAGTACAGTGATTACAAATGAATGTCCAAAAAACTCGTAATGTGTTAAATCGAAAGTTTCATTATGTCATTTCTCGCAGCCCTGCGCTGCGTCGGTGTACTTCCCCCGGTGAACATCATACGCGTGATGACCTTGCACCTTAAATTACCCTAAATATATTGTCATACAGATAAAAGTAAAACAACATTCGAAACTGTAAATGTTGCATTTTTATTTGTGTAAACTCACAATAAGGGGAAAACATTGTGCTTATTTAAAATAATTAAAAACATGACGTGCTTTCTGCTGCTTTGGTTTTAGAGCGCGTCACAAAAAAGAACAGAAACTTAAATACTTTATTCGTTTTGTCAATCTGATAATTATTTAAGTGTAACATATTTCGTGTATGCTTATTTATTTTATTATTATTTCTCAAAACAGAGACATAGCCTAATCATCATCCGTTGATTTAAATCTATTTGTGCATTAAACTAAACCCATGGGGGAAATTATGATTTTAGGCGATTTATTTATAAATGAGTTTACAACGCGAATCCAGAAAGGAATTTATTTATTTTTAAAGACAGCCAGTCCGACAGGGCTATTTATTTTGCGAGCTGCCGCGGGTTTTGTCTAGAAGGGATACAGCAAATGCAGAAAAGTTAATGATTAGATTTGGAGGTAGGATTATTAGGATGAAAACAGCGGCTCTGGCTAAATGAGATACAAATACATCCCACAATCTTGTGAAATTTTGTGTTTAGAGTTGGGTTTGGGTGAAGGATTAGGATAAAACAGTGCTCATCCGGCAAGATTTCGTTTGCTGTATCCCTTCTATCCACAACCGAGGGCGTGGCGGGGATGTTTTAGGCGTGGCGGGCCGCCACGATAGAATGTATATAGCGGAAACACTGATTTTGCCATAAAATAAATAATGCAGGTTGGCAAGACATTTCTTTTGACTTTGCGTTTTGTTCCGCAATCGCGAAAGTTAAATTACGCGGATTTAGATGCGCTGTTTGTATGCATAATATTCTGCTATTACAACAAAGGTATTTAAAATCATTGCCGTACAGTATATGCACGACATAAACTGCTTGATAGCGTGTCTCATAATTTTCCATTACTATGAATGCTTTATATGTGTTTATTCTTATTTTTATTAAAACAGAACAACAATAAATTAGTAAAATTACTCTTATATTTAACAAAACAAATAGAAGGAAAACATTGTACTTAAGGTCCTTAGATTTTTTGAAACAAATTATTGGCTTGCATTTCTTAATGATTATAAAACTACAACAATATAAACATGAACAAACTCACCTAAGTTAAGCAAAGAAATAAAAAGTTTATTATTACAATAAAGGTATTCAAAATCATTGCCGTACAGTATATGCACGACATAAACTGCTTGATAGCGCGTCTCACACTAGCAGAATAACAATAATATAATACATTTGGTGCGAATTGAGGTCGGTACATGTTCACACCTTAAACGAACCGTACCAGAGTTCGTTTGGAACCGGACCGAGACCACCTCTTCAGCTGGGTCTCAGTGCGGTTGTTTGGTCCGCACCAGAGTTCGATTGCTGTATTCACACCTGCCCAAAAGGTCCGCACCAAGAGGGGAAACGAACTTGAGTTCGATTCAATCTAACCAAACAAGGCAGGTGTGAATACACCCTAAAAATTCTTAAAATAAGAAGCTTTTTCTTGATGAGCAAAATGACACTGAAAATAATTTTAATTTAAGAATTTTTAGATATTTTTATTGAAAACTAGACAAAATACTAAGAACATTTTTTCTTGAAAATCATTTTTTGGGTGGACGGTCACGTGACCCAGAGTGAGATGGCTGCTTGAGTTCTTAGCTCAGCTCAAATTCTTAAATATTTACATCTTTCTCCTCTGATTTCTCATTTTAATTCGCTGAACGGATCTATAACTATGTCAGACAGGCAATCTGACATAGATTTTCCTATTTTTGGCTCGACACGCTCACAGAAGGCTAAAGAAAAAGACAAGAAAAGGCCCACTCACCACGCGCCTTCGGCCGATGCTGACGTTAACACGGCCGAATCTCATTTAGATATGTCGCTGATTTTATCAGAAATAAAGGCCAACGGATCGCGCCTCGATGGAATTAATAGCCGTCTGGAGGGGATAGCCAGCTCTGTGTCCTGTCTCCAGAATTTGCTGCCCTCGCCGAGAGAGTTACTGGCGCTGAAACTCGCTTGGATGAAGCCGAACAGAGAATCTCGTCCGTCGAAGATTCGGAAGCAACTACTGAGGCACAGCTAACCGGCTTGAAGGAGACGGTGGATCAGTTACAGACGAAGATAGACGATCTTGAAAACAGAGGCCGTCGCAAGAATCTGAAAATAGTGGGTCTGCCAGAGAGGTCGGAAGGTTCCGGTCCACTCTCAGCGTTTCTGCGAGACATGATCCCTAAATGGTTAGATCTGCCTGCGGACTTCCCTGCACTGGACATCGAGAGAGCCCATAGATCTCCCACCTTCGTACCTAACAGTCGGAATCCAGCTCCGAGAAGTGTTTTAGTTCGGTTTCTACGGTTCACTGATAAAGAAGAAATTCTGAAAGTGGCCCTGAAGAAGACCGTTTCTCATAATGGCTCGGAGCTTCGATTCTACTCGGATCTGTCAGCCGACCTGCTGCAGAAGCGCCGCGAGTTTTCGACAGTGGGTAAAGCTTTGGCCGCCCGCGGTTTTTACCGGGGATTCGCCTATCCAGCCAGACTCAGGTGTCTGCACAATGGAAAGATTAAACTGTTCAACGATCCAAAATCAGCCAAGGCTTTCCTTGACTCTCTGGAAGATTAACTTATTGATCTCTGTTTGAGATCTGCACTTTGAGTCTCAGAGGAAAAATTGTCGATTCTATTGGATATGTACGATATAACTTTATGGATATAACCCTTTAAGGTAACCCAAAATGCTGTTACTGTCCGCCACGTAACGTAACACGGTTTTAAATATCGTGTATATGTAGCGGACCCGAAAGTTTTTTTTTATTGTTATTATTTTTTTTCATATGTCAAAATTTAATTAATAATAATTATCCCAATGGTTTCATATACCGCTGTTTTATGTTTTGTATTATACTCGTAAGTGGAGCGGGTAGTGATGGGGCTGTTTAACTCGGTGGTATTATGTTATTGTCTGTTTCAAGGCGCCTTGTGTTATTTTGTGACTTTTTGATATCATCTGTGCCTCATCGTTTGGGGATGGGGTCTTGGGGGGAGGGTTTTCTCGGGTTTGTTTCATGTTCTGGTTGTGGTACTTTTCAGTTCGCATTCGATGTCTCATACTGTCATAATCTGTTGTAAACTTTGCACGTTACTTTTATGACTCTATACTTTCTGTATGCTAAACGCTATTAAATTAGTAACTTGGAACGTGAAGGGCATAGGCCATGTAATTAAAAGAAAGAAAATTTGAACATTACTTAAAAAAGAACATATATCTATCGCGCTGCTACAGGAAACTCACTTATCTGATAAAGAACATATGAAGTTGAAAAGAGATTGGGTTGGTCAGATTTATTTTTCCTCATTTACGTCAAACAGTAGGGGCACTGCAATCCTTATTCATAAAAACATACCATTCATTCTCGAACATGTAGAACATGATTCGGAAGGACGTTTTGTGTTGATTTCAGGTTCAATTATTGGAAGACATATTACCATAGGAAATGTATATGCTCCAAATACAGATTGCCCTAATTTTATGTCATATGCGGTCCTAAAATTTAATGAGTATTGTAAGAACATCGGTTTTTTAGGAGGAGATTTCAACTGCGTACTTGATGGAAATTTGGATAAATCATCACCCCAGGGTTCAGTTAGTTGTAAATCCTCATATACTTTGCGCAACACTTGTAAAAACCTTGGCCTGGTAGACATTTGGAGAGAGCTGCATCCCAAAGACAGAGATTATACTTTTTATTCTCATCCTCACAATTCCTACTCAAGACTGGATTATTTTTTCATACTCTTCTGAATGTATACATCTTGTGAGCTCTTGTAATGTTGGCCCCATTGTACTATCTGATCATGGTCCTGTTTATTTAGAAATTGATATTAGTATATCAATTCAGAATTCAACATACTGGAAATTTAATACTTCTTTCTTAAACAATACTAACTTTCACTCTTTTTTAAAACAGAAAATAACTCAATATTGGCAGGACAATCAGAATTCGCCAGTTTCCCCTGCGTTGAAATGGGATGCTGCCAAAGCTACGTTGCGGGGCCACCTTATCGCTTATGCTTCGCTGATGAAGAAACTTAGAACCCAAAAAAGGAAAGAATTAGAAGCGGAAGTAGACTTTCTGGAAAAACAACATAAAAGACTCCCAAATCAAGATAATTGGATTTTGTTAAATAAGGCTAGAGCCAAACTTAATCTAGATCATACAGAACATGTTAAAAAACTATTATTTTTCAGCAAACAGCGCTATTACGAGTCTGGAAATAAGCCAAGTCGCCTTTTGGCGTATCATTTAAAAAAAGAGCAGAACGAAAGGACCATAAAAGCAATTAAGACACCGGAAGGCAGAACGACCTTTGATCCCTTGGACATTAACAATGCTTTCTCTGATTTTTACAAGAATCTTTATACAGCTGGGTCCAGTGGCTCTAGTGAGGATTTGCAGAATTTTCTAAATGAGATCTCTCTCCCTGGCATTTCAGAAGATGCTAGAGATTATTTAAATGCCCCTTTTACTAAGGAAGAAATTTGGCAATCTATACAATCTATGCCAACTGGTAAAGCTCCCGGCCCAGACGGGTTTCCGTTAGAGTTTTACAAGCAATTCTGGCCCGAGCTTTGTCCGATTTTAATGCAAGCAATAAATAGTACTTTAGATTTGAACTCTATGCCAGAATCCTGGTCATTGGCGGTGATTAGCTTGCTTCTGAAAAAAGACAAAGACCCAGGGAATTGTTCTTCTTATCGTCCAATTAGCTTACTCAATGTGGACTATAAAATTATAGCCAAATCCTTAGCTCGCCGGCTCGAAACTGTTTTGCCTTATATTGTCAACCCTGATCAGACAGGTTTTGTGAAGTCCAGATTTGGCTCTGATAATATTCGTAGAGTATTGAATATTATCGATCATTTAAACGCTACCAAAGAACCTGCCTTCATTGTATCTCTCGATGCCGAAAAGGCATTTGATAGGGTGAAATGGCCTTTTCTTTTTGCAGTCTTAGAAAAAAATAGAACTAGGATCTTACTTTATCGGTTTGATTAAACTCTTATATTCTAACCCTATGGCCCAAGTTAACACTAATAGAGTGTTGTCTGACAGATTTTCAATAAGCAGAGGCTGTCGTCAAGGCTGCCCCACTCTCGCCATTGTTATTCTCTTTAGTTATTGAACCATTGGCTGTTGCTGTGAGAACTAATACTAGTATACATGGAATTAAAATAGGTCTATAGGAACATCGTATATCCCTTTATGCAGACGATGTTCTGCTCTCTCTCAAATACCCTGAAACCTCTACTGATGCAATTCTCTCCATAATTGAAAAATATAGTAATTTATCAGGATATAAAATCAATTTAGACAAATCTCAGGCTTTGTATTTGCACACTCCCCCCGAAGCCATCACAAAATCCCCATTCAATTTAGCGCTTTCTGGTTTTCGATATTTAGGTATTAATGTCACACCCAATTTGGTTGATTTCAGTATAAAGCCAACTATCCCCAGTTAATTACGAAAATTAATCAGAACCTATCAGATTGGTCGACTCTTCCAAACTCTTTTCTGGGTAGGATTAATGTTATAAGAATGAATATTCTTCCGAGATTTAATTTTTTGTTTCAAAATTTGCCATGTTATTTAGGTGCAGATTTTTTTAAAAAGATTAATTCTTCAATCTCAAAATACATTTGGAATCATAAAAGACCTAGACTCAAATTTTCTGTTTTGATGAAACCTAGGGAATTGGGTGGGGTTTCACTGCCTAATTTTCAGTTATATTTTTGGTCTGCACAAATTAAACATATGATAAGTTGGTTTCTTAACAGACCTGACTCTCGCTGGACTGGGATTGAATATTCAAGATGCTTTCCTAGATTGTTATGCTCATTGCCATTTATTCATAATATTCAAAAAATTGAATCTCTTACTTATATTTTCACTGTGTCAAATACTCTTTTGGTGTGGAAGGATATTAAGAAATATTTAGATATCCCAAATAATATATCTCTTAAATCTCCTATTGCACTCAATCCTGATCTCCCCCCAACCATACAAAATATTGGTCTTTTGTCCTGGAGGCTGAGAGGAGTGTCTGAGTTTGGCCATCTATTTGATAATGGTCAAATGAGGTCATTTCAGTCATTAAGGCAGGAATTTAACCTGCCCAGCAATGATTTTTATTAGGGGTGTCCTCGACTAAGGATTTACATATTCGAATCAGAATTTTCGAATCTTTCCATAGTCGACCGATAGTCGAATCATATCTATGTTTGTATGCATGGGTTGGGAGGGGGTCAGACCAGGTACAAATTGGTAACTTTTATTTTCTTTCACAACCAGCACACATAAACAACTGTCTGATAAAGTGACCAAAACTGTCTTTCAAGTAATAAACGAAGACAAAACTGACGATGCATTTATATATATATTTTTTAAGGTAAAATGTAAGGCAACATTTGTTTAATTATTCCTCATAACATTTTAAAGCCAGGATCTACAGAACATCACACAAAAATAAATTTTGATAACTAAACCTAAAAAAATAACAAAGGTGATCCTGCCTTGGAAACTCCGGCTACAATTACGTGTTTTTATTTAATTTGGAGATAGCGCGTCAAAGCAGTCATGACCAAAAAAACCCGACAAATGAGAAATGACAAATAATTTGTGATTGTGACTGTAAATGATAAAAACTAATCTTTATATACAATTCATTAAACGTTAATTTATAACATGAAAAACACTGAAATTAATGATTTTATAGACACTACGCGTTATTATTTAGCACAGAAATACCTGCTTGCTTGCTTTGACTTTGATCATCTCTGTATTCACTTTAGATACATAAAGACCGGATGATATTATTTATTTCAGGAATCTCTTTGCTATCATTTGAAAGTGAACACCGACTGACCATAATATTAAATCACAAGAAAGACATTCGTGTCAGGCAGAAATAGGTTCGGTGCAGATACTAGTTTCCGTTTCATCACCGAAATAAAAAAAACGGCTTACCTGTTTTGTAGTTTAACTTTAAGATAGACAATATATGTTTTAAATACATTTTAAAAACTTATACTTGTCGAAAAACATCCGTTTTTTAATGTTTAGTTTGATGAACTCCTAAATATGAGACGCAGAGCACCTAACCTGTTCGGCTAAATTACATGCGCAAGCATGGCCAGCACGCAATAGCGCAACATCGATACAACGAAAAGCTATCCAAAATGTACATACTTAAATTAGATCGGAATTTATGTTATAATAAATACAATTTTTTTAATAAAATAAGGTCAGAAGTAACAAAGTGCAGAACAAATATGCAAAATGCCTCAAGTGCACGGAAACAAAACACAAGCCAAATAGTTAAATCAGATAACCCAAAGTGATTTATAAATAAAATAAAATATAGAAATTATTAAAAGAACGAAAGACATAGTTTAATTTGCCAGCTTTGTCTTTTAAATGTCGAAACAAAGAGGCAAGGCTTTAATAACATAGAGACGGACGTGAAGCCCGGTCACAGGGGTTGTTGGATTTATTAACGCATTTTAAAAATATTTATTGAAAGCTGCTACTTCACATATTATTTGCAGCATTATCATAATATGCAGTATATTAATATATTGTGAGAAAGCTGTTATATGTGAAATCAGATAATGTGTGCACCCATACGGCCAAAATTAAATGATCCTCATTTCATAACACATCTGCGATGATTCGACTGTGAGATTGGTAGTCGAATCAGGCTTCTCTTATCGATGCATCGAATCTTCGACTATTCAGGGTCACCCCTAATTTTTATACATTTCAATTACGGCATTTTTTAGAATCTAAAGCAGGTAATATACGATTTGATCTTACTGAAGTGGAAAAACAGCTTCTCTCTTCATTTACTCTTAAGAGTAAGATCTCTGAGCTATATGTTTTGCTGTCCAATATTGGTCCTTCAACGTTTGACGCTCTGAGGGTGATATGGGAAAAGGACTTGGGTTCAGAATTTAGTAATGAGGAGTGGTTATCTGTTTGTACATGTGTTTTCCCCAAAGGTGTCTCAATATCGGCCCACGAACAAAATTTTAAACTTATCCACAAAACTTATCTAACTCCAGTACGACTTCATAAAATGTTCCCCAACTCTTCCCAATTATGTTTCAAGTGTAAGACAGACATTGGCACAGTGATGCATGTGTTCTGGGATTGTGTTAGAATCAAAAGATACTGGAAAGAGATTCATAAGATTATTCAGAAGATTATTAGAAAGACTTTTGTGTTTTCTCCAATTGTTTATCTTTTGAACTGTAAAGCTGGTCTGTGCCTTAACTGTGACGAAGAAAGTGTACTGAACTTCTGTATATATTTGGCGAAAAAATGTATATTATTATTATGGTCAAC
This sequence comes from Paramisgurnus dabryanus, assembly GCF_030506205.2. NCBI lineage: Eukaryota > Metazoa > Chordata > Actinopteri > Cypriniformes > Cobitidae > Paramisgurnus > Paramisgurnus dabryanus. The sequence goes on from NC_133339.1 coordinate 49,938,910, forward strand.
TCCTCAGATCCCCTCAGTCAATATGTGGATAAGTCAAGCTGCCACTCTTTTACCTCTGGAAAAACTAACTTATGATCTGCATCAAAGATCAGATGCTTTTTGGCGAACCTGGTCGTCTTTGTGGAACTTTCTGGAAGCTGCTCAGTGACTGATATTTCCTTTTAAAATTATTTTTTTTCTCTTTGTCTTTAAAGTGGCCCTGTTAGTTACTCTGATATGCCCTGTTTTGTTATTTTTCTTTTCTATTACTTCTTATTATATTATTTTTGCATTCTATATGCTTATGTCTGAACATGTGTATATTCAAAGATTGTAAGGTGATGTGGCTGTGTGTATGACTATGAGATACCTGTACCACTGTGTTGTGTTATTGTTACAAAAAAAAAAAAAAAAAAACGTGAATCCGAAAATAGGTGCTCTTTAATGTGTTTCTATCAATGAAATTTAGTAGTTGAAGGCAAATATAAAGTATTAAAGCATACAAGTCTTCATAAAAAAATAATAAAAAAAAAGAAAATCATTTTTTGCAGTGCATGTAGTGTGGGCCGGTTTGGGCCAAAATGCCAGGGCCGAATTTTTGTCCCAGTCCAGCCCTGGCTCATACTTTGATATGTTTACCGTGTATGCGCGGTTCGTGACTTGTGCCAGGGCTAGCATCGCTAATCATAGCTTACATCAACTTTTACTAGCAGTGATTTTAAATTGATTTCTCCGAATAGCATGCCAAACTTTACCTGTCGAGTAAAAACTCTGCGACTGAGGCGTCAGTGGGAAGCCCAATCTGTGCTTTTAGCACATGCCAGCATGTGAAATACTTTCACAAAAACACTCTGGCCTTGTTTCTTTCTTCAGAGCCCTTTCTCTTCTTGTTATACTATACGTAGACACTTTTTCTCTTGCGACCCCTCAGACATTTTAAAAAAACACGGTGAGAACACGAGCTTCAATGAATGGCTGAAACAGTAGCTTACCACACATATACACCTGAAAGTGCGCATGTGCAGAAAATGAACCTAGGGACAGGCACATATGACGGCCTTACGTAAACACATCACCAGAATCATTAATGACAACTGGGATGACCAATAGTCTTGATGATCCACCCGGAAAAAGAAAATCTTCCGCTATACCTTTAGGAAAGTTCTTATTTTTGCCTCAACTCTTTCCCCACCAGCGTTTAAAAAAAGTTGCCAGTCAGCGCCAGCTTTTTTATGATTTTCACAAAAGTTTAATGCCTTCTAGGATGTCGCATCTGGGTACGCAGTTAACAGAGGTTTCTCTGCTGCTGCTCTGTGCCCCGCCCTACGCATTTGTCATACGTCACTAAGACAAGTGCGTACACTATGCCAATACTCTCTTCTGAATACAGAGGAGTCTAAGATGGCAATGCTACCAGAAGCTAGTTATTTTCGTTTATAAAGTTTTAAAAATGGATATTTCTACAACAAAGCGCGGATTACCCTCAGAGGACCTTTGTTTATCATCCTGGAACTGTTTGGATTTCTTTGGGGGAGGATATATGCAAATGTTTTGGACGTGAAGGAGCTGGACCCTGTAACTTTACTGTTTAACAGCTGGAAGATATAAGACATTTTCTGAAATAACTGAAAATGTGTTTATTTGAAAAATGGATATGCATCTCGGACGGCTTTGGGGTGACTAAATCATGGGTTTAATATCATTTTTGGCCAAACTATCCCTTTAAGAAGTGTTCAGGAACTGCACTTAGGAACTGCACTGCGAGAACTTCAACAAGTCTATGATAATAAAGAGTGTAGACCACAATATCACATCAGTGTTAATCAACATATCACACTGAAAACCCTTCAAATATAAGATAACAGAGACTGTCCTATTGTGAAAGAAATTAGACATGACAGAGACAGTAAAAAGTCGTAATTATGATCTTCGGGCTACTCAAGGCTTGTGTGGATCTCTACATTTACATTTAGCAGACAAAGACGGCGTCCTAAAACCAGCTGACGTGCTGCCACACTTCAGCGGCATGAAGGCAGCTCTGATAAATGTATTCGGACAACCTTCAAAGGCAGCGTAATGTAATTCTGTTTGAAATATAAACAGCGAGCACATTGTGATAACTAATCCCATATTTGAAAACCACAATACTAATTTCTCACTAGAAATGCAATCTAAAGGTGTAAAAAGTGAAAATGTATCATTATTCAAAATTAAATTTGTTTGTACTTAATTTGCACGCACATGTGTGTATTATTTCTTACCCGTGCTTATCTGTGATTCCGGTTTGCTGTTCTGATGAGACTTTTCCTCACTGATCTCAATTGGTTTGCTTTTTTCTGCTCTCAGACTTTTATCTTTTTTCTTTTTCTTCTTCACCTCTTTCGGATCTTCAGCATCTGTGTTCACCTCATCTATCATCACACTGACAACAGAAGAATAAAAACTTTAAAAAGAAAACAAACACACCAAAATTTTTATGTGAGATGATAGTGATTTAGTCTTTTAAGCAAGGGTATACAGAAGAAGTGTTGATGTTTATAATAAATTGATTGAGTGATTTAAGCAGACATGGTTTTATGATGAGTGAAGAAGATCTTATATTTAAGTAAATAAAAACCTTTTGGAAATTGCTGCTCCATTGCTGGACTCCATGAACTTGTGCGTTGTCTTCTTGCTCTTCTTCAGGACAGCGTTGGTCACAGGCTGATCACTCCCAGATAATGATGGTGATTTGGGCAGGTTGCCCTCAGGAGCGATGCTCCAGGTTTCTCCTCTGACACCCCAATCCTCATCCTGATCCACTCCTGGTCTCTGTCCCTCAAGACAGTCAACATGTTCTTCTCTTTTCCTCCTCTTCTTTTTATTTCGGTTTTCAGTATTTGCCTTTGGTTCTTTAAGGATCGAAGATTCGGGGGTGTCGTCCTCCTGTTGGACTTCAGAATGTTGGCGCTTTAATTTCTTTTTTTTCTTTTTAAGTGTGGCTCTTGCGTCTGATGGCAGAAGGTTGTGGTTTTGGATTGGTCTGTGTGTACTCTGATGCTGAAATCCATTGGTCTGTGTACAGGTGGGCGGCTCTAATGTGCAGGAGGATGGTTTAAGGGGACTTGAAATTTTCGAGAGATGAGATGAAGATGGAGACTGCAGGTGGACTGAATGAGTTGTAACTCTGGATTAAAGCAAATTCAAACAAAACAACGTCATGATAAGGTATTAAAACCTCAGGTCACATGACTTCTTATAAACAACCTTCAATATAGTAAAATCAACACAACTACAAAATACAACTATTTATCTCACTAAAAACTCCATGTAGTACAACAAATGTTTGAAAAAAACCCTCAGATCTCCAGGGGGCGGTTATCCATATTGCTTGTACACTTGTTTCTACCACATCTTTTCTTTCCCTTCGTCTCTCTATTAATGTGCTTGGCCACAGAGCTCTCTGAACAGCCAGCCTGTTTGCAGTGACCGCGAGGGCATCAGTGGCTCAGTGGTTCATGTAGGTTGTCTACAAACCAGAAGGTTGATGGTTAAATCCCCAGCTCCACCTGACCAAGTGTCTTCCTCAAGGACACCTTGACACTTAACCCCAGCTGCTCCCAATGAGCTGGATGGCACCTTGCATGGCTGACACCACCGACTGTGTGTGAATGGTTGAATGTGATGGAACTTGTAAAGCGCTTTGAATGGCTGTTAAATGGGATATATAAATGCAGTCTATTTAATTTTTGTGTCTTGCCCTCCTTGTGCAAGGCATCTTTTGGACAACTGTTAAGTCAGTAGTCTTTCCCATGATTGTGTAGCCTACATAACTAGACTGAGAGACCATTTAAAGGCCTTTGCAGGTGTTTTGAGTTAAATAGCTGATTACAGTGTGGCACCAGGTGTCTTCAAAATTGAACATTTTTACAATATTCTAATTTTCTGAGATACAGATTTTGGGATTTTCCTTAGTTGTCAGTTATAATCATCAAAATTAAAAGAAATAAACATTTGAAATATATCAGTCTGTGTGTAATGAATTAATATAATATACAAGTTTGACTTTTTAAAGGGAATCAGTGAATTAAATCAACTTTTTAATAATATTCTATAGGGGTGACCCAGAATAGTCAAAGATTCAATGCATCGAGAAGCCTGATTTGACTACCAATCTCACAGTTGAATCGTCGCAGATGTGTTATGAAATGAGGATCATTCAATTTTGGTGCACATTATCTCATTTCACAAATAACAGCTTTTTCCCAATATATTAAATGTACAGCATATTATGATAATGCTTTGCAAATAATGTGTGAAGTAGCAGCTTTCAATAAATATTTTTAAAGTGTGTTAATAAATACAACAACCCCGGGCTACACGTTCATAAGAGGTTTCTATGTTAATAAACTATTGCCTCTTTGTTTCTATGTTTTAAAGACAAAGCTGGCAATTCTGGCTATCCTTTTATTCTTTAAATAATTTCTTAATTTTATTTATAAATCACTTTGGGTTATCTGATTTATCTATTTGGCTTGTGTTTTGTTTCCATGCACTTCAGGCATTATGCACCTTGTTACTTCTGACCTTATTTTATGAATTATTTTTATTTATTATAAACATCAATTCTGATCTAAATTAAGTATATACATTTTGGATTGCTTTTTGTTGTATTGATGTTGCGCTATTGCGTGCTGGCCATGCTTGCGCATGCAATTTAGCCGAACACGCTAGGTGCTCTGCTCTCATATTAAGGAGTTCATCAAACTAAACATTAAAAAACTGATGTTTTTCGATGGGTATAAATTTTAAAATGTATTTAAAACAGGGGGGTTATCTTGTCAAAAGTTAAACTACAAAACAGGTAAGTTGTTCCTTTAAATTTCGGTGGAAATATGGAAAATATCTGCACCGAACCTATATTTATGCCTGACACGACTGTCTTTCTTGAGATTTAATATTATGGTCGTTGTTCACTTTCAAATGATAGAAAAGAGATTCCTGAAATAAATAACACAAGAATCATCAGGTGTTTCTGTACCTAAAGTGAATACAGAGATGATCAAAGTCAAAGCAAGCAAGCAGGTATTTCTGTGCTAAATAATAACATAACGCATAGTGTCTATAAAATCATTAATTTCAGTGTTTTTCTTGTTATAAATTAATGTTTAATGAATTGTATATAAAGCTGATTAAACAAATGTTGCCTTACATTTTACATTTTAGAGAGGACAGTGAAGAGTGACAGGAGTGAGATGGGATGGGCATGGGAAACGACCGTGGATCACATTTAAACTACTTTGACCTGAATACAACTTGAATGTGTCAGTCACATGGTTTCTTCATTCTGAATGTTTCTTGTCACATCTTTAGTGATTTTGCAGCTGTTTACAATTTCTTGTACAAAGATGTGAATTTTTTGCAAAAAAATGCACTTAGGCCTGGAAAACACTGCAGGATTTTTGCACTCCTATAAAATCATTACCTTATCACACTGAGGGACACGGATCGTTTAAACTCTGATATGACAGGCGCGTAGACTGTATGATGATGACACGGAAGCTTTTGGCGGCTGCGTCATACGTGAGCGCAACGTCAACAGCATGCTATCATGGTAAACAAATAAAGGTACGCAGAGCGTAGCAGCAAACACACTGTGCTGTGATTATGCTGAATTTCTGACACTGTCAGAAAACTATCGTAAGCTATCTTTGGATGCAAGACCGGGAAAACAGCCGTCTTTAAACCTCTCACTGCACGACAAAGGACCACCGATGAAGAGCCACGATCACAGAAATTGAGACGATTGTTTTACGATGGCAATCTTTCGTCTGGGACAGCCAATAATTGTGCAGTGTATCCCGAGCTTTAGAGGGGTTTGCAGCTAAAGACAGTTAAATGTGTTAAATACCAATGTCATGACTACAGTGAGACTTGTGAAAATAAGGCATTTCAATAACTGACTAATAAACTTTTCATTGGCATTAAAGTGAAGTGAATGAAACTAAACATAAGAGTCTGATAAAAAAAGGTCATTTACAAGAAAACATGTCAGACGCACTTCAAGGATTTTGTATCTGAACTCTTGAAATGTTCTGGTGTGATGTGTTCAGATACCTGCGTGGTGGAGCTGGGCTGAAGTCACTAGACGAATGAAGAGATGAGAAGGGCGGAGCATCAGTGCTGCAGGTCGGGCTCTGTCGCGGACTGACCTGCAGTTATTGACATAAATAAAAACTTTGTGGTCTAAAAAAATATAAAATAAAATAAATAAAACAGCCATGAAACGTGGCAATGACAAAAAGACCCAAACAGGAAGAAAACCATCAAAGACCAAACAAAAAGAAGTAAATAAAGTAGAAGGGTGAAGGGGAAAAGAAATTGTAGCAGAGAAGAATTAGAAATTGTTAAAAATAAAACAAACCAAAAAAATTAATAAGAAATTAAAAGGACAGCAGTGCAGGCCGTGAACCGACGGCATAAGTAGAGGTAAGTAAAAGGGGGCGTGCACACCAAAGCTTTTACGGCCACGGCCGGCACGTTTTCAATTGTTCCCAATGGAAGCTTGGCGTTTATTAAAACGGCAGCAGCTAGCATTTTTTTCTTGAATTTTTTTTTTGAAAGCCGGCGACAATGTCAGTTCTCACACGCCTGTCCAATCACAATGGAGGAGGGGCGGGAGAAGTATCACAACAACCAACCGGCTCACAGCTCAAGTATCACAGCTACCAAAGCGCTCGGCTGAAGAAAGCTGGCACTCTGCTGAAAAAACAGCTGGCATTCGACATGTTTTCAGCTGCATAAAAAAGCTTTGGTGTGTCCCGCCCTAAGAATCATCATTCTCACAATATAGTTATTTGTGCTAGAAGTTTAACAAAAAACGATTGTTTATTTATTTAAAAACACATAGTAATGATAGTAATCAAATCAATTAGAGGTCAAGCTAATGTGATTCTGTTTATATTTTCTCACATTTTTTTTAAGACCCAATATATTACAAAACACTACAATAAAACGCTTAACACACAATGCCAAAAATTAAGAAAGTTCATTTTAAATGAGCTTTTCGTCTGAATAAATAACCATTCATTGTATTTGTTGGTAAAACTAAATGACTTAAGTAAATGTAAGTAATTATTTTAGAACTTATTGCGGCAGTTTCCCGGACAGGGATTAGACTAGTCCTAGACTAAAATAAATGTAGGAGCTGTCCAAACTGAAAACAACTTGCACTGACATTATCCTAAAATACATCAGTGTCCTTTGTTTCAGAATGCCTCAGAATGCACATAAGTAATGTATTTAGTAAGGCATGTTTGTTAAAACTAGTTATATTTCCTAATTAAACTAAGACCTAGTCCTGGCTTAAGCTAATCCCTGTCAGGGAAACCTCCCTTTCATGTCCTTACTTATAAGATGCAATTCAAGTTTCTTCTCACAATATGCCACAGATCATTAATTATACCGTGCAGTAAATTCAGCCATTTTGAGGAATCAAAAACACCTCTTGTCCTTTAGATACTCTGGCAACAATAAAACTTAAGAGATCACAAACTAGATGAGAAACACCGTACTGACATCAGCATAGCTAATGTTCAAATTACTACATAAGTTAATCTAAACCAGTGTTTCTTAACTGGTGGGTTTCAGGATCATTTTAAAGTGGGTTGCAGAGAGTGCTGTCACCAAGCCCGCCTTAATGCACGGGCTTACCTGGGCTGAAGCCCAGGGGCCTCCCAAGTTCAAGGGCCTCCCAAGTTTGCGTTCATGATGAGCTGAAAAGGTCATATTGTTTTGTAACTTGTCAGGTTTTTTGTCAATCACTCTAATTGCACGTTACATGGCTGCTGATTGGTCCGTTGTAACTTAACGTGAAATAAAATGTTAGACGTAACATATTTTTTATTCCGCGTGATGTAATTATGTGCGCGTTGTCAACTTGACATTCCTGCATGTTAGACTGAGTATGACAAAGAAACGGGAAATGTCCACCAACAAATGAAAGAGTAATTTCTGAAATTTCATATTAAGCACTGAGGTGCAGGTCTCTCTCTCTCTTTCGCGCGCGCGCTCGCTCGTTTGCTCTCTCTGTGCTCGTGCAGCTGTCTGAGTCTCTGGCATGCAGAAGTCTCTCCAAACGTGCACAAGAAACTGTGCCGCTAAATTAAGAAAGGAGTTCCCGCACATAATGCTGTTAGTTGTTATAAAGTTTAAGTTTACTCGCGTTTATATCAGTGACGCGTGCGCAGCTGGAGCGATGTTTGACGCGACGTTAGCTCACAGTACATACATCTGTTGGTTTAGAAAGACGAGAAAGAGACGCAACGGTAAAGGTGCAAGTCTAAGAAAGTAAAGAGCGACTAGACCATCTCAAATGATCATCCCCTGATAGCACCATTATAATCTCATTATCTTAAGATCTTATATACAGGTATGTTCCCTGTCTGTCTTGTGCATATTCATACTTGGTCGTTTTACATGCTTATGTATGCATAAATACTAAATACAATGCATACTATATCTTCAATAGCCTACAAAATAAATAACTGATTAAAAAACAAGATTCTGTCTAAAGACTTATCTTTTGTTATCATTAATGCATTTAACAAGATTCTGTCTATAAAGACTTATCTTTTGTTATCATTAATGCATTTTCACTTTAAAACTAACTTTAACTTATTATATTTTTAAAACTGTGGTGAGCATTTAGTTGTGAGTGGCAATTTTCTGCAAATTTGTATTTTCCAAAAACTATATAAATATAAAGCTTATAAACATATATACTTTCACACATTTTGGTTTTATTATCACCACATGTTGCTGTGTGTGGTTGTTAAATAAAGTGTCTTGTGTTTATGCTCAAGTGGGCTCAGTGATATGTTAATAACAATATTATGGTGTTTTCTGGCTCAAAGAGGGAAAACTCACTGTTGTATGTCTCGAAAGAAACTAATGCATTTTGTGATGTACCTAGATATTACACTTTAAAAAAAATTAGACTATAAATCGAGGGGAAGGGGGCCTACAAAACCTCTTAGCCCTGGGACCTCACATTAGGTTAAGGCGGCCCTGGCTGTCACCCTCTGTTTTTTATTATTAAAAAACCTGGAAAATGCAATGATCCCAAAGCCACAAGTCTAAATAAACTATGTTTCGCGTTTAAGGTCAATAGGCCCAAAAATGAGTTTCTTGCAAGGGTTTTTGTAAGACTAGTGCTTTTTCTAAGTGCCAGTCAGCCCCAAAATAAAATCCTTTTGTTTAAATGCATACACATTCGTTCGTTCTTATTATTATTTAACATTTTGTTAGCATATAAAATGCAGTTTCCACAAAAGGAAATAAAACGTCACACAAAGATCGTTGGATTCGTTATCCAATTGGCTACACATTCTGTTTATCATTATTTTCCAAGGAAGTCATTGGAGGAACAAGCGAGTCAGATGACGTCACAAAATTTGACAACGCTGTTTGGATATTATGTATTATACTCCCACCTACTTTTAGAAACAAAGTTTGAACGCAGGTTTATGTGTTTAGCAGAACCTAAAGTGTAATCTCATATACAGTGTTCCGACTTAAATAGTCCTCACATTGTATATTCTATTCTATGTATACATCCAGGGTGAGAAAAAGGGCTCAGAAAATCACTCTAGACCCCTCTCACCCTTGTCATCTGCTTTTTGAACTCTTGCCATCTGGTCGACGCTACAGAGCACTAAATACCAGGACAGTCAGGCACAAGAACAGTTTCTTTCCCCAAGCAATCTACCTCAGTTAAATGTTCTCTACTGTGCAATAATAATAATAATAATAATAATAATAATAATAATAATAATAATAATAATAAAAGCAGCAATACCGGGGTCAAGCCAAAACCAGTAGATGGCGCAATGACAAAATTGTGCATGCAACATCAGGTCATGATTGTGTTACATCTAGCTAGTTTTATGACTTGATTCATGTTGTCATGATCTGATCCTGCTTGTTTTTGTTCTGTTTTATGTTATTTTTGGTTTTTGTTTATTTCATTTGCAATGCGAAACGCAACTGCGACCGCTTGGATTGGGCAATTGTCCATTGTCTGCTACTGTATGTATTTACTGTCTACTCCTAACTGTTATTGTGAAGCATCCTTGAGCTTTGGAAAGGCGCTATATAAATTAAACTTATTATTATTATGACTATACACTTGAGTTTAGTGAAGAAACAGTTGCATGACCATAGGGCTGGCTTGATACCACAGGTTTTGTTCAATTATAACGCCAACTACTGGTGCAAGCATACTTTTTTTTTTTGTGTTGCCTCAGAATCTGCTCATACATCAGCGTATCAAATCTGGTGTAAAAATCACATTTTGTTGCGGAGTTATAACCATTTATGTGTAAAAAACATAAAATGTGAAGGTATTTTTTAGTTTTCCGCAATTTTCGGCCATTTCTGATGGAAATTTTAATAGAACGCAAATAGAACTTTTTGTTCAGAAGGTAATGTAATGTTCTTCCTATGGTGTTTTCGAGTCGATCGGAATTACGCTTGCGAAGATATTCGCGCGTGTTTCTTAAGTGCTATTTTGCTACACAGGGCTAACCGTAAGGCGATTGCTAGCATGTTTGGTATCGTTGGACTCGGCAACTATTCAGGACTCCAAAAAATCAAGTCCCGTAAAAATACGTTGATCGCAGCCAAAGTTATAAGCATGTACATTTATCTGACCACTAGATGGCGCTGTGACGACACACTGCATGCCCCCTCAGATCCTGACTGCCATCACAACTGCCAATTGTCGTGTCAATAGACGTAAGATTGGTGAAGATACACACTAAAACACTTTTTTGCGCTCTACATAAAATTTGTTGACGCCCTATACTACAACGGATTGGTTAATCGAAATTGTTTTAATAACTTTTTGCCGTAAATGTCTCTAGATGCTACATACTGTTTTTCGTGGCAATCATGCAAAAGCTCTAGGACAAGTTCGCAAAAGTAGGTTTTATGACCAATTCAAAATGGCAGAAAAAAATGAATGACGGAAAATTACGTCATAGGGTTTAGGACTTATGGATCAGAAGTTATAAGCAAAAGCATAAGTGCAACTTTGGACTGTTGGTGGCGCTAGCAGGTTAGAGATAGAGCCTCCAAATTTGCTGTGGAGACTTTTTGAACAGTCCTTTATAAGCATGCAAAATTTCATAACTTTCCTATGTACGTTGCTATGGGCTGCCATAGACCGCAATGGCGGAAGAAGAAAAAGTAAAAAATATAGCTGCAAGCAGCAATACTGGGGTCAAGCCGAACGTGGCAAAAAATGATTCATACGTGATGACTGTGATGATTTCAGATCTATGTTTGCATTAGTTTTAGAAAAAAATTGCCATTTTTTGTATCTTGAGACCACTAGGTGGCACTGTGCCGAAACAATACATGGTGCCTCAGGTCAAAACTGCGATGACACATACCAAATATAGTGTAAATACGATAGTGATACGGAGATATAGCCTTAAATCACTTTTCCACTAGGGGGCGTTGTCCGAAACAATAGGTGGTGACTCGGAACATTACTGTAATAATACCCATCAAATTTGGTGTAAATACGATGAAGAGAAGCAGAGATATAGCCTTAAATCTTTTTGAACACTAGGGGGCACCAAAAAGTTTACAAGTGCTCTCAAAACATGTTGCTGATGAACCATACCAAGTTTTATAACAATACGCAATTGCGTTTTTTAAATACTTGAACTTAAAGAAAAAATCTAAATGCCGACACCCAAAATGGCCAACCGAAAACCATTTGGTATCGTTTGACTCTGCAGGCTTCACGAAATTTAACAAGACCACTCTCAAAATGTAACAGTCAATCTTGCAGTAAAATAGGCGATTTTCATATCTCGTGACCACTAGGGGGTGCTGTGACGAAACGGTGCATGCACCAGGCCCGGTACTAGGCTTGCTGGACTGGGGGGGCAGTCAGGATTTTTGGGTGGGCAGCCATTTCTCGACTAAAATGATTCATACACTAAAATTATGGATGTTTCAATCCAGTATTATTTTGCATATGTCTTATAATAAAAGGCCATTTATATGTCATTTTGCACATTCAAATTTTAAAAGTAGATGCAATTAGATTAATGATTTATAATGTTATAATGATTACACTAGTTTGACACATTTAGTCACAGTTAATGAAATCAGGCAAGCAGGTGATATGAATACAAAGCTGTACATATAGCTATATTTTATTAATGTTTACACTGTATTTAATCTATTATTTCACTTATAGATAAATTAAAGCCATTCTTATACCTACCCTACCCAACATATGCCTTTATTCTAAATAAACACTTGTTAGGAACTTTGTTACTTCATGACAAATTCGTCAAAGGTTATCCTGTTTGCCTATAACAGCACCAGACAAAAGCGCAAGCCCTAAAATACTGTAAGTGTGATTTGCGACGAGACCAAAGATAAATCACACTGCTTTGTTCATAACACAGCAAATTAGATATTATAATACAACGCAACATTATAAAATACAACGTTTTACCTTACGATGACCTTGCGGAATGAAAGCTGCTCCTGAACTTAAAAGTCTGTAGATTTTTGCGTGTGAAGTTGAGCGCGAGCTGAATGAGCTGATGAATGACGAAGACAAAACCGATAAAATTTGAATTTAAAACTGCACGCGATGCTCAGCTGTTACAATACTGTATATTTACTGTATAACCATCTTATATCATTTATATCTACTATATAGTAGGCCACAACCAAACTGCATATTCTAATTTTAATAAACAGAACTACGTCTAAAACAAACACATTAAATGCTGCTGGAGACTTGCCATTGGCTGTTGTATTTGAATGAATAAATAATGAGGTGAGTCCAAGAAAGGATAAGGGGATATTTTGGGCATGTTTTACTGTTTTAAGTTTTAAATTAATATGTGTTGGGTTATTACGTTTATGTAATACTAAATTGCATTGTTTCTGATATATATTTTATAGATGTGTTTTTTTTAGTTACCGTCATAGAGAACAGTAGTGCTTTTCCTGTGACTTAAATACTGCTGAAAAGACTGCTAAGGTTTGAATAAGCTAATTAGATGAGGGTGGGCGGGAGCTGTAAACGCTAGCGCTTGGCTAAAGCAGACATTTTTGTTTAAAGACACTCCGTTATTTTAAGGTTGGCTGGACATTTTTGGGGGGGCAGAAAGAAAATCTGGGGGGGCAGAAGGAAAATCCCCCCGTAGACCCGGCCCTGGCATGCACCCTTACGTCATCATTGTTATGACATATACCAAGTCTCATATCAATACACAAAAGTTTTGCGAAGATACAGACTCAAATACAGTTTGCGTGCTCGCCCACACATTGGTTGATGCATTATACAACAACAGAAAAGTCTACAGAAAAGCTTTTGATAACTTTTTGTCTGGAGTGTCTCTAGATGATGCGTACCAAAAATCAAGCCAATCACACGAGCGCTGTAGGAGGAGTTAGAAAAACTAGGTGTGTAATATAATTCAAAATGGCCGACAGGAAGTAGGTTTGACCCGGACATATTTGGTACAGTCGGACTCAGCATGAGCCAAGGAATCAATAGAGTGAAGTCTTATGTCAGTGTGGCAATTGAATCAAATGCTTTAAAGATTTTAAACAATTTCTTTACATATCCTGACCACTAGTTGGCACCGTCCTAAAGATTTAAAGGAGCGCTCAGAACAGGTCATCTAGCTAATTTCCTGACTATACACTTTATTTAGCAAAGAAACAGTTGTATGACCATAGGGCTTGCTTGATATCACAGGTTTTGTTTAACCCCCAGGGTTCCAAAAACGCGTTGACGTGTTTTCTCCTTATCATGGCAGAATTAACTTAAAATACTCCATCATTAATAATAATTAATAATTATGAAGCTAACTAGTTGTGCAAGCATACAAAGTTTTTTGCGCTCTATGTAAAATTTGTTGATGCGGTATACGAAACGGATTGGTTTATCGAAATTCTTTTAATAACTTTTTGTCGTAAGTGTCTCTAGATGCTACATACCTTTTTTGTAGCAATCATGCAAAAGCTCTAGGACAAGTTTGCAAAAGTATGTTTTATGACTACTTCAAAATGGCGGAAAAAAATTTATAACGGAAAATGACGTCATAGGGTCCAATCAAATCGTCTTGAGCCAAGGAATCAGCAGAAATAATTTCGTGTTTTGGACTTACGGTCAGAAGTTATAAGCAAAAGCATAAGTGCAACTTTGGACTGTTGGTGGCGCTAGCGGGTTTGATATAGAGACCCCAAATTTGCTGTGGAAACTTTTTGGACTGAATTTTAAAAGCCTGCCAAATTTCATAACTTTCCTATGTACGGTTCTATAGGCTGCCATAGACCGCCATGGCGGAGGAAGATTAATATTAAAGGAAGAAAACTAACAGTTTCAATAGGGGTCTTCGCCCATTCTTGGCTTGACCCCTAATAATAAGAATACTAACAATAACAATAGGGGTCTTCGCCCATTCTGGGGTTGACCCCTAACAATAATAATAATAATAATAATAATAATGTGCAATTCCCTTACAGAGTATGTATATAATGTGTAGTTTATATTCATATCTTGTTTTATTATTTTATTTCTATTCATATTTTTATCTATTTATCTGTGGGTCTTTGTTGTCTCTGTCCACTGGAAGCTGTGACACAAAACAAATTCCTGATATGTGCAAACATAACTGGCAATAAAACCTCTTTCTGATTCTATTACAAAACGTTCATGCGAAATCTGATGTAAATAACAGGCTAGATCTCTATATTTCATTGATAATATGCATTTGTGGACAAAAATGGTAACTGGATGTATTCTATTAGACGGTTTTCATGGGTTATTCACACATCTGAAACAGACTAGATTCGACTCGCGGTTGTTATATCCACACAAAGGTAAAAAGTCCTGTTCATATTTTTCATGTTGTCATCTGGACTTCTGTCACAAAATACTACATTTATGATGCTAGAGCATCTATATCTCAAAACAGAGACCATACACTGATGCTAAACCCGTAGACCTTTTAAACGATGTATAGTAATGTTAATATTATTAATGTTTTTTGACAGTAGGCTATATAGATATTGTTAGCAGCGTTAAACTGACTTCATCCCACCCACAAATTAGTGCGTGATGAGAGGTTAAAGCGTAACAGTGAACACGTGAAGAGCTCTTTTCCAAAACGTGATAATGTCATTTGGCTGTGTACTGAACCTATTCACTGCTCCATGAACATTTCATGCCAAATCACAATATTTCCTTGTTAAAATGTAGGTACAAGATGCCGTTCTTTTACAAAACGTGATAAGTGCCGGTTTTTAGCCTAAACGCGATTTATCCTCTCGAACAATCAGAATTCGGTGAGCGTATTACGCAATCCAATGGCGGCGCTCTGAACAGTCACTCGGGTGGCGTGTTAATACAGCCGGATTAATGTCATGTTAATACATCATCCGGAGAAGGTACCCGTTTGCAAGGTGATCTTCATCAAAGTGTTTGGCAAGTACAACTTTCATTTCAGAATTGGCTCGTTTAATACGGTTTTGTAGGTTTCTCCTTCGCGATAAAGTTTTTTTCCCTGTGAAGATGCCTGCTAACGTAACATGAAAAGTACTGAATAGTTCGATAGCCTACTGATAGACTGGCATTTGATACATTGACCATGATAAGGTGCTATGGTAGCAGGGCTTAAAGTGAAAAAAATCCTGAGCCTGAACTTTCTGTGGCTGAACCAGGACTTTTACCAAGCCCGTTTTTCTATTAACCAATTCTATGAATTCTATGAACAACTTATTGTGCCAAAAAACTATACAAAAACAAGCTCCAGGACCAGAAGGTTACTGCACCAAGTGCCTAAAGCAGGGGTCTCAAACTGGCTTTGGGCCAATCTGAGATGGACATCTTTTCGGAGGGCCGTATAGCTATTTTAACAAAAACTAAATATTTCTGTATATGTACTGCATTTAAATTCTAGTATTAAACATATAATAATACATAAAAATATAAACAGTGCTTTCAATCTATTTTATACTTTATTTATGAGAGTAAGTAAATCTTTTCTAAACCTTATCTTACAACCACAACATCAACCACAACAACAACCACCACCACCACCTTTTTCTATTAAAACCTTGCACTAAACTAACAAATTAAATTCCTTAATACATTTATGAACTATTATAGCCTATACATTTTTGGCATCAAAAATGCATTTCTGTTTTGATTTATTTTGGACTTGAATATGTTCGATCTCTGTAAAAATTATTATTACTGCTCCATGTGTAACTGCATAGCAAGCAACAATGATATATTAGATATACTTTATTATTCACTCATATTGAGTTGAGTGAGCTGCATACATAGACTACTGTAGGCTACTTTTATCTTTTGCACGTTTCTCCTCATCTTTCCTCTTTTCATAACCTGGGTACCTGGCTTTTTCCTCATCCGTAGTTTAATATGCGTTGCATTACATCTCCCACTCGCACTGCTTATGAGGTGTCGCCAATGAAAGCTGTGACTTGAACTAACAAACCCCGCGCAGCTTTTCTCTGAGTAACAGTTTAGTTACCCAGAGTTAAAACGGCTCTTCTCTGGACGAACACTCCAAAGTCCTGACCAGATTAACTGATCGCATGGCGACAATGATATGACTGAAGTGAGGTGCAGATGAGCATTAAAATCTGATCACGTATTCCCTTAGCCTCGCTATCGTGACAACATGAAAAGAGCTTTAACTGTTATAAAAATACAGATTTGTGAGCATTCGTGGAACTGAGGGCGTGAAAATAAACACGAAACACGTGATTGTCATGTGGTGAATCCGACCAATCGTGAAACAGCCATGTTGTCATTACAGCCCGTGCAGCTCCTCTTTGGGAAATGCGCTGGCTGACTCAGACGGCTGATTTCGAATCGTTCTCACGTTTTTTTAAAACCATATGACACAGTCACGTGCCTGCAGCGCCAGCTCAAGTCGGAAAAAATTACTAATCGACATGCACTGCTTCAAGTCAGCCGCCGATCTGTCTGCGCAGCGCCGCATGAAGACGAACACACCTATTGACTCGTGTTTAACACGCCTTTTTTTTAGACGCGACATGTGAACGGCCCCTTAAAAGTTTACATCAAGAATTAAACAAATATAAAACTAGGTTAATGAAAATCTTTCTGCGGGCCAGATTATATTATATTTTTGACAGCAGACACGGGCCGCATAGAGGGGGAGGGAGGGTGGCGGGCCGGGAGTTTGAGACCACTGGCCTAAAGCCTTACTGTGTCTTGTCCTCTTTCTTCAAGCCATGCCCAGCACCACTTAGGTTTTTTAGGGGCTGTTTACACTTGGTATTAAGATGTGTTTTCATCGATCGGATCACAAGTGGTCTGCGCGCTCATAATGGAAGTGACGCGCTCGTTTTTTCCAAGCGCGTCCGCACCGAAAGTGCCTCTGACTGTATTTTGCAAATTTTGCCTGCGCCGGAGGCCGGATCTGCCCTCAAGCCGGAAATCTGGCCCCCGGCCGGAATACTTTAAGCCCTGTGGTAGATTATGTGTAGTGCAAAAGTACAAAATGTGGCTAGTGAACAATGCAGGGATATCTGCAAACCTTTGTTTTTTGGATTGGACAAAGTGTTGCTACCATGGTATGTCATTGAGAGCAGGTCGAGGGGATCCAAATTGATGGATTTATAGCGTATTGAAAAAAAATTACTTTGAAATAATAATCAACAATATTGTTGTTTGATTTAATAATCATTATTCAACATGTTCAGACTGAGCAAAACAAATTAACAGAATAAATTGAATATTCACAAAATGTGTGGGTCAAGGTAAAAAATTTACTTATTCTGAAAACTATTGAAATGGATTAATAGCTTTTTGGAAAAGAGCTCCTCATATTGTTATATAGCAGTTACCATTGGGATCTGCAGTGCTGTAGTGAGGATCATTGTTGGGTAAGTTACTCAAAAAAAGTAATTATTACTAGTTACTAATTACATCTTCAATCATGTAATTAGATTACTTTACAAATTACTCTCTCCAAAATGTATTTAAATACTTATTATTACTTTCTAAATTCTATTTAGTACATGATACAAGGATAGACTAGAAATGGCTCGAAGAAATAATATATAAAAGTACATCAATTATTCTGGTCCCAATTTATGGTCCAATTCTCTCTATTAACTAACTATTAACTACTTTTGCCTCATTATACTCCAACTACTGCTTATTAATACTTAAGTTGTTAATTTTAAGCATTGGTAGAAATGGGTGGGAAAGGACGTAGAATAATGTTTTGCAGAATCAGGCATTAATGTGTGCTATTAAGTATTAATAAACAGCCAGCATCTCATTAATATTAATGCGAATAATCAACCAGTTAACAGTGAGAATTGTAAACTTAAACCATGTTAAATCCACTATTGCATATAGTATACATAATTGTTTTAGAGTCCATACACAGTATTTAATTACATCAGAAGTAACTGTATTTAGATTACAAGAAAATAAGAGTAATCCCTTACTTTACTTTTTCAAGGAAAAAGTAATTACAGTAACTAATTACTTAGTAACTAGTTACACCCAACACAGGTGAGGATAAAAAAAAGATGACAAACTGACACAGATCTATGCGGGTTAAAAGAGGACTGGGTGTGGTTTTACCATTATATGTTGGTTGTATACACACACTTCTGTCCAGCAATTCTACTGTACACGTGACAATAGACGTCAGAATAGATAGACGTCATGTGATTGTGCTAACCTATATTATATCCCACTATATGCATGCACAACTAGAAAAGGCTAGGGCTGTAACGATTAATCGTGTGTCCCATTGAAAATGTCTGAAATCGATTCTGAATCGCAAGGCTGCGATTCTTTGTTTCATGCACAGCTTGTGCGTGTACTATGCCGTTTTGGTCAGTAGGATGTCCTTATCACTCTAAAATCTTTATGAGTCGGAGTCGTTTATAACGTGCATTTAAAAAAGCAACACTCGTTAAACAAAATCATTCAAAATATTCTTTATTATCATGAAAATACCTGAAACAGTAATATAAATTTTCCTGTAGACATTTCCTGGAATAGCATTTGTAATGCTACTTCTTCTGTGGCACAAAGGGAGTTTCTGCACAATAGTGCCCCCTGGTTTTTGGATGTGCAGGGATTTCACTGTAATTCATTCAAATTCATTCATTGACAAAACACGCATTTTCTCAATGAATGATCAATGAGCATCATTACACCCCTAGAAAAGGGTAAGGTTTATTTAGGTGTTTTTTTAAAAATGTCATTAAAAAAGTGTAAGCCGCAGGAGCTGATGATTGAGGCGACAGCACAGTTTAGGTTATTAACGTAAAACACTGCAGGAAGACCACACACACATACACCTAAAAATAAAATCATCAGTAGATGAAACAGGTGAATGGTGCTGATGAACTGACCTTTTTGGCAGATAGGGCGAGGCGTTTGGCGGGTGGAGGGGACATGGTGCTGACAGTCTCTAATGTGACATTGGTGAGGGCCTGTGGTTTGAATTTCATCAGCTTCTGCTCTTCAGAGTTAACACGCTCCACACTTTTAGCTGGAGATGCTGGAGCGTTTACACAGGACACGTCAACAGGAGCACTTCTCGTTCCAATCCATTCCTGACACACCATAGTGTTCAATAAACAGGCATTAGAATTAATAAACATATGAATTAAATAACATTTAAAAAACAAGAGCAAGCAGGTTGTGACACTCGCATAAAACACAAAATATACTATAATCGTTATATGTATAATAAGAGTTTGAATAGGTTTTATATGTCGTCTTAACAATTTTTTTACTCTTGACTCCGGTTTCACAGACAAAGCTTAGGACTAGTCTTAGACTAAAACACATGTAATGTGCCATTGATTTGTCTCAAGATACACACCAGTGACGTCTTTATCTAAGGCATGTTTATAAAAGATGCTTAAACGTATTAATTTAATTAAGGTCTAGTCCTGGCTAGTATTGTTTTTTGCAGCCAGTTTTAATTTTAGTTTTAGTCTAGTCTTTGTGTCAAGCTGTCATTTTAGTTTTTATTAGCTTTAGTCACATTCATACTCTTTAGTCTAGTCAAGTTTTAGTCGACTAAAAGGCTGGGCACTTTAGTCTTATTTTAGTCAGAACTATCCATGACTATTTTTGTCTAGTTTAGTTGACAAAAACTGATGACATTGTAGTCTAATTTTAACCATTGAACACACATGATCATCTGCAGTCAAGTGGCGGGGCGCAAATAAACAAGGATTGCTAAAGGAGACAAAATAACTTAAAATTTTGTCTCATTTATTCACACATAGGCCAATACAGAGCACTATTGACATATACTTTTAAATGCTGACAGTGAAAATTCTAAATACGTTTAAAATTAATTCATAAAAACACGAAATATAATCATTCACACACACACACACACACACACACACACACACACACACACACACACACACACGTAAGGGGACAATCAGACAAAACACGTTTATAGCAGTGAGAGGCGCCTTTTAAATTGTTTTCTATGGGCAGTGAGCATTTTGCATGCCTCACGTTTTAGTCACCTTCTGCACCTTCTGTATTTTTGCAGGAGCGCTCTGAGCATTGTCCAATTTCACTTTCACGGTGTGAGTTGACTTTTTTCAACTTCAGGTGTTAAGAGCGCTCTTACAAAAACACAAAGTGACTAAAATGTGAGGTGCACAAACATAACGCTCATTGGCCATAGAAAACAACAAAAAAGCACCTCTTACTGCCATAAACACATTCTGTGTGATCGACTAGTGCTGCCACTAACCACTAGTTTTCTAACGACTAATCTTTCAACTAATTTTTAGATTAGTCGACTATTCTAAACGACTAATAATAAAAAAAACTCATGTGTTTGTTATTTCATTGTGTCCATTTTATTTTGAACTAACGGGTTTCATAAACAATATAAATAACTTAAAAATTAAAATAAAAAATGATGATATTAATGTAAACTAGGGGTTGCACGACTACTGATTTCTGCTAGTCGATTTCTTATCAAAACAATACTCGAGTTACTCGATTACTACAGCAAATGAAAAGACATGAAATGGTTCCTATCAATAAATCTTTATTTAATTCATAGCCTAATGCAACAATTAAATAAAGTAAACTCTCAAAACATTATAATTATGACATTACATAGGCTATTTAAGTTTGCATGTAACAGATTAAAGACAAATAAATAGCTGCACGCGACATTGCATTCATAACATTTGCGCCGTATATGCAAACTATACGTGCATGGCTGAATGCATACAGTAACAATTTAATAACTTATAAAATAAGTATCAACTTTAATATTTAACAAGTTTTCAGCAGTAATAACAACAACAACATTAATCTTTCTTCAACCTTCACTGGTTATTGTCAACAAGCATACAACAAGCAACAATTACGTTACGCAAATAAATAAATAAATAAATAAATATTAATATAGTTAAATTCGAATTTTACGTGTTAACAGAGAAATTCAGGCACTCAATATTTTAATACTAAAATTCGCATCATACTGCAAAACTCTGTGAATGCGTATTTAGTTAAAACATTAGGAAAACAGTAAAAACATGAATAAAACTAATTTAATAATTTTATATTTACCAAGTTTTCAACCGTAATAATAACAAGAACGAATATCTTAGTCATCGTCGCTATCTTCCTCGCGCAACACACAGTCTTTGGTCGAGCTTGTGGATCGCTGGTTTGCATTTAGAAACACAAGAGCATCGACGTGAGATGGATGCAAGCTTGATCTTTGCCTTGTGACGGTGTTGCCGGCCAAGGAAAAAAAAATTTCACTTGGTGTACTGGTGGCAGGGACCGCAAGATAAGATTTAGCCAGCTTGGATAGCCGAGGAAACTGGTGTCCATTACATGCCCACCATTCGAGAGGATTCCCCAAGGTGGGAATGTCAGGCATCTGAAAAAAATCTTGAATCTCATCTTCACTGGTAGTTGGCTGCTTTGTCGTAGGATTTCGGCTTTTGTAGTGGAATCCAAAGAGCTCCTCGAGATCAGCTTCCAGTCTTGTTTTTTTATGCTCTCTGGGCAACACATTGGTTGTCCCGCTGCAGTCGGCAAAATCCTGTTCACTTGTTATGACAGTGAAAAATGCATCAAGCATGCATATGCATAAAAAATCTAAATGTTTACTGTGAATTATTAGCGCACTTGAAGCTTCTGAGTGCGTTATCTCACTGTCATGCAATAAATCGGCGAGATGGGCTTTGGCATCCTCTCTGGCTTTCTCTGGTAGAAACAGCAAATGCTTGAATCGCGGATCCAACATGCATGCGCTAATGGGTAGCGATTTGGCTACCGTTTCAGAGTCCAGATTAAACCGCGTCACCAGCTGTTTCCGAACAGTTTCTTTGAATGCCTGAGTGCCGGTGAGATCACCCACGCTGGGCCGCAGAGTATTTTCAGTCAGATTGATAATCACCGGATATAGAAAGGACAGGCCGACGTGCAGCTCTCCACACATGATTGTTGTCGCCTTAGCAAGCGGACTCAGTATTGGAAGTAGCTGTTCAATCAGATCCCAGCAAGATGACTTTATTGCCAGAGTGTTTCGATACTGTACATTGGTTACTGCTTCGTCAGCGAGTACAGCTTGTACCGGGATTCTCTGCTCGTAAAGCCGATCCAACATATCGAACGTGGAATTCCATCTAGTTGCACAATCACTTTGGAGTTTTCTCCCTCTGATGGATAGCTGCTCCTGGCGTGCTTTCAATGCGCGGGTCGCCACCGAAGAGTGACGGAAGTGACTGACGACACGCCTCACAGCGTCAACGGCCTTCGAAACCACAGGTAAATCCAAACCTGCCTTAACTGCAAGCTGTAACGTGTGTCCGCTGCAACCAATGTGGTGGGGTAATGCCTCACAGATTTCCATCGCTAAGTTCATATTGTTTGCGTTGTCATGAACTGTGCAGAATATGCGCAACTCCCACTCATTAATGGTTTCTGTAAGCTTTTGCGCAATGTTAACAGCAGTGTCTTCCTGGCATTATAGTGGTGCACAACACCCTTGATTTCAACTCCCACAGTTCATTGATGTAGTGAGCCGTAATTGTTATATACGGATCCATGGTGCAAGAAGTCCAGAGATCAGTATTAAGAGAGACGTTCTTGCCTTTCATTTCAGACGCAATGTCCGCTTTTAGAGAGTCGTATTTGTGGCCAATTGTTTTCCAGAGTGTAGGATTCGATGGAACGGTGTAACTGGGTTCAAAAAAGTTGATAATTCCCCTAAATCCCTCTCCTGAAACTGCAGAGAGTGGTCTTATATCCTTCACTATAAAATCCACAAGTAGATCCGTTATTACCAGTCTTCTCCTCTCTGTAATCGGGCGTTTACAGAATTCACCAATGCTTGTTTGCTTCTTGGTGTGGGTCTCACTAACAGTTGCCTTTGTTGTTGGAGGTTTCATTCGTAGGTGGTTGTGCATAGCTGTTGTACTACTGTTGTATTTTAAAGTAGTCTTACAGAGTTGGCAAATTACAACATTTTTGTCATCCTTGATAAAATACTTCCACACATCTGATGTGTGTTGTCTGCTGGTGACGTTCGCCATTTTGAATTCATTTATAAATGCGCGCTCGAGTATTCGATCGTTTCCGACAGCGCCGACTAGTGGTTGGAGTAGTCGATCTCTCGACTACTCGACTAGTCTATGCAAGCCCTAATGTAAACAATATACAGTAAATAATAATAATAAAACTTCCAGTGCAAAGTTGTTGCTTAACAGAAATATGAAATGTTTCACTTCTATTTTTTTAACTATCACATTATATTGCATTTTAACACAACTAAATGCTATTTTTACATATTATCTGTTCTGTTGTCAGATATAAAACGAGAAGACTATAAAATAGTGACTAAATACGACCCATTACACCTCGTGTTTAATCCAACCAGCTGTTCCTATAACTGCTGCTAAAATTCTGATTCAGATAAGCGACATTGTCTGACAAAATCACCATACATTGAAGCTTTACTGCTGATGCTCTTCTCATAATTAGGGCCCGAGCACCGAGGAGCAGACCAGAACGGCATGCACTGAAAGGTACGAAGCCCTATTGTTTTTGCTCGGATTATTATTAGGGCCCGAGCACCGAGGAGCAGGCCAGAACGGCATGCACTGAAAGGTACGAAGCCCTATTGTTTTTGCTCGGATTATTAGGGCCCATATTTTGGCAAATGAAACAGAACCCCCTTATTGAGATAATCAAACACAACAACAAATAAAAATGTAATGCTATTTTGACCCTTAAAAGACAAAAGATCTGTTCACTGCACCAGACAAAAAACTGGACACAAGCATATTATATATATAATTTCTGTTAAAGGAGCATTTCACCTGTAGAAACATTAATCTTTATTGAAAGTGTGTCATACAGATGTGGCCTTTAAAAATGCGCGTCTCTGAGAGCAGAATGCCGCGAGCATTTCCGAAATTCTGCGAGATCCCACAGAAGGGGGGTTCGGTGGGGGACGCAGAATATACAAAAACCTGTAGAGGGCAGTCGTGTTTCATGTAGGCCATACTGACGACAATTTGTGTGCTCCACTTCATGCTGAGCGCATACTGTATGATATTGAAGTAACATGACACGGATTATCGATGTTTAGGCGATAGACTTTGATGTCATACAAATGCATGCTTTTTGGCAAACATTTCGTTGGCGAAGTTTTCTTTTGCCAGTTACATAAACAGTCACATATTCTTCATAAAAATCCTTCATAAAAAACGCGCATCATTTGTCTTATTTTTTCCGTGTACTTACAGTAGAAGAGACGTGATGTATGATAATCGAGTCTTATAACAAAATAATTCGTGAAGACCTTTGAAGACACCGAGCGCATTAACGCAATATCATTAACTAGTTTATCTAATTTTACATTTAGTTCATTTTTGCATCTGAACGTTTAAATAGCTTCAACATGGTTGTGTTGCGCTTTTCTCCATTACTGAACAGTAGGCTACTTTTTATATTATCATGTTTCCCTTTACATGGTATGAAACACGACAAAAAAGTATGCAATGGTGTTAAATACATTTCATTGTATATGTTATACTTTTGTAGTAAGGAAATAAAACCATATTGTGAGTGTAAATATTCATAAATTCGAGGAGTTTCTGAGGTGTTTCTCGTCGGCAAAATGTGCAGTTTCTTTGTTGCTATTAAAAACCGTTGGCTATGTGATTGTTTAAAATTGACATTTGTTCTACTTATTATTAATTTATTTTTTGCCTACATTTACTCAAATAATATCAATGTTTAAAATTGACATTTGTTCTACTTATTATTAATTTATTTTTTGCCTACATTTAATCAAATAATATCAATGTTAAAATATAAGTAAATCATACTTCAAGTTAGGCATAAAACTTCCACATTTTTTATGCCAAATAGAAAAAATAATAATTTGAAATATGCAATTATTACAGTTTTAAAAACTTAAATATATAACTCTGACCTTTTTAAATATATTGACTAAACATGTATTTTTATACCACATTAATCTCTTTAAAATATTAATACTTTTAGAAAAACTGACATAATTATTAATATTATGAACAGAGTATGTGAGCGGAGTGGAGTGGAAAGAATTTGCGCTCCGCGCTCAAAGCATTTCATAATTACTCCGCTCAAGCTCCGCTCTGGGTATACAAATTTCCGCTCCTCGCTCACTCCCCGCACCGTCCTTCCTTAAGTATCGCTCCGTTTTTCGCTCTACGGCAAATTTTTATTTTTAAAAAAAAAACAACAACGAATATGCAGTACTAAGAGAAGAACATCATATACTTTATTGGAATTTGAAACAGTAGCTAATATTAGCCGAAATTAGGCTATTATTTAGCTCACTTTTAAACAAAGCAAAACAAAAAATGTGTTGAAATTAAATAAATTATTAAATGAAAAACCTCATATAAAATAAATAATCAAACGAAAAACATTACATTAAATCAAAGAAAGAAATCACAAACTGAAATATTAATTTAAACAAATAGCCAAACGAAAAAAATATAGGGCTACTGCCTTCACTTTATGCCAACTTTTATAGGCTATTAATTACAGCACTATTCTGAACAAAACAAATGCTGGCTGGTTGAACATATTTTTTATTTTATACGCAGTTATTAACTGAAGAACATCACATACTGAAATAGCTAATATTAGCCCAAATTAAGCTATCATTTAGCTCACTTTTAAACAAAGCAAAACAAAAATGTGTTGAAATTAAATAAATGATTAAATGAAAAACCTCATATAAAATAAATTATCAAACGAAAAACATTACATTAAATAAAAGAAATAAATCACAAACTAAAATATTAATTTAGACAAATAGCCAAACGAAAAAATATAGATAGTCTACTGCCTTCACTTTAAGCCAACTTTTATATTAATACTAGAACTATTCTGAATCTGAACAAAACAAATGCTGGCTGGTTGAACAAATTTTTTATTAAAGCTATATCTCCAATGCTGCATTCACTTTAGGAAAAACGAGCTTTTGCCGAGTCGCCGGTGCCAAGCACTTGCGCTGAATTTCTATCCGCTTTGCCCTGAGAGTGTGCACGCAATTTATATCTCTTCAATCACTTCTATGCAATTGTTCTATATTTCCCGAAGTGTGTATGCGCTCAGACTGCTTCCTCTTGTGCATTCGCAAATCCATCAGCTCTCGCGAGCTGTCTGGAAGGTGCGCTGATCGCGCGCGCGTCTCAACAAACGGTCTCTGTGCGTTGCGCTTGGTGCAGAGTGCTCATGGGAGTTGAAGTTTCCCAGTGTCGCGTATATAAATGTTTGTGAAAGTACTACAACAATACAAATGCAAACGAATGCAAAATATGTTAAGAAACATTTTAAGTCCCCCTCCGTTTTTTTTCACAGTGGTTTGGTCCGGAGTCTGACGAGTCCTGACTCGTAATTGAGCGATAGTGGAGCGTTTTCGGAGCGAGAGAAAATCACAACGCTCCGACATAAAAAAAAAAAAACGCTCCTCGCTCCTGGCAAAATTACGCCACTCCACTCCTCGCTCCGCTCCCACTCCGCACCGCTCACATACTCTGATTATGAACAAACAATGAAACGGTGTCAACATTCGACAACACAAATAATTAAGATATTCATTGTAAATAGAGTTAAGTGTATTAGGCTCACACTAAATTCTCTGTTGCACTTAGTATAAATGCCCACTGCATGTACAGTCATCTTAATAGATGTATGCGCGGTTATGCTGGCAAGAAGGGGTTGATGTCACTTTGTTTTAATAGAAATGTTAAATATTCAGCAATGCCCTTATTAACTTCTGGAAACAACCGCAATGACAACGCATATAAAAATTTAGTTGATTCGCCACCTAGTGGATTTTCTGTGAAGCGAAACACATTAAGGGAACAGGGAAAGTGGCCCCCCCGAAAACACTTGCAGAATTCTGCGAGACTCCGCGAGACGATTTGGCGAATGCCGCGTGAGAAAACGCGCATTTTTAAAGGCCACATCAGTATTTGTAGTCGAAATGTAACAAATTTCGAATTTGGTGACTATTTGACCAAGAAAAAAGTTTGTAGTCCCACCCCCTCAAAAAATATATTGGACTTCCTTCTTTCAATGATGTAAAATGATGATTTTTACATCATTGAAAGAAGGAAGTGCAACACTAAAATCTGTATTTCTCATGTCTCAGTGGCAACTGAGGAAATGATGCATGACCATTCAAAAACATGACTGGGGTTCTAACTATACAAAGCTTAATGCAAATAGGTGAAGTGTCCCTTTAATCTTTTCTGTTAATCTTTATACAGGACCATACTAAAGTTTTCTAATGCTAACTTAGTCTGACAAATGTCAATATGTAGCCTATAGTATATATTGCAGGATGATATTATCTAATTAAACAGTAGACAACATATATGTAATAGCTTAAAAATTTGCATTAGTTTTTGCAGCTTATTATTGCATGGATCACACAAGACTATTGTTTCCAACACATAAATTACTTTCTCCGACATAAGGATCATATTAAAACGTGTCTTCTCTACCTATATTTACTAGAGACAGATTGTGAAACAGAAGATTGTGTGTGTGTGTGTGTGTGTGTGCCACTGATTAAATTAAACAACCGATCACAGGTGCGAGGACCCCCGTCATTGTCCCGCCCCCACAGTCCCAAGTCATCTTGATCAAGCAAGTGCGTGTTGTGCAGCTGCGAGCGCATAGAGAGAGTCGAGCAAGTGCTCATCCCAGCCTTTGCTCGCGTGACTGCGTTTGTGCGCTCTGAGCAGAGTTGCGCTCTCGTGAGGATGTTTTTCTGCAAATACACGAGGATGCTTTCCCACGCGCGAATATTGTTCTGTGCGCTTGCATGTATTGTACTTCTCAAAAGAGTTAATAAACAATACAGAGTAGCTTGCCGTTTCATTAATAATCATATACTTACGTTGCCCTATTCTTCTTTGTGGTTGCATTGTCAATAACTTCCGAGTGTTTTTGTGCTCCCGTGATAAGCCAGCTACGTTTGGCACAGTATACAGACCACTCGATCACAACTTGGCTTAAAATACTTTAATACTTTGGATGCTGATTGCATAGACTCACCTGCCACCAAGGCTTTAAACCGGTTCACGGAACGAAAACCAGAAACTTTTGATGTTTTGCAAGGAACAGAAATGAAACCAGAAACTTTCGAAAAATATGTCACGGAACAGAAAGGTTTATTTAAAATAATAGTAACCAGTTAATACCATATTTTTTTGTTCTTTGACAAGATTTCTGTGCAATACTCGAAGTTCACTTCAGGTCGTCGTTGACTCTGAGAAATGAGAAGCTTGCCACCAGCAAGTAGCCTACTCAAGCCCAAGTCTCTAATGCTCAATCATAGAAGGTAAATATTGTAGGCTACCAAGTGTCTCTAGATGTTTGTTTTTTACTAATTAGTGGTGTAACAAATCGCAGTTGATCCGTGATCCGTAAAGATCACACCCACGGTTCGGCTCGCATGCGATTCGCAGATTAATACGCAAATTTAAGTAGGGTGAAAGTTGATCATTTGCACGTGTTTCAAATGCTTGCTAATGTTAACACATGTTATGTTAAACAATTTACCCGCTAAAAGAAGCTAAAGTGAGAAATTTTCTGTACGCATATGCGGTTGAATGTGTCGGGTCCAACTCCGCCCTTTAAAGATCAAAACTCTTGATGTATAAACTTGAGAGAGAGTTGCGCTACTGTGTCTCATACTGTAGTCCATTAAAATACATTTGGTGAATAAAGCACTGAAAAACAACGTAATTTTCACTCTATGTGGAGCAACTGTTTATGCTGCATCTTCTTCCCGAAGCGTTGTTTGGAATTCGTCCTCCGTCTATGTGTGTACGCGTGTTTAAGTGCACTCAACAAATGTAGGCATGTCAGAATTACAGTTATACTGCTTACATAGCCTTTTTTTATTTTTTGTGACAAGATAGAGACTCAAGGAAAATTATGTAGAGTAATAATTTAAGTCCTAATGATCAGCCTACTTATTTGTACAGTGGGGCAAAAAAGTATTTAGTATAAGTATTTGACATTATTTATCCCTTAGTTGCATTAAAGTACAGTATATGACAGTTCAGAGACTACTAGCAAAAGCGCAAACATTAACCTGGCTTTGAGAGCAAATGTGACATAATGACGTCACAGATATGCAAATTAGTACGTCAAGAATCGATTCTGAATCGAATCGGGACCCTAAGAATCGATTCTGAATCGATTCATGAGGGTCCAAGCAATTCCCACCCCTAATGGGAGGACCTAGTGCAGGGGTTCTCAAAGTTTACATTCAAAGGTCCAAATCTGAATTCCCATAATTTTCATAGGTCCGGAAAAACATTATGTAAATCATTTGTCTATATAACAAATCAACACAAATAGTTTGGGAAAAACATAAGTGTATTTTGCATTTAAAGTAAATTAAAAAAAATAAACACAAGAAATATGCCAAAAGTAATCAGGTGCAAAAAAACAGAGCAACCTAATTAGAAAAATGGCACAGTTTGTTCTCCATCATATGCATAAACCATGGCAAAAAAAGTGTGGTTGGTAGGCAGAGACTGACCAAAATTAGGGGTGCACCTATAAATTGGCTGATGATGCTTGCTATGCTTCTCAATGAATTACGGTGAAATGCCACTACATCCAAAAGCCAGGGGGCGCTCTCGGGGAGAAATATATGCGCTGCAGACGAAGAACCAGACACACGGAGCTCCAGGAAATGGCTTAAGGATATATTTATATTACTGTTCTTCAAACCTTTTCAGGTATTTTCATGATAATAAAGAATATGTTTAAGATTATGTTTTAACGAGTGTTGCTTTTTTAAATGCATGTTTTAAACGACTCAAACCAACAGTGATTGGTAAGGACTGATCAAAAGCCGTAGTACATGAAGTAGCTGTGCATAATATCTGGGTGTGATGGCTACAGTGCCACACAGGAAGTTTTCAAATAACTCGTTTTATTTTATGACCAGGAATATTCTTAAATCTAAAAAGAAAAAAACTAAACGAATGGTTTACAAGTTTAATATGCATTAGTAAAATAGCAAATGCACACATTTAATCAATCACATAGAAATTAATGCACTTGTAATATGAAGTGGACGCGGGTCCGGATCAAGTTGCCGTCGGGTCCGGATCCGGACCGGAGTCCGGACTTTGAGAACCCCTGACCTAGTGTATGACCTGCAGAGAGCTGTGACCAAAGTAACAAAGGCTACCATCAGTGGCACACTACGCAGCCGGGGACTCAAATCCTACAGTGCCAGATGTGTCCCCCTGCTTAAGCCAGTACATGTCTAGACCCGTCTGAAGTTTGCTAGAGAGCATTTGGATGATCCAAAAGAATATTGGGAGAATGTCATATAGTCAGATGAAACCAAAACTTAACTTTTTGGTAGAAACTCAACTTCTTGTGTTTGGAGGAGAAAGAATGCCGAGTTGCATCTAAAGAACACCATACCTACTGTGAAGCATGGGAGTGGAAACATCATGCTTTGGGGCTGTTTTTCTGCCAAGAGACTAGGACGACTGATATGGGTAAAGGAAAGAATTGGGAAGATTTTGACTGAAAACCTTCTTTCGTCAGCAAGGGCATTGAAGATGAAACGTGGCTGGGTCTTTCAGGCTGACAATGATCCCAAAGGATCAAAGGAGTGGTTTTGTAAGCAGCATTTTAAGGTCCTGGGGCCTCATTTATCAACAGTGCGTAGAAAATGTTCTATATTTGTACCTACGAATGAAATTTAGAATGTGTCTAAGTACAAAAAAATCGGGATTTATCAAACGTGCGCACGGGGTTCGTACGCACATCAGTAAGTAATCCTTGATGATAAATCCCACTTGTTCTTAAGCACCATGCTCGTGCACGTTCATGGTCATTTGCATTCCGAAACGCCTCCAATGAACCATATATGGTGACAACACCTCCCGTTATAAGTCACGTGGTTGTGCTTTTTCCCTCATCGCAATAATGACAAAGAGAGCGAAAAAGAGGAACTTTACAGACACAGAAATTGAGTTACTGGTGGATGAGGTTAATAACACATCTGTTTGGTTCACTTAGTACGGGAGGAATGACTAACAAAAGAAAACAAATCTGCATGGGAACATGTTACCAGTGAGTTTAATTCCGTTGGGTATGAGAACACTTCTAGAAATAAAAAAGTGGTTTGACATAAAATTATCAGCCAAAAAAAAAACAAAAACGCGTCACAGCACACCGACGTGAAATCAGTGCAACTGTAGGAGGACAGACAACGACAGAACTTGGACAGCCGCATAACCAGCATCATCGGCGTGATCTTTGAAAACGCGCTCCCGGCGGAATGGATTATTTGCCAAGTCTTCCAATAATGCAAGATAAGCCACTGTTTTAAGCATTTGACGGAGCTTTATTACATAGGGTTAGACACTTATTGCATTAATTAACTTCAATACTGATTTGCAGTTACTTTATTAACAGTAATCATTTTTAACACCTGGGGGTGGATAATAAATAGACAAAGTGTTCTTTTAACACTGGGGATGGACGGTCCTGTGTAGTATCGCTATTCTACCACTAGATGCTCTGCGTACGCATACTCCGAGGTGTGCGTATATTTACACACATTTCTACGTATAAGTACAATTTGATAAATTCCACACTTTGGGTAAAACTGTTCCTACGCACACTTTACGCACACTTCTGTTCGTACGCACGCTTGATAAATGAGGCCCCTGGAGTGGCCTAGCCAGTCTCTAGATCTCAACCCCATAGAAAATCTTTGGAGGGAGTAATCCGTGTTGACCAGCAACAGCCCTAAAACATCACTGCTCTAGAGGAGATCTTCATGGAGGAATGGGCCAAACTACCAGCAACCGTGTGTATAAACCTTGTGGAGACTTACAGAAAACGTTTGATCTATGTCATTGCCAACAAAGGGTATATAACAAAGTATTGACCAAATACTTATTTTCACCATAATTTACAAATAAATTCTTTAAAAAAAATCAGACAATGTGATTTTCGGATTTTTTTTTCTCATTTTGTCTCTCATAGTTGACGTGTCCCTTTGATGAAAATTACAGGCCTCTCTCATCTTTTTAAGTGGGAGAACTTGCACAATTGGTGGCTGACTAAATACGTTTTTTATTAACTGGTTCAGGAACCTTATTTTTTTGTTCTTACCATTTCAGGAACGTCAATTTAAGGGTTGAACCGAAA
This sequence comes from Paramisgurnus dabryanus, assembly GCF_030506205.2. Classification (NCBI taxonomy): domain Eukaryota; kingdom Metazoa; phylum Chordata; class Actinopteri; order Cypriniformes; family Cobitidae; genus Paramisgurnus; species Paramisgurnus dabryanus. The sequence goes on from NC_133339.1 coordinate 49,971,716, forward strand.
ACGTTAAAATACCGTTTCTGTTCGGAACGAACCAACTGGGAAAAAATTCTGGTTCAAAGCCCTGCTGCCACCACAATTTTTAAAATCAAAGCAGTGAAGGCAGGGGGAGAGGGAAGAAAGATGATAGCATAGCAGATTAACCAACAGGGCGCGCACAGACTAGTGTGGAGGTGAATTACAGTGAGCCGAGAAAAATAAATATGCAACTCCTCAACTAAAAAAATTGCTGTCAACTAATTTTCATGGTTGATTACTTCGACTATGTCGACTATTTGCGGTAACACTATGATCGACCCCTTTACACTTGTACACATATGCCCTGTTTGTGTGTGTGTGAGAATGATCATGTTTCACTGTGGTATATAGTGTGGATGGAGAGCTTTTTTAAAACAAAAATGCTCACACACTTTTTAAGAATAGATTCAGAATCATGAGACAAAGGATCGAGATACATCAGAGAATAGATTTCTCATCCCACCCCTAAAAGACATGTCAGCTAGGTTAAGGAAGACTTAACTGAAGATTTTGAGAAGGTGAGATCTTCACTTAAAGGGAGACTTACCTTCGACTCAGAAGAGGTGTCAGCAGAAGAGGTGTCGGATAGGGATTTAAGTGAGGTAGATGATGGCAGTCCACGGACCTCATTGCTGCTTCTTTTGTCCGTGTTAGGTTTGGTGAGTCCGTTGGGTGGAGCAGTAGGGCCATTGCGAGGCTGAAACTGAGGTATGGTCTTTTTTGCTTTCTGAAAGGGCTCCTCAATCAGTGTGGGTCCACCAGATGGCTTGGTTAAGGTATTGGAGAGGGTTGTACCATTAGACATCTTGGTTGACTGAACCCCTGAACAATTCCTGGCCACAGGAATACCAAGCCCACCATCCACAGACTGGATTTTTCTCAGCTGAGCTGGATCAAGTCTCTGTAAACAAAACCAACCAACCAGCATTAGAAATAAATAAATGTAGTGATCTGTTATCATCTGAATGAGTGAAATATCAATCACTTTACCTAAAAATATTACACAATATTGAATATGCATGTTATTTTTACATGAAGTTTCCGTGTCATATGCATAATGACATCTCCACAAAACATAGCAGCAGGTATTTGTTGTAAACACAGGCAAGTATTTATTACGATAATGCAAGTTGAGAAGGATGTTAGACTGATAATTAATTGTACGTGTGTTTCTGGGGTCAAACTGAACTGTAGGATAATAAAAACCATCTTATTATATGTAATAACTTGTGTAAAGATTATATCAAAAGTTTTTACCTTGGTAACCTGTGGTGAAGATGGAGGTCCATTGAGTGAGCTCTTCTTCCACTGTTCGGGGGTCACATTACTTCTCGCAGAATGTACCACGTTCTGCTTTGCATTCAAAGAATCCGTGTTTTTCTCTGGCATCCTACCAAACAGTAGATGTGTTTGTAAAATAAAGATGTCTTGACGGTCTAATCTCATGTGAACAACAGAACAAAGAGCAGAAATACTACCTCAGGTAAAAGAGAACATAAGCCTGCTGATTAAGGACAACCTTTATGTTACTGGAATGCACCATTGAGTCATTCATCTGGTACCACTGTCCATTACTGGCCTACAAAAGAACAGAGTTCACATGTGAATTAGACAGAATTGTATTGTGAATATTAAGGACTAATCATTAGTCGACCAGGAGAGGCTTGTTCGAATAATTTTTTTGTTGATTAGGTGACAGAAAAAAACTCTGTCCTTGAGGGTGAGAGAATGTGTGATAAAGTGATCATTTCTAGAGGGTATTTTGTACCCAACAGTTGACGTGCATATTCTGGAGGCAAACATTCATGTATTATTTCTTCAACCTGAAATATAGCTTATAATTTTTAAACAAAACCAGTATAGAATACAATGTTACCCATGCCCACTAGTGCTAACATTAATGTTTTTTTTTTTTGAGTCAAGGCGGCCGACTAACTGAATGACTGTCAGGCGGCACAGTCATATCCGGTGCCCACCTAAGATCCCCCTGGCAATTTCTAACAGATTCGATATTCTAAGCAATACACAAGCTGAGACGTCTGTTAAAAGTGCCTTGGTTATGGGAGATTCTATACTCAGGAACGCGAACATTGAGGCACCAGCCACCATAGTTGACTATATACCGGGAGCCAGATCGTCAGACATTAGATCCAAACTTAAAGTGCTGGCTAATGCTAAACGTAAGTTTTCTAAAATTGTTATTCACGCCGGCACAAATGACACCAGACTCCGCCAGTCGGAGATCACCAAAGATACTATTAAAGAGATGTGTGAAATTGCAAATACAATGTCAGACAATGTAATAGGGCTGTGCGATTTAGGGAAAAAAATCGAATTGCGCCTTTTCTACCAGGAATTGCGATTGCGATTCGATTTGCGATTAAATTTTGTAGCAGATGCAATGTGCATCTGCCTCTTTAGATCGTTAGATCTTAATGATATTGCTTATGGGTCTGGTGATTTAACTGTATTCTTATGTTTTTGTTTTGTTTTTTTGTGAAAATAAGGAAACAAAAACAAAAAAATTAAGAATATAATTAACACTTCTTATTGTATGAAATGTAAAATGATCTTTAGCTTGGACTAACACTGTAACAGTATTTAAATAAGTGGGTTCATTATAGCTGCAACTTTAACAACAATTTAAAATATTTAAATGGGTGACTGAGTTTTACTGAAAAGATTTGAATGCATGTTTGTTTGTTTTTGTAAACAAAGAACTGTAATACTCAACTTCATAACTATCAAAATATAAAAAAGCTACATTTGGGATTTTTAAAATGAATATAAAATCCAAATGCGTTCAATGTCATGTCATTTCATTCAAGTGACATTAGCAACCCAGTAAAATGGTATTTTAGTTTGTTTTAAATAAGGAGCCAGACTTGTAAGCATTGTTGGGCGTGTGTGTGTGTAAAACGCATCATCCGTTTTGAGAGACGCGGGCGTGAAGTCTTGCGATACGGACTTGCGGAGACAGGCGTGAGTATTTAATAAGCATAGAGACACAGGCTGCGCATGTGCATCAAGTTTAAACACCTTGTCTGTTGTGGAAGACGCGCCTGAAAAGTCTTGGGATGCGGACTTGCGGAGACAGGCGGGAGTATTTAATAAGCATAGAGACACAGGCTGCGCGTGTGCGTCAAGTTTAAACACCTTGTCTGTTGTGGAAGACGCACGCGCAAAGTCTTGCAATAGGGAAACGGGCACGAGTATTTAACAAGCATTGAGAGACACAGGCTGCGCTGTGCGTCAAGTTTAAACACCTTGTCTGTTGTGGAAGACGCACGCGCAAAGTCTTGCAATAGGGAAACGGGCACGAGTATTTAACAAGCATTGAGAGACACAGGCTGCGCTGTGCGTCAAGTTTAAACACCTTGTCTGTTGTGGAAGACGCACGCGCAAAGTCTTGCAATAGGGAAACGGGCACGAGTATTTAACAAGCATTGAGATACACAGGCTGCGCGCATGCTTTAAATTGAAACCCCTCGTCAGTTTAGAAGAAGCACTGTTTTGGTTGACGTGCCTCTCACGGAGAAAGCACAAACATACTTGCGCTCGCTCAATTGGTTAGACTGTCACAAAGCCTCTCTGCATATTTCTCAAATCGCATCATATCGCATCCTTTCGCGATTTGCTAATCGCAACGTTGCACATCGCGATTGCGGTTCGATTTCGATTAATCGCCCAGCCCTACAATGTAATATGCTCTGGTCCTCTCCACGCCTACCGGGGGGATGAAACTTATAGTAGATAAGTGTCTCTTCACGACTGGATGTCAAAATGGTGCCCTCAGCATAACGTAGGGTTTTAAAGACAATTGGAAGCATTTCTGGGGGAGAACTGACCTGCTAAAGAGAGATGGCCTCCATCTTTCTCAGGAAGGAAATGCTATACTCTCCATAAATCTGACCAATAGTCTAACTTCTAATACAGTCTGACTATCCAGGGCACAGGTCAGGAAACAGACGGATCGGCTTAACCATCCGTCTGTTAGCTGCCGCGATATGTCAAGATCACTTATATCCCAGCACTTAGAGTCTATCTTACCAGAAAATCAACACATTTCAACTGTATCTGTTCCCCAAACAAACAAATACAGAGCACCGTCTACCTCGTCTCGTACAAATCTTATTAACATAAAATTAGGGGAAACAATACATTAACAGATGAACCTCGAATGTTAAAATTCGGCCTTCTTAACATTAGATCGCTTACCAATAAAGAACCTATTGTTAATGAAATAATTACTGACAAAAACTTAGATGCACTCTGTTTAACAGAAACCTGGCTTAAAGCAGACAATTACATCAGTTTAAACGAATCCACCCCACAAGACTACTGTTACAAAAACGAACCTCGATTAAAGGGGAGAGGGGGTGGTGTAGCTACAATATACAACAACATTTTTAAAGCAAACCAAAAATCTGAACTAAAATTTTAATAATTTGAAATAATGTTATTAAATATGGAAATAACTGATCGTAACAACAAACAACTTTCTTTTGCCTTAGCTACAATCTATAGACCTCCGGGCCACCATGCAGATTTCCTTAAAGAAATAGCAGATTTCCTGTCTGAGCTTGTAGTCACTGTAGATAAAGCTCTTATCGTTGGTGATTTTAATATCCATGTGGATAACCCAAAAGATGCATTAGGACGTTTGTTTATGGATGTTCTAAATTCTCTCGGTATTGAACAAAACGTGCCCACGCATACTCGTAAGCACACATTAGACTTAATTCTGTCACTCGGGCTCAATATTAATGACATCGAAATATCACCCCAGAGCGATGCCGTTTCAGACCATTGCCTTGTGTCATACACTGTACTTCTAGATAGGATCACTCGATCCACAACATGCTACCAACTAGCCAGAACAATAATTTCCACCACTAAAGATAGCTTTATTAGCACTCTTCCAGACCTGTCTCAAATGAAACATGTAGCAGATAACCATGACGATCTAGACATTGTAATAGAAAACCTGAACAATGTCTGTTCTAACACATTGGATGCCGTTGCGCCATTCGAAAAAAGAGAATCAAAGAAAAACGGCCAGCTCCATGGTATGACCATCACACTGCAGCACTTAAAAAGGTAGCTAGAAGAATGGAAATAAATTATAGAAGCACAAAAATAACGGTATGGCGTTCAGCATGGAAAGAGAGTTCAACACTATAGACAGGCTATAAAAATCGCCAGATCTACGTATCTCAGCAATCTTATTAAAGACAATCATAATAACCCTCGTTTCCTCTTTAGCACAGTTGCGAAACTGACTTGAAACAAAGAACAAACAGAATCCATTAGTAAATTCCAACACAACAGTAACGACTTCATGAACTTCTTTACTAAGAAAATTACGATTATTAGGGAAAACATCGTAGCTACGCAAGCAGCCACCACTCTACCCAATAGTACATTTAACACTAGATTACCATACGAACATCTTGAGTCATTTAAAGCAACTACAATAGAAGAGCTCTTTAAATTAGTAACGTCATCAAAATCATCGTCCTGTATATTAAACCCTGTTCCCACAAAATTACTCAAAGAGGTTTTCCCTGCAGTATTAAACCTAGTACTAAATATCTTTAACTCATCACTAGAATTAGGCTACGTTCCAACAGCTTTCAAACTAGCAGTTATTAGACCGCTCATAAAAAAACACATCTTGACCAGGGAGATCTTAATAACTTTAGACCAATCTCAAATCTCCCTTTTCTTTCTAAAATATTAGAAAAAGTAGTGGCAAGCCAGCTACGCACATTCTTAGCAAATAATAGTATGTACGAAAAGTTCCAATCAGGATTCAGGCCCCACCATAGCACAGAGACAGCACTGCTTAGAGTTACAAATGACCTCCTCTTAACATCCGATCGTGGTGAAATCTCAATACTTATATTACTAGACCTTAGTGCAGCCTTTGACACAATAGATCACACAATCTTATTCAATAGGTTAGAAAACTATGTTGGCACCAGTGGTCAGGCGTTAGCCTGGTTCAGATCGTATCTAACCAATCGCTTTCACTTTGTTTATGTAAATGATGAGGAGTCATATCACTCCCTGGTTAAATACGGCATACCGCAGGGATCAGTTTTAGGTCCTATCTTGTTCTTGTTATATATATATATGTTACCTCTAGGAGATATTATCAGTAAACATAACATACGTTTTCATTGCTATGTGGATGATATCCAGCTTTACATCTCCTCACATCCCAGCGAAACACACCAGTTTTCTAAACTAACAGACTGCATAAGCGATATTAGTGACTGGATGGCACTTAACTTTCTTATGCTAAACTCCAATAAGACAGAGATACTTATTATCGAACCGAATCGCTACAAACATAATATGACAGATTACAAGTTGCCCATAGATGGCTGCACTGTGGTGCCAACCTCCACGGTAAAGAATTTAGGTGTGATGTTCGACAGCAATTTATCCTTCGATAGCCATATCTCCAATGTCTGCTGCACAGCGTTCTTCCATCTTAGAAATATCTCAAAAATACGCCATATGGTGTCTGCATCAGATGCAGAGAAGCTTATCCATGCTTTTATGACCTCTAGAATAGACTATTGTAACTCGTTACTCGGAGGATGCCATGCAAATCAGGTAAACAAGCTTCAGCTAGTTCAAAACGCTTCTGCAAGAGTGCTTACTTGATCTAAGAAGTATGACCACATAAGTCCAATTCTGGCATCTTTACACTGGCTACCAGTTAAATATCGCATACGATTTAAAATATTACTAATCACCTGCAAAGCCTTAAATGGCCTAGCACCCTCATATCTTAGAGAATTATTATCAGAATACAATCCATCACGTGCACTGCGGTCGCAAAATTCTGGTCTCTTAATTATCCCTAAAATATCTAAAGTGTCTAAAGCTGGCAGATACTTTTCCTACTTAGCCCCTAAGCTTTGGAATGATTTACCAACAGATATCCAAGAATCAGACACAGTAGATACCTTTAAATCTAGACTAAAAACTTTTCTCTTTAACAAGGCATTCACATAATTTGTTTTAGTAAAGATACTCATCTCACAATAGCTAGTTTGTACAACCTAATAAATAAACTAAAACCCCATTTTCGCCAACACTTCAAATCTTGGTAAATGTTATTAATATTATTAACCCTCTGGGGTCTAAGGGGTTTTTAGGGCCCTGGGGAAGTTTTGAAATGCACTGACATTTGTGCTTTTTTCAGTTGCTTGAAAACATATTAATGGCAAAAGTCTCATAACACTGTTTTCATCACAAACTGGGCTACAATATCATATAATCAACATGTATGTACATGTTTGTATTTTTGAGGGAAAAATGTTTATGCGTGGTTTTTGAAAAAGCAAAAACTCATTCTAAACATGTTTTCCCAAGACTTTTCAAAACAGGATCTAGTAGTCTAGAGTTTTTTCTTCAAAATGATGTGAAAATCATATGGCCTACTCAATCACATAAAGCAATACATTGATTTACAATTTCTAAGACACTTTTGCTTGGGAAAGGCTGTACAGATGTGGCCTTTAAAAATGCGCGTTTTCTCCCGCGGCATTCGCCAATTCGTCTCGCAGAGTCTCGCAGCATTCTGCAAGTGCTTTCGGGGGGGCTACTTTCCATTTTCCCTTAATGTGTTTCGCTTCACAGAATATCCACCAGGTGGCGCATAAAAATATTGCATTGCCGTTGTTTCCAGAAGTTAATAAAGGCATTGCTGAATATTTTACATTGCTACTGTATTAAAACAGCAAAGTGATATGTCAACCCCTTCTTGCCAGCATAACAGCGCATACAACTATTAAGATACGTGCAATGCGAATTTATAGGAAGTGCAACAGAGAATTTAGTTTTAGCCTAATAAACGCGACTCTATTTACAATGAATATCTTAATTATTTGTGTTGTCGAATTTTGACACCGTTTCATTGTTTGTTCATAATATTTATAATTGTCAGTTTTTCTAAAAGTATCAATATTTTAAAGAGATTAATGTGGTATAAAAAAAGACATGTTTTAAAGTTAAAAATGTTGTAAAAAATATAGTAGTATTCTTATATTTTAAGAATAACAATATGATACATTTATACTGCGCTAAAATGCTTTACATATGGAAAGAGGAATTCTTTTTCAACCACCACCAATAAAGTTGACAAATTATTCTTTAGAAAAAAGGCGTTTAAACCCATGCGGGCTGTACAGTTGGCATATGATATCTTTTTATTTCGTTTTTACATATTTATATTTATAAAATCTTTAATAATAGGCTACCTTTCTTGCGCATATGCAGTCAGTGTTTCTACGTAATTCATAATTGTAAAAAATATTATTGTAAAATAGAATATCACTAAAATAATTTATTAAAGTAACTTAATAAAATGTCTCAATGTCACGTATGTGTTTTTTTAGTTGGTCAAACCAAAATAATTGACGCGAACAGAGAAACTGTGCCTTTTGCGGACAAAAAACACCTCCGAAATGTTGAGTTTATGAATATTTACAATATGTACTTTGTGAAATGTGTGTGTAAAATAATAAATTTTATAACATGTGGCTATAGAGACAAACACGCCGCATCGCCTTCCAGATATCTTACACGTTCGCATTCAACACTTTTCAAAACTTATTTATATTCAATCTAATTAATAATTATAAATTATGACATGAGAAAATTAGAAGTGTGCAAAAGAGCCAATTCAGATATTGTTAATTAAAGCTGTTTTATACACCTTTCTGCCTTGTTTAAATTAACAAGCATTTTATTTGCCACTGTCAACACGTTTTGTGATTGATTTAATGATTTATTACAGAAACTTATGAAGCAAAGCTATTGTACTAAGCATCTTTATATATATATATATATATATATATATATATATATGTTATAAATGTTGTAAAAAATATATATGTATTCTTATATATTAAGAATAACAATATGATACATTTATATTGCGCTAAAATGCGTTACATATGGAAAGAGGAATTATTCTCAACCACCACCAATAAAGTTTAAACATTATTCTTTAGAAAAACGCCTCCGAAGTGTTGAGTTTATGAATATTTACACTTACAATATATACTTTGTTAAATGTGTGTTTAAAATAATAAATTTCATAACTGTAAAGACAAACACGCCGCATTGCATGATTTAATAAATACCGAGGTTCATGTAAGTATTTTCCAGGGCATGCACCCCAGGAAAAAAAGCTTCTTATTTCCCTGCTCTACATATATGAATTTTAATACATCAGAAAACCAAAGAATCAAATACCTATAGATTTCAAACCATGTCAGTATGCAGAAGACTTGTGTTGGTCATTAGGAATACATTGTAATAATTATTTTACCAGGGGCACACTGCTGCACACTTTCTCTTCTTTTGTTATTTATTTAACTTTAATGACTTCAACAGGTACTGTTTATTAGGCTTTAAGACTGAATGCAATAAAATGTTCAAGCCAAAATATGAACATTTAAACTCCGTGCACGCGCGCTACGGGTGGATGAAGCGTTGTACCGCGCACGTGATGCATCGCGTTTTCAAGTTCAAGCTTAGCAGAAGTCCAGTGCAACACAGGGATCATTATACAGTTAAAAACATATCTTCAAGAATTAAAGGGTGGCGTTGAATGTTGTTAATAAACATGCTGAATAACGGAAAGTGAATTACTGGAGGGAGAGAAAGCAGCGCATTAAATTTGGACACCCAAGTGCTCAGCGGCATTAATGTTTCTTGTCCTGTCACCTTGACAGTCACTACGGTTTCATATTTCTCGTCAATAAACTGCTGTATAATAGTCAGCGTTTGATTACTTGCATCTCTCTTGCATCTCTCTTGGAGAAACATTCAGTAGACACCGTTTTCCTCCGAGCAATGATGTCATGTGAACCGGGCTGGGTGAACAGTAGGCAGTGTCTTCATTGTTGTGTAGCGTGAGACAGAGAAAGCTCTGGAAGTGAGTAAAGAAACCATCTTTCTATCAGATCGTGCAGATCGTGCATCGTAGCTCCGTCGAGTTCATCATCTAAAAGCTTTTTTTTACCATCTTATTCCTATTTATATAATATAACTTATTAGTTTTACATAGGAATACTTTACCGTGACGATTATTGAGCAGTACTACCACGTGAAACTATTTATCACTAATAAACACCCAGTGTTGTTAGCATATAGCCCGCTAGCATCCACACGGTGGAGGCTGAAGCTAGCATTTTCCGATCTAATGGCGGATTCATCTGATATATGCTTTTCTGACCTATCCTCACCTGAGCGGGAAGCTGTGGAGGAGTTGTTTCCCGGTTTTAGCAGATCCAAGGCGAGGTACAGCGCCCACTTCACCCTGCCTTCCGACGTCCACAAGCGAGCAACAAACATGCATTCCACGCGATGCAGCTTCACGGACCGTGAACGACATGAAAGCGATCGGGAAGCTGTGGAGGAACCGCTGCCCGGCCTTCGCAGATTCAGCAAGCCAAACATCACCCTGACCCCAGACGTTCGCAGGCGACCGAGGCGTGTCACAACCGAACACCCCACGCGATGCAGCTCCGGGGACCGCGTCCGGGTAAACGAAGACGCCATCGCCCAGCATGAAAGCGGTAAGACTCCGCTTGTTATTGTAACATGTACTACTTGCCACATGTATAGTTTAGCTTCTGCTGTTAGCATAGAGGGGTTTACATGCACTGCGTGTATTGAAGTATTAAGGTTAACTGAGAAGGTTGCTGAACTAGAATCGCGCATCCGAACGCTAGTTGAGGATAGCAAAACCGCTAATGTTACTGTCGCAAATAATCTATCGAGCGAAAAGACTAATGGCTCGGTTCCGACATCAGATGCTAATATAAATACTACAAATACTGTATCGAGCGCGCATAGTCTTTATCACAATAACCATGGCTCGGTTCCGTCATCAGAGTCAAGTCGGCGGTCAAACTGGGTGACTGTTAGGCGGCATAGTCATATAAGGCGTCCTTCTAAGACCCATAACGTAACGACAATTTCTAACAGATTCGATCCCCTAACGAGTATACCAGCTGAAACACCTTTTAAAAGTGCCCTGGTCATTGGAGATTCTATACTCAGGAACACTAACATTGAGGCACCAAACACCATAGTCGACTGTATACCGGGAGCCAGAACGTCTGACATTAGATCCAAACTTAAAGTGCTGGCTAATGCTAAGCGGAAGTTTTCTAAGATTGTTATTCACGCCGGCACGAATGACACTAGGCTCCGCCAGTCGGAAATCACCAAAGATAATATTAAGGAGATGTGTGAAATTGCAAAAACAATGTCAGACAATGTAATATGCTCTGGTCCCCTCCCCGCCTACCGGGGAGATGAAACACATAGTAGATTAGTGTCTCTCAATGGATGGATGTCAAAGTGGTGCCCTCAGCATAACGTAGGGTTTATAGACAATCGAAGCATTTCTGGGGAAGACCATTTCTCCTAACCCGAGATGGCCTTCATCCGTCATCGGAAGGAAGTGCTATACTCACTAAAAATCTGATCAATAGTCTTAATTCTGATATAGTATGACTATCCAGGGCCCAGGTCAGGAAACAGACGGATCGGCTTAACCGTCCATCTGTTAGCTGCCGTGATATGTCAAGACCACTTATATCCCAGCACTTCGAGTCAATCTTACCGAAATATCAGCACATTTCAACTGTATCTGTTCCCCGAACAAATAAATACAGGGCACCGCTTGTTACATCTGGTACAAATCTGATTCAAATAAAATTAGAAAACAATACATTAACAGATGAATCTCGAATCTTAAAATTCGGCCTTCTTAACATTAGATCGCTTACCAATAAAGAACCTATTGTCAATGAAATAATAACAGACCAAAACTTAGATGTACTCTGTTTAACAGAAACCTGGCTTAAAGCAGACGACTACATTAGTTTAAATTAGGGCCGGGACTTTAACGCGTTAATTAAGATTAATTAATTACACAAAAAATAACGCGTTAAACATTTTAACGCATTTTAATCGCACTTATTAATAGAGTCATTCCTAAATGCTGCAGACCCTGTTTTAGTTCGAGAACTCCGGGGTTGTGATGCAGTGTAAATAAAAGTAGACGGAACCTAAACGAACAGCTGATTTTAACGTGACAACGCATCAATTTCAAAGTAAAAATGATTTATTCTGGTAAATGGAGGTTTGCAACGCAGGTTTTGCCCAATAAACATCTACCAACAAACTACAGATTATTTTAACATGTATCGTAATGTCTGTTATATGTTAATGTTTGAGTATTGTTGGGTTTAAATATTGTTGTAATGTTGTTTTGTTTCAATTTAATTAGTTTATTACGAGTTTAATTTAAGTTTTGTTTGCTACTTTAAAACGAATTTCGTTTCAAATAATTTGTCTCGTAATTATAAACAATGTTTTGTTGTTAGGTTTTGTGAATATAAATTAAAAAGAACATTAAAAGCAACACCTTGCATCTCATTGATGCATATGCTACCGAATGCCAAAACATGCAGTGAGTAGCCTATATCACTTACTTTTCAAAAAATCAGCCTGGCAGTGCCCAGAAGTTAAATTTACACGCGCATTTAGAGCATACTGTAGCAGCACGTTTGATTTGCGGTGTGCTTAAGACTTTTAAAAATCAACTTCATATTAATTTTAATAGGCTACTTTGACGGAGGACACGCACAGAGAACAGCGACGGCAGGTAAAGGAAAAAAGTTAAACGAATAGAGTCAGTTTGTAAGAGCATTTTTAAATTGACTATAAGATCATCAATATGAACTCTGAACAATGAACTATTATAAACATAACAGCAAGAAAAGTCGAAGAGGAACTCGCAACATTAAAGCAATAAGCATTTATGTAGGCTAAAGCTATATATCACCTCTTAAAAAATATATTATGCACATTTTGATATATTTTAATTTTAATATAGGCTATATAGTATATTATGTTTTGTTGTTTTTATACGCGAGGTGGGGCATCCGCGCACATAGGTACCAGAACAGTCAAAACCTGAGAAGTCCCGAACCCTGCAATATTAAACAAACTACTTTAAGAAATGCGGGCCAGGAAGCGGGTCGGGTATATATTTTCTTTGCGGTCCGATTTGCGGGCGGGTTGTTTATACATTGACCCGCGCATCACTGGTAAGCGTCGATAAGAGCATGGTTGTGTGTAAGATATGCAACAAGGAATTCACATATCACCGCAGCACATCGAGCCTCAAGTATCATCTCAATGCAAAACATACAGCAGCTAGCGTGGACATTAGCCCGACTCCGGGTACAACGACTTGGTTGAACAAAAATAAACAATATTTTGTTAAGCTTATGTATTCAGTCATTATTCATAAAAATCCATGTAAAAATACTTCTTAATGTTCTCAGGTCAAATATTTATATGAGATTAAAATGCGATTAATTTAGATTAATTAATTACAAAGCCTCTAATTAATTAGATTAATTTTTTTAATCGAGTCCCGGCCCTAGTTTAAATGAATCCACCCCACAAGACTATTATTATAAACACGAACCTCGATTAAAAGGGAGAGGGGGTGGTGTAGCTACAATATACAACACAATGTTTAAAGTAAACCAAAAATCTGAGCTAAAATTTAAATCATTTGAAGTAATGTTGTTAAATATGGAAATAACTGATCGTAACCACAAACAGCTTTCTTTTGCTTTAGCGACAATCTATAGACCACCGGGCCACCATGCAGATTTCCTTAATGAAATAGCAGATTTCCTATCTGAGCTTGTAGTCACTGTAGATAAAGCTCTTATTGTTGGTGATTTTAATGTCCATGTGGACAACCCAAAAGACGCATTAGGACGTGCGTTTATAGATGTTCTAAATTCTCTCAATATTAGACAAAACGTGACAGGGCCAACGCATACTCGTAATCACACATTAGACTTAATTCTGTCACTCGGACTCAATATTAATGACGTCGAAATATCACCTCAGAGTGATGCAGTTTCTGACCATTACCTTGTGTCATACACTGTACTTCTAGATAGGATCACTCAATCTACAACATGCTACCGACTAGCCAGAACAATAATTTCCACCACTAAAGATAGCTTTATTAGCACTCTTCCAGACCTGTCCCAAATGAAACATGTAGCAGATAACTGTGACAGTCTAGATATTGAAATAGAAAACCTAAACAATGTCTGTTCTAACACATTAGATGCCGTTGCTCCCATTCGAAAAAAGAGATTCAAAGAAAAACCGCCAGCTCCATGGTATGACCATCACACAGCAGCCCTTAAAAAGGCAGCTAGAAAAATGGAAAGAAATTATAGAAGCACAAAGTTAGAAGTATGGCGCGCAGCATGGAAACAGAGTGTTAAACACTACAGACAGGCTATTAAAACCGCCAGATCTACATATCTCAGTACGCTTATTAAAGAAAATCATAACAACCCTCGTTTCCTCTTTAGCACAGTTGCGAAACTGACTAGAAACAAAGAACAAACAGAAACCAATAGTAAACTTCAACACAATAGTAACGACTTCATGAACTTCTTTTCTAACAAAATTTCGGCTATTAGGGAAACCATCGTAGCTACCCAGGCAGTCACCACTCTACCCATTAGTTCACTTAACACTAGACTACCATACCAACTTCTTGATTCATTTAAACCTACTACAATAGATGAGCTCTCTAAACTAGTCACATCATCCAAATCATCGTCCTGTATATTAGACCCCGTTCCCACAAAACTACTTAAAGAAGTATTCCCTGTAGTGTCAACCCCGGTTCTAAATATCTTTAACTCATCGCTAGAAATAGGATACGTTCCAACAGCTTTTAAACTAGCAGTTATTAAACCGCTGATTAAAAAACCACAGCTTGACCAAGGAGAACTTAATAACTTTAGACCAATCTCAAATCTCCCTTTTCTTTCGAAAATATTAGAAAAGGTAGTGGCAAGCCAGTTACGCACATTCTTGACAAATAATAGTACATATGAAAAGTTCCAATCAGGATTCAGGCCCCACCATAGCACAGAGACAGCGTTGCTTAGAGTTACAAATGACCTCCTATTAACATCCGATCGTGGTGAAATCTCAATTCTTATATTACTAGACCTTAGTGCAGCATTTGACACAATAGACCACAGAATCCTACTCAATAGACTAGAAAACTATGTTGGTATCAGTGGTCAGGCGCTAGCCTGGTTTAGGTCATATCTAACCAATCGCTATCACTTTGTTTATGTAAATGAGGAAGAGTCATATCACTCCCTGGTTAAATACGGTGTACCGCAGGGATCAGTTTTAGGTCCTATCCTGTTCTCGTTATACATGTTACCCCTAGGAGACATTATCAGGAAACATAACATAAGTTTTCACTGCTATGCGGATGATACCCAGCTTTACATCTCCTCGCATCCCAGCGAAACACACACGTTTTCTAAGCTAAAAGACTGCATTAGCGATGTTAGTGACTGGATGGCACATAACTTTCTTAAGCTCAACTCCAATAAGACAGAGGTACTTATTATTGAACCAAATCGCTACAAACATAATATGTCAGATTACAAATTGCACATAGATGGCTGTACTGTGGTGCCATCTTCCACGGTTAGGAACTTAGGTGTGATGTTCGACAGCAACTTATCCTTTGATAGTCATATCGCCAACGTCTGCCGCACAGCATTCTTCCATCTTAGAAATATCTCAAAAATACGCCATATACTGTCTACATCTGACGCAGAGAAGCTTATTCATGCTTTTATGACCTCTAGAATAGACTATTGTAACTCGCTACTCGGGGGATGCCATTCAAATCAGGTCAACAAGCTTCAGCTAGTTCAAAACGCTTCTGCAAGGGTACTTACTCGATCTAAGAAGTATGACCACATAAGCCCAATTCTGGCATCTTTACACTGGCTACCAGTTAAATATCGCATCCAATTTAAAATATCACTAATCACCTACAAAGCTTTAAATGGCTTAGCACCCTCATATCTTAGAGAATTACTATCAGAATACAATCCATCACGCACACTACGGTCGCAAAATTCTGGCCTATTGATTATCCCTAGACTATCAAAAGTGTCTAAAAGTGGAAGATCCTTTTCCTACTTAGCCCCTAAGCTCTGGAATGATTTACCAACCCATGTCCGAGAATCAGACACAGTCGATCATTTTAAATCTAGACTTAAAACTTTTCTCTTCAACAAAGCATTCGCATAATTTGTCTAGTAAAGGTTCTTAACTCGCAATAGTTATTTTCACGGAACAAAGCACTCACGGTCATAACACAGACCAACCAAATAAATAAATAAAAACCTTTTCTACATGAACACTTAAAATGAATTGCATTAAATAGTTTGCCACCGTTTGCCACTGAACCTGCATTAACGACGACAGTGGGGCTTCCGGCCTTAGTCAAACGGTTTGGCACGTATGGTCGGGTTGCGATTTTGGTGCTTTCGTGTGTCTTGTGAATAGTATGTCTTGTGAATAGTATGCCATACAGACCCGTTTGCCACTGAACCTGCATTAACGACGACAGTGGGGCCTCCAGCCTTAGTCAAACGGGTTGGTATGTATGGTCGGGTTGCGTTTTTCGCGCTTTCGTGTGTCTTGTGAATAGTATGCCATACATACCCGTTTGCCACTGAACCTGCATTAACGACGACAGTGGGGCCTCCAGCCTTAGTCAAACGGGTTGGCACGTATGGTCGGGTTGCGATTTTGGCGCTATCGTAAGTCTTATGAATAGTATGCCATACAGACCCGTTTGCCACTGAACCTGCATTAACGACGACAGTGGGGCCTCCAGCCTTAGTCAAACGGGTTGGTATGTATGGTCGGGTTGCGTTTTTCGCGCTTTCGTGTGTCTTGTGAATAGTATGCCATACTGACCCGTTTGCCACTGAACCTGCATTAACGACGACAGTGGGGCCTCCAGCCTTAGTCAAACGGGTTGGCACGTATGGTCGGGTTGCGATTTTGGCGCTATCGTAAGTCTTATGAATAGTATGCCATACAGACCCGTTTGCCACTGAACCTGCATTAACGACGACAGTGGGGCTTCCGGCCTTAGTCAAACGGGTTAACACGTATGGTCGGGTTGCGATGTTTTTGGCGTTTTCTCCTGGTCCTGTAAATGGTATACAATATAGACCCGTTTGCCACTGAACCTGCATTAACGACGACAGTGGGGCTTTAGGCCTTAGTCAAACGGGTCGTCAGGTTTCATTTTCTCTTAAAGATCGGAAGGTGACCCTTATTTACCATATATACCCTCGCATTGGGCCCCCAATTTGCTAAATCCTCAACTGTGGATAACATAATTATGCCGCAATATTTAGTCTGTCTGGAACTAAGCTGAGTTAAACCACATCACTGTGTGACACTTCAATACATATGAACGGCCGCTACGCTAATACGATTTTGTTTTTCTCTCCCTGTCTCGTCCTCGACCCGAGGACGAGACAAACAGACCCAGTCCCGGTAGATGTGAAAGTCGGCACACCTCTGATCTACTGGCTGTCCTTCAACGTTATGCCCAGCTGATACCTGACCAACGATCACCGGCAGAACCGCTTAATCTCCGCTAAATCTCCATTTCCGTTCTCCCAAGGGTTTTTCCCTCCTAGGACTTATTTTTCCTCGGATAAAAGCCCGGGGTTTTTTTTTTCTCCTAGGGGGTTTTTCACCCCGGGGAGGCAGCCTTTTTGGGCTTTACCTAGCTTCCTCTTCTATACGTTGCTTTAGTAATGCAATTATAATATTGAGTCATAGCCGCAGCAAATTTAACTGCTCATGCTATCATGTATTCTGTTGTGCTATCTGTCGTTTTCTGTGCTTTTCACTGCTTCTATTTATGTAAAGCTGCTTTGAAACAATTGACTTTTGTGAAAAGCGCTATATAAATAAAATTGAATTGAATTGAACTTCCACTAACTGCGCATCTGACCTCTGTGTTGCACCTCTGTCTGCCTGGTTTGATTTTATTGGTCATCTCGGTTTCAATTTGACTTTATCTTACTTAATAGACCCTTTAACTGTTTGTACACCATGATGACATGTCACCGTATGCGTGCGCATTTAGGCAACGGAGGTATGGCAAGAATCAGCAGTGAAGCAACCTACGCATTACACAAAAAATGCACACGGCCGCGCCGCTCTCAGTGTGTCTGCATCTATGAAAAAAATGTGCACCACCTGCATGCAGAGAGCACGCGCGCTGCCTGCACGACATCCAATCACTGCAGTCCGACGTTGGTTTGGATGTTGGGACCGTACCAGTACAGCTCAGCAGTGTAGTCCAGGGGCGTCGCTAGACCCCTTTTACTGGGGCACGTGCCCCAGTGTAAATCTTTTGTGCCCCTGTGTAAATCTCAAGTTTACATTTTAGCAGTTAACTAGTTTATTCCTTTACAAAGACAATCCCGGCAAAACGGATCTATATGCAATGTAGTTACCCAATTCACGTTTGAAAAAGCGACGCAACAGTCGCACTGACGCGTGCACGCCTCAATTCATCTCCGCGTCCGCGCACGGACATGAATGAATGGGTGCGCGGACGCGGACATGAATTGAGGCGTGCACGCGACTGTTTTGCCGTGCGCAGCCGCATACAAAGTACACGCGATTGAGTTGGTTTATGAAAACATGGCGAGACTAAAGTAAGTTTCTAAATAATAATGACAATCTCATTGACGCATGTGATGGACATCAGAAATGTTTTGTGCAATCCGATCGGCATATGAAATCACTATAGCGGCGCGAAAGTGACTGGGGAGCAGAGTGGTGTGGCGCTACAAAAACCCACAGGCGAGTGACAGCAAAGTACCGCGAGAGCGATTCAAAGCGGATTTATCCACGTGATAACTGGAATCGCTCTCGCGGTACTTTGACATCACCAAGAGATCTATACCAGTGGTGTAGTCTACGTGATATGCAGGACTACGCTGTATACCAGGGACGGATTGGCAATCTGTGCATTCTGGAAAAGTCCAGAACGGCCGTTCAACGGAGGGCCGTCGCCCGGCCGATGGCAAAAAAAGTCTAATAACGCAATATGAACAGCCAACAGCAGAGACACTAATACGATCACTTATATGCTGCTACGTGTAAAAAAAACAAGGAAGAAGAGTCGGCCTACTAGCCGTGATTGGTCCACGGATTCCCGGAATTCGCGAGCGTCTATGTTTGCGAGCCTGAGCAGCCGCAGCCTGGTCATGATGAGGGACAGACCGAGTTAACTTCACATTAGCAAGAGCTAAGTGCCAGTAGTAGCAGGACACGTGACATTGTTATATAATATACACGATATAAAAATAAATAAAACTCGCGTGAAAATTAACGTAATGCGCAACTAGTGTTAGAGAAAGACGTGATGTGAGTGTGTGCGCACGCGCGTGTGTGTGTGAGAGAGAGAGGCGCGGGCGCGATTGAACAGTGGAAACATAAAAACAATACATACTCTGTCATTTTGATCATATGGGACATAATTCAAATGGCAAAGTGTTTGCTTATATTTGTATACAGTCGCAATAAAACAAAACATTTTGCTTTTGTCAAACTGTAAACTCTTGTCAAACTGTAACCTACAACTGTCATCTAACCAAAATCACACACATCAAAGCAATAATTTTTTATCCAACCCCGTTTAAAAACGGGGTGGACATTCATCGTATTGCATTGGTTTTCATTTCTTTCATTGACTTTATTGTATATGAGAGGTTGTAGTGAGCTCACATTTTCTGCTACAATAAAGACTAAGGTATTGAATTAAACGGGTAAATATCAGGCATGCATTGCAACCACTCTAAACGTGCTAATAAGAAAGGGGGCTAAATAATTGACCAAATATTAGTTTAACAAAAAAATCCTAGCTTGCACTTTCTGTCTGTCTTCCATCAGAGTGCAGTTTTTCCTTGTCTTTCATATTTGTGTTTAGTATTGTGGAATTGGCAAAGACCTGGTGGTTGTTTGTGAAAGCTGTACAGACAAAATTAATAGGCCTAGCTATTTTCATTATTTCACAGCCTTATTATACATCAAAGTTTAATATGACATGGACACAATATTAAATATCCTTGTCTGATAGTCTGACAGTATTGTGGCATAGTATCAGGACATCCTTGTGTCTGTTGCGCACGGCTAGGGGTGAATGGCCGGATGATGGGCCTATTTGGGAAAAAGTCCAGGGCTGTTTTTGAGCCCCAGTCCGTCCCTGCTGTATACCCACTAGAAATTGTCAAGGATTTCCGTATACCCACTAAAAATAGCGCGAACAGCATGGTTTTGTGACATTTTTAAACTTTTAGTCATAATATACATGTGAAGCACTGACCATTAGCATGCTACACTTGCTACTTTAGCGGGTTGGTTGAAATACATAATAGGCTATATACTTCCTGTCGAACTGCGCGATCCGATCGGCGTATTAATTTCTATGAAATCAAATTGCTATAGTGACGCGAAAGTGACTGGGGAGCAGACTGGTGTTGCGCCACAAGCGAGTGATAGCAAAGTACCGCGAGAGAGACTCCAGTAATCACATGGAGAAATCTGCTTTGAATCGCTCTTGCGGTACTTTGACATCACCAAGAGGTCTGCTTTACGCCAAATGAAGTCGAACCTGGAGTGTAGCTGCTCACGCGACACTGTAAACAAACAGTCCATGTGGAGAAGTGAACAAGTGAAGCAGTGCTGCAACATAAAATCCATAGAGTTTACAACGCACATGTGAGTAAACAACATTTAAATCATCAGTCCAGTTTATTACTTTATCTGGAGGTAAGGCTCAAAATGCAATAAAATAAGCCTGTGATTATATCCTGATGGTTTTTAGCTGCCTTCAGTTGCTCTGCATGTTTGCTTGTGCTTCACAGTGTTAAACTTCCCTTCTATGTGTTACTTTATATTAGCCTGGTAGAACCATCCTCTGCTATTTTGCTTCGCTTCATAGACAGAGTCTGGCTGGGCATAATTGACAATCGTTTTCCTTCTCATGGGAGGGGCTTGTCTGAAGTTTAAAATCATTGGTCTAAACGTAACCAATCACATAACGTTTGGATATGATGTGCGTTATGCGCCAGCTCAGCCGCATCAAATTTCTGCTGTAAAACACACGCATGATGTGAAAACAAACCCATCGAGCGAAATACCGAAGTTAACATGGCTATGAACGACTTCTGCAGATTATGTAAAGTAAATCGGGCCAGAGCTAGTTGAACACTATCCTTACGGTGTCTTTCCACTCACGTCTAAGTGGAGGAACGCCCCTCTCTCCTCTCAAACTCTTCCACCAGACGGCCATAACCATATGTAAATTAAATCTTCCTACCTTTTTTTCTGGTTAATCAGGAACGTCACCAAAGAATGTTTGCCCACGCGTCCTCCACCGTTAACTGTGAACAATGAAATTTCCTTCCATGATATCTCGATTGTTGTGCACGTCAAGCTGTGCTGCACACAGTTTCTCGCTGACGATCGATAATAGTTGATAAATTAAACTTTTCCCAAAACCTGTCGGGAGTAGGGCAACAACATAATCTCCATTCAAAATGTTTAACAAACACTTTTCTTGTTCGGGATTAAGTTGGCAAGTGCCGGTTCTCCACAACAGAGCAAATAGCTTTCTGTGCCTCCATGTCCACTACAAACTACAACCGTACATTCGGCGCTTAGCGTCTACGTCACGGCTCTCAGCCCGCCCTCTGTTCATTGATTCGCCGGTTGTTTTGAGACCTGAGGAAAACGGTTTGAATGGGAGGTATCTCAGACTGAGTACAGAAGCGTAATGAAATTTAGCGGAAGTACAAAGTCTGACGTAGTCAGGCTAACTTTATATATCTACGTTCAAGATGTATATGATCTTAAACTTCTGTGAGGAAATTCATGTCTGCGTTGATGTTCAGTTCAGACTTGCAAATATTAGGCTAGATGGTCTTGTAATAATAATTAAGTATAAGCCTATTTTCAGTTTTAGACAATGCTTATATTATATGCAAAAATAAGCTTTTATATCAATGACTATGCAAATAAGAGTTAATTCATGGTCATCTTAAATGTGTATTAATTAAAAACATTTACACCATTAAATAACACATGGTTAATGTTATCAATAGTTGTCAGATAATAGCTATTGAAGGAGTGGATATTTTTTTCACCTTCAATGCATGTGTTTGCCACGAATTGAAGATTGTAAACAGTTAATTTAATTTTAATTAACAGTTAAGTAACTTTTGTCCCTGAGTTAGATGTTGATTAACACTAAACCAGTCTAAAAATCAATCCAGTTTCCCCAGCTGTAAACCCATTGGCTGTTAAAGTCTTTTTTTTTTCTTGTAATAAACTGACATGTTGATAACACATTCAGTTTATGTGTTCATGAGTACACTTTCAGAATGCTCGTAGTTACATGAAGATCCATACTGTATGCATCTGTTAGTGTTGTGGTGCTTATGAGGTGTCGCGCTGGGACGAGTGAGCATAAGGATGAGAGGGAAAAATCACAGTATACTCACTACAAAAATCTAGACTACACCACTGATCTATACCACTGCAGCTAAGTCACTACATTGACATGGCAGAAGGACAGAATGCCATTTTGTTCTGGGCACTCTTCCTTCACTCTTTCAAGTAGCCTTGGCAGTGCCTGCTTCTAGTGCTACAGTGGAGCGAGTTTTCAGCCATGTGGCATCATGGCATATTTGATCTTTTGAAAATGCAATGCAGTATAGGGGCCTCCCTCCACCTGTCCACAGCATGCATTTTATTTCTGTGGTAAGAGGACTTGACATGACTCGAAACTAAAATGGTAGGACTTTGGACTCGACTTGAGACTTGTTGGCTTTGACTTTTGACTCGACTTGGGACTTGCCTCATCTTTGACTCGACTCCGGACTCGAGGGCAAAGACTTACTTGTGACTTGCATAACAATGACTTTGTCCCACCTCTGCTTATAGACATCACATGCCGATTGGTCTGCGCGGCGCAGCAAGAAGCCACACAAGCGCTGAGCGTTGAGTCAAATTATAAGACGAGCATAAGAAAATGACAGAGGTCTGGTCAGGGAATTAACCCAACACAAAAGTGAAAATGATAGCAATGACTCTTTAGATAAGATCTATAGACATGCACATCAGTGTTTTATTTGTCTAGAGAAAAGGACAATTTGATATCCAAAATAGTGTCCAAAATAATACTTACTCTATCATTATACTCAAATAAGTAGGGCCTACATGCACTGCTATCAAACGTGATGTGTTTTTGGTTTTTGTTGTAATCTGGAACTTGGTGTATATCAAATGTGTTTGTTAAATGTCTCCACATGGAAACGGAATGCCCTCCCCCCGCACAGTCCTGCAATGAGAACCAGAAAAACCGGTTTCTAACCATTTTATTTACATGTGAACAGTGAGAGCACCCCCTCAGGAGCTGTAGCAGGGTTTTTGCGGGGTCTTTATAAGCTTAAGCCAGGACTTAGTTTAAATAGGAAATGTAACTAGTTTAAACAAACATGCCTTACTAAAAACATTATTTGTCTGCATTTTGAGGCAAAAAAAGGGGATGGCCGTCCGGACCTCGGTAATTTTCTGACGCGTGTCTTATTTGACTCAATGCTCAGCGCTCGTTTGACGACTTGCGGCGCCACGCAGCCCGATCGGACGGCATGTGACGTCTTAGCACCGCAAGACAGGAGGCTTACAGTATGCTTTTGAATAGATCTCGCGGTAGTGTGATGTCACAGGCCAACGGATTTGCGCTGCGCCCCATTAAGTAAGATAAAGTGACAATTATTCCTAGATGACCAAGCAGCAATCATACCAGGCAGACAGCAAAGGAGGAAGGATACCTCAGTTAGTGGAAGTAATAGGTTAAATTGGGCCGGAGCGCAGCTCCGCCTCCTCGGGTCCACAACACCCCTTGCCGGAGCTCCGGTCCGTCTCCTTCAGCAACAGGGTTTGGCGCAAAGCGAATAATAACGTTTTCATTCATAGGCTTCAAACTCGTGCTTGCGGGGCACCCTCGACAAAAATCATTTTTAGAAAATCATGCTTCTCAGAGGTCCACTGTGTTTTTAATCCCGTCTGAATCGGCCATGTCTGTGTTTTTCTCTGACGACCTCTGTAATCTGTAAATTTCAGAGCATTTTACCTACTGTTTTTCGCCGAACTCAGAGGTCATCTGAGAAATGTAATCCCGTCCGGATGAAGACGTCTGTGTTTGCTCGCAATATGTTTTGAAAGCGCGTTTCTTTTCATGTTTTGGCAAACGTGATCTGCCGACAGGTCTCACTAACGCACGTATAGACTATTGTACTTAATTTATGAATCCCATTCATTCAGATAGCCTATGGATTTTTCCATTCGGCGGAATAAAATAATTAAATCAAGACGAGCTGAATATCATACACTGTTAAGACTGGACAAAACGGTTAGTTTTGTAGGTGTTTAGCTTGGGAGTTATACTCGGTTTAACAAAAAATGGGAATAATAATACAACAGAATATTTGGAATTGGGGAAAGCAGAACATGAATTCACAAATCACAAAAAAATGTAAAATTAGACAAATTAGTTAATGATATTGCGCAAGTGCTCTCGGTCTCTTCAAGGTCTACGCGAATTAGAGATTTGTTATAAGACTCAGTTATACATCACATCTCTTCTAATTGCACAGAAAAAATGAATCAAATGATGCGCATTTAAGTCGGATTTTTATGGAGAATAGGCTATGTGACCGTTTAACCCACGTGGACCGAACAAGAAAACGTATCCTTTCATGGAGTCCGTGTATGACATCTCTTTTATTTAGTTTTACATATTTTTATTTATATGCATTTAATAATACCGTAAGATCACAATGTATACACTGTAAAAATGATTCAGTGGCTTTGTAAATGTAGGCTATCTAAAATAAATGATTAAAGTAACTTAATAAAATCTTTTAATGTCAGTTATGTGATTTTTTTTAGTTAGACAAACCAAAATTAATGACTAGAAATAGATATTTGGTTTAAAATGTACATATTTTATTTGATGTATACGCCTTAATAATATAAGTATTTAATTTACAGATTATTTTAATCAATATATTTGATAATGTCAGAATTATATATTTAAGTTTTTAAACCTGTAATAATTGCTTTCTTCAAATTAATATTATTTGTATTTAACATAAAAAATGTACGTTTTACGCCTAACTTGAACTATGATTTACTTACTATTTTTAAATTGATATTATTTGAGTAAATGTAGGCAGAAAAATTAAATAATAAGTAGAACAAATGTTAATTTAAAAAAATCCCATATAGCCAACGGGTTTTAATCAGCAACAGAGAAACTGCGCCTTTTGCCGATGACAAACACCTCAGAAACTCCTCGAATTGAATATTTGCACTTACAACATGATTTTATTTACTTACTACAAAATATAACACATTATACAAATTTATTCAACATCATTGCACACTTTATATCGAGTTTCATACCATGTAAAGGAAAACATGATAATATAAAAAGTACAGTAATGCAGAAAAGCGCATTACAACCATGTTCAGGCTATTAAAAACGTTCAGATGCAAAAATGAACTAAATGTACAATTAGATAAACTAGTTAATGATATTGCACAAATGCTCTCGGTTTCTTCAAAGGTCTTCGCGAATTATTTTGTTATAAGACTCCGTTACCATCACGTCTCTTCTACTGTAAGTGTACACAAAAAAAAGACGAATGATCCGCGTTTAAGTCAGATTTTTATGAAGAATATTTGACTGTTTATGTAACTGGCAAAAGAAAACTTCGTGTCAAAAAGCTTGCATGTGACATCAAAGTACTGCCAAAGCACCGAGAATCCCTGTCATGTTACTTCAATATCATATAGTATGCTTAAAGCATAAAGTCGAGCACACATTGTCGTCAGTATGCCCTACTTGAAACACGACTGCCCTCTACAGGTTTTTTATTTCCTGCGTCCCCCACCGAATCCCCCGTCTGCGGGATCTCGCAGAATTTCGGAAGTGCTCGCGGCATTCTGCTTTCAGAGACGCGCATTTTTAAAGGCCACATCTGTATGCGTGAGGGCGGGATAGCTCCTGAATAATCAGTGATTGACAGCTGAGAGACAAAAGAGTTGAATAATGAGCCACATAATAAGCCTTGTGGGGATGTTCAACAGGAATGTAACTTTCTCTGTAGTAAAACCATGATAAGGTTTACTTTTCAATATAATGTAAACACACACACACACTTATATATATATATATATATATATATATATATATATATATATATATATATATATATATATATATATATATATATATATATATATATATATATATATATATATATATATATATATATATATATAGAAATATTTTCTATTAATATCACAAGTATAAGTTACCTTTTAAAAACCATAGTAGCCTCATCATGGTAAAGGTACTGTTTGGCCATCATAAAGTGAACACAGGGTTTGTGTTTGGTTGGCCAGCGAGAGGTTTACTTTTGTGCAGTAAAAAGCTCAAAAGAACAACTGCCTATCGTTGTCTGGACTCCTATTTGTGTTTTTGTAATCATTATAGTAGAAACACAACCAGGGACACGCGTGATAAACTTATCAATGTTTGTTTACAGCTGCCGCCATTACCTCACGTGTTGATCATGAAAGCAGTGAATGTGTGCACATGCGAGTGATCCTGTTTTTAATAAACTTGCTGTGCGGAGATATGCGCTTAGACGCAACTAAATAAGGATTGTACTGTTTGCAATCGCGTATTTTATAAGAATACCAAAAAGCGCGTCGAGTTTCCTGACTTGCGTGTTTGTGTATGTGCGTTCCCGTCGCCTCAGCTGTTTGACGGAAGACAAAGAAAACACTCGCATCTGGAGATACTGACACACATCCGCAAGTAAATAAGGATTTATATGTCGGACATCGATCCCGTCACACTGACGAAGCACACACACTCGCGTCTGTCTGGAGATTTAGGCGCGAGTAAACAAGTATGTGATGTGTGCAATCGCATCTTTTATAATGATACCACAAAGCGCTTCAAATATGAGGCATTGTGTGTTTGTGTGTGCGTTTGGACGTCGATCGAGTCACACTCGCGTCTGGAGATAACTTTAGTTACAGTCACGAGTAAACAAGTAGATGTCATGTTTCCAGCACTCGGATTAAAACTCAACACAGCAGTGAATGGCTGCAGAGACGGAATGTCCATTGACTGTGGGGTTGACTAATGAATATGGATGATCTCTGCTCTTTTCTTCAATGGAGCGGGGCGTGGCTCATTATAGATAATGAAGCAACAGAAGAAAGACGGTACATCTCTCTCTTCTAATACAGTTAAAGGCGCTCTAAGCGAATAATGTGCGACGTCACTTCCTGTTGATGTTTGAACTGTTTTCAAACAGACAGAGCGTAGCTAACTCCTCCCCCTCCCCCTCCCTTCCGTGCTTTCATGAACGCGCCCAACCCCCACCCCCAAATCCTTCTTGTCGTTTATTGGCTGGAACACTTTGTTATGGTTTCTGTTTGTAGGTTTGGCCATTTGTTGATATTGCCGTTTGTGAAGCCTGGGCTGTCTACAGAGATCGCGTTTTTTTACAGTTTGATCAGCGGACAGGCAGCAAGCAGATAGTGAGGAGATGTTTCCGGTATGTAACAAAAAATGTTTTATGGTCTAAAACGCTTCAATTCGCTTAGAGCACCTTTAACAACGAATTACAATATTTGTTTTCGATTTCACTTACATCTTCCAAAAGCAGACATTCCAAGCATTATGTAGACATTTAACTTTTGTTTATATGACAAATATTCGTTAAGTTACAGTTAATTTTTCTGACGTGTTTCTGAAAGGACTTCACTGAGGGAGAGAGAACAAAATGCGCATCATGTTTATTTTCTTAATTTTGCGAAAAGCACAACATGCTGTTTTTATTGGGAGTGGACAGAAAAATTTAACGTTTTAAATGATGTATAAATCATATCTGTATGTCAAAAATCAGCAGAGTTATCTAAGTCTCTTTGGGGAGTGATCGAAAAATAAAGAGTTTGCGGCGCCCGCGCCGCAGCCGACCCAGAGTGTTAAGAAATATGTTGAAACTTCGAATTAATAGTCGGTTGAGTCTTAATTTGGCACATATGGTCGGGCTGCGATTTTGGCTTTTACCCATGATCTTGAGAATAGTATGTCATACAGAACCGTTTGCCACTGTACGTTAGTATTACCGATGGCAGTGGGGCTTCTGGCCTTAGTCAAACGAGTTTCTGTTTCCGTTCTAAAGATCTGATGGGGGGCCCCATACATAGACTAGGCCTGGGCCCACAAATTTGCTAAAATCCTCAACAATAGGTAATACACTTAAGCAGCAATAGTTAGCCTCTTTGGAACCGAGCTGACTTAAACCACATCACTGTGTGACACTTGCATTACATGTGAACGGCCCCTACGCTAATAGAATTTTGTTTCTCTCTCCCCGTCTTGTCCTCGATCCGAGGACACTGAGACAAACAGACCCAGTTCCGGTAAATATGAAGTTCGGACCATCCCTGATTTACTAGCCTTCCTTCACCGTGATGCCCAACTGATGCCTGACCAACGATCTGTGTGTGTGTGTGTGTGTGTGTGTGTGTGTGTGTGTGTGTGTGTGTGTGTGTGTGTGTGTGTGTGTGTGTGTGTGTGTGTGTGTGTGTGTGTGTGTGTGTGTGTGTGTGTGTGTGTGTGTGTGTGTGTGTGTGTGTGTGTGTGTGTGTGTATATATATATATTCAGCATCTGAACCGAAAACACCCACATATTCAGCATCAGAACCGAAAACACCCACTGCTGTTTTACAAAGCGTTGATGAAACAAGGTAACGTAGCTTTCACTGATTTTATTCCCATACAGTATTTGTAGCGATGTTGTTATGCGGTTTGACTAGATATGATGTATAGCGTTGATGTTTTTAAGTATTAAACGTATTCACGTTCAATTGCAAGAGAGTATAGCTTAATAAAGAACCCCTTCACACACACGCATGCACCCTCGTCTCTCTCACTTGAGTCAGACTGATCGCGCAATGCATCACATATGCTTAAACTTTTATGTAGCCATGTAACAATTTCAGCTGCATGCATTCACTGTACACTGCGGGACGTGATGTTGTGATTTTTTCAAACGGATTCTTAACCTAAAATGCACCGCAATGCAAGTGATGCAAACCAAATGCAGTGTTCTATTAAAAATGAATGTATGCATGCATTTCTGCCATAGCAAAATGCAATGAAGCAACTGAACATCTGGCTGTGTCACTCTTCCTCATGCACAGCACACGTGCACACACACACACAAACACAGGTGCACGTGCGCGCAGACACACACACAGGTTGTTACCATAGCAAATAGGCTCATCCCAGAAATTATATATTATTTGTTAGTAGCCTAATGGTAAATGCTGCAGGTGTAGAAATGTACATAAACCAGATATTTACTTTGATGTCAGGGCTAGATTACAGCATGAAACCTGTTGTGCATATTAATAAATTAAAGTGCTTAATTGTTGGCACTGGCACTTATAAACACTAAATGGGTAAAAATTTAAATAAATAGGCTTATTTTTTGGAGCCAAATGTCAATACCTCTCTTTTTTTTTTAATAAAAGCCAAATGCTTGAACACTTTACAGCCACGTAATTTTCATTATGCATTATGTGTTTTGGTTGTTAAAAAAAAACACACACAAAATTTTTATCCATTTACTCGATTAATCGATCGATTCAGTGCTAGATTAATCGATTACAAAAAGAATCGATAGCTGCAGCCCTAATTAGAAAGTCTGAATGCTATAAAGATCTGGTGCAGGACTGCAGGGACAATGGTTGGCAGACATCTTTGTACCCAGTCGAGTTCTGATGCAGTTGCTTCCCAGACCAGTCAGCTTAGAAACTGATGACAGATGTTGGACTAAGAGGGTAGGGCTCCAGACTAACATTTGAGAGGGTGGTGGTGCTGGGCCTCAATTTGGTGGCACCAGTGATTTTTATATCACCAGTGTGGTGTAAAAACAAAAAATAGAAACTAAAACTAAGTCCAAACATGTTTAATGCATTAATAAATTCATTACAAATACAGATAATATTATTCATAATAAACGTAATTTTTTTTACTTGTATACATATTTGCCTTTCTGTAAACCATAAAACTTACAAATTAACTTTGTCTTACTTTGTGGTAAAAGCTTTTGGCTACTTTAACACAGGCTTGAGTAAAAAATATCATATTATTGTGCTATAATCACTACAAAATGTCTTCATGCACTCTGAATATATCATTTGGCTGAGCATCAGGGGCGGTTTACACTTTTTATGAAGATGCACATGTTCGCAAAATGAAACTATTTAAAGATGGGGAGAACAGACGCTTTCGTTTGATCAATGAAAGCCTAAAGATAGTGCTGTGCACTGTTTGTTCGCTAGGGCTGTTCCGAATACCATTTTTTTGAGCTTCGAAGCTCTAGTAGAAATCAAATCGAATATTCGAAGCTTCGGAAGGAGGGGCTGAACATATTTTTCTCTTTAATAAAGGCAGGAATCTCTCTCTCTCTCTGTGTGTGTGTGTGTGTGTGTGTGTGTGTGTCTGTCTGTCTACAGTTTTATTTATGTGGTGGATGTGTTGCTGCGGACCCAAGGGAGTGTAGTGCCTTTTATTCATGCAATATGGACATGTGACACGTTTAGAATGAATAAACTTTAAAAATACTACAGAACAGCGCAAGCCGGAAGCGCCGTGCCGGTCACGCATCCTGCGAGAACAGCATTCGTGAAACGAAACAAGAGCAATACTTTTAATAAGGTAGCCTAACATTTTTCTAACAAACAAACACTCCCGTATCAGAAATTAGCAGCACAGTAATTACTGACAACGTAAAGGGGAGGCCATTTAAATAAAACAACGAAAATAAATGAACGAAGTTCAACAAACTGTAATAAAACGGTAGCATACTTACAAAATCAAGTTTATTTATTACACTTACACCAGGGGTCGGCAAGTAACTTTGGCCGCGGGCCAATATTTTTTTAGCCAGTAGACGGCGGGCCAACTGCTGTTGGACTTGGCACACTTACATGTCTTATTTTAAATTAGCCTAGTATAAGCTATCTGATCTTTTGTCAAGAAACATTGTCTTTATTTTCTATTTAAAAGACGAAAGACGGCATTAAAAATAGCTAAAAACATGGTTATGGGTCTGTGTATCATTCGTTCAATCGTTTTTTTTTTTTTTCAAATTAAAAACAAAAATGAAAAAATTAACCACCACGGGTTTTCTGATTGTGTGCTCAGATCAAAAAATTAATTACTGGATTAAACAAATTTATTTTTAATTTTTTAACACCTTTATAGGCATAATATATCAATGAAATCATTTTAAACAGATCAAGTACTATAGTTGTAACATATTACAGGCATTTATGCTCTCATGAAAGACTTGCAGTCCGACTTTTGAACTGTATTCATTTTTAATTAATATTTATCCGGGACACACACATACACAACTTAGGTTTAAGGAGGTCTCGGCTGGACTGTTTTTTTTTTGTCCAGCTCCGACAAGGTTCTATTCAGTAAACCGCTTAAAATACACTCTGTGTTCACCCGATTTATTTCCCGACCTGACGGGTCCGCAAAACTTAACGTTAGATCTCGTTTCTAGAATCTCACATTCAAATGTCTCTAACCAAACGAGAGAGATGAAGTAGCCTATAACAATTATAAATGCTATACAAAAATTGTGTTTGTGCCAATATAAATATTTTAACATTGTATTGTCAGCAGAGAAAAAATGTCACAGAAAAAATAATGAAATATAAATAATAAATTAAATAGGACAAAGCCTCTCACTCAAATTTCTAACCAACATAAACCGAAACCATAGTTGGTTGCGGAGTTGCTGTTCAAACAAATTGCTGAAAATCCTCCTTTGCCAAATTTATAACGTTTTAAATGGAGGCAAAGATCAAAGAACTATGCGTTAGGAAAATTAATAATGGCTTTATTTTAATAGACTTGTAAAACAGTATTTTATGGCGGATTGCTTTCATTTTTTAACGAATTTACCTGCCCATTTAGTCTTAATAATTAACGGTAAACGAACTTGACTTGCTGTTCTTGAAGGCAGGTCGAACCTTAGGTCGGGCTCGAGCCCCAAGTTCAAGTAACAGAACAGAAGAAAAAAATGAGTAGAAGATGAGAAGGAGGAGTTGCAGCTATGCGCGGAGGCACACATTGACATGATTTACGATGTAAATTTGCAAAGATTCATGAAGTCATATCTCTGCAATTGTTTGATCGATTGTGTTTTAGAAGTATGCTTAAACTCTAATGACAGTTATGTTCGCGGATGCGCTGGTAGAGAAAAAAGAAAGAACGGCCCGTTAAGATTAAACTAGCTATTATACGCATTTGTTTTCCAGGACATTCTTGCGAGCCGGTGGCAACTTGTCCACGACATCTGGGCTAGAGGAAGAGTTTTGTGCAGCATTTAGTGCAAATATTTTTTTATCAGGTAATACATATTATTTATCAGTGTGGTATACGCGAATAAATAATAATGAAAAAAGTTCAAAAGTCGGACTGTAAGCGAATGAGACTTACAGGAAAGCATGGTTGCTATTCAAACCCTTATTAAAACCCTTATTAAAATGTAATCTGTTCTGTTTAAATTTATTTCATTGGTATATGTCTGCTAAGGTGTTCAATTAAAATTTGTCCGAACCAGTTTTCTTAAATTTTTTTCTTTTTGATCTGAGCGCACATTCGGAAAACGAGTCGTTTGATTTAAGTTCAGGAAATAAATAATAGAAAAACAAGTCGTTTTTCTTTATTTTCTTTTTGGTTTTGATTTGAAAAAACGAATGAAGGAATGATACACGGGGCCATTTTTGTAAACTGTTATTGTAAAATAAAATAAAAGTCTGATAAAAAAACGGACTTCAAATTAATCAGGTGGGCCAGAAAATATTGCTGGCGGGCCACTTTTGGCCCGCGGGCCGCCTGTTGCCGACCCCTGACTTACACCATCCAATCTGTTTTTTTCGTCAGTAGAACAATAAAGAAGATATTTTGCAGAAACCCCAGTGCTCCCTCATGCAAGTCAATCGATCCGCCACTTTTAGAGCTAAAGCATATACATCAAATACAAAAGTAATCCCCCGTAACTCTGTGTGACATATTGACGTCTTGTGAAGCAAATCAATCAGTTTTTGCAAGAAACTGAACGTTATTTACACACTATTAGCGTGAATGCCAAAGTAGGAGGCACACTTTCCGTTTGAGGCGATTTTCTACTGGTGGCGTTTTGTGGCTGTTAGCTATGGATGTTGGTCTCTCTGCGCCAGCTATAGAGCGGGAGCATGAAGCACTGCTATTCGAATCTCAAAACTGAAAATCTAATGTCAACCCACGGAACGAATATTCGAATATTCTGGTCCAGCCCTAGTGTTCGCACTAATATAATCGCCTGTGCATTATATTAATATACAGTGCACAGCATAAATTAGTACACCCCTTTTGAAAATTAAGATTTTTCTCCATTTGTTAGTAAATATGAGACCAATTTGCTGTATTTTTACACACCAGTTTTATTAAACATTACTTAACATAAGAGTAAAAGTCACAGGATACAAAAAATAACACATTTAAATCAAAGGAGGTGATGCAAAAATGAGTACACTAATGAGTATCTAATATTTTTTATGGCCTCCATTATTAAAACAAAAAAAAACAGCACTAATTCTTCTAGACATTGAATAAACAAGTTGACAACATACAGTTACATCTTTTATTCACCATTCTTGAACAATGACCTTCAGATCCTGGATGCTGGATGGAAAATTATGTTCTGCTTGTCTTTTCAGAACTCCCCATACCTCAACCTGGGGTTGAGGTCTAAATAACTTTTACCCTGTGCTGCTTCTAAAATGAATTTAGTGACCGTAGATGTGTGTTTTGGGTCACAATCATGTTTAAAGATTGTGCCGTTGGTCACCGGGCAGAGTGATGGTAGCATCTTCTCTTTAAGTATTTCACAGTACATCTGTGTTTTCATGACGCAGTCTATAAAATTCAACTCTCCGACACCTGCAGCACTCATGCAAGCACACAGAAGAACACTGCAACCACCATGCTTTACTGTTTGTACCATGCATTTTTCATTGTACTCCTCACCCTTGTCACACCTTGCATCACCTCATTTGATTTAAATTGGTTATTTTTGTATCCTAAATATGGTCAGCGACTTTGACTCTTTTCTTAATAAAATAAATGTTTAATAAAACAGTTTTTTAAAAAAGAAAGGAAATTGGTCTCATACTTACTAACATATGGAGAAAAAAACTTAATTTTCATATTGTCATCAAGGGACACTTCACCCATTTGCAATAAGATTTTCATATTTTTAAATGGTTGTGCATCATTCCCTCAGTTTCCACTGAGACGGGAGAAATACAGATTTCAGTATCGCATTTCTTTCTTTCAATGATATAAAAATCCTCATTTTGCGTCATTGAAAGAAGGAAGTGCTATATCTTTGTCGAAGGTGTAAGACTACAAACAATCATTCCTAATTTTTCCAAGGGGGGGCTATGTTGAGGTGACGTCACGCTGAACAGATCGTGCATCGTAGCTCCGTCGAGTTCATCATCTAAAATCCTTTTTTTACCATCTTATTCCTATTTATATAATATAACTTATTAGTTTTACATAGGAATACTTTACCGTGACGATTATTCAGCAGTACTACCACGTGAAACTATTTATCACTAATAAACACCCAGTGTTAGCATATAGCCCGCTAGATCCAAACTTGTAGTGCTGGCTAATGCTAAGCGGAAGTTTTCTAAGATTGTTATTCACGCCGGCACGAATGACACCAGACTCCGACAGCCGGAAATCACCAAAGATACTATTAAGGAGATGTGTGAAATTGCAAAAACAATGTCAGACAATGTAATATGCTCTGGTCCCCTCCCCGCCTACCGGGGAGATGAAACGCATAGTAGATTAGTCTCTTTCAATGGCTGGATGTCAAAGTGGTGCCCTCAGCATAACGTAGGGTTTATAGACAATTGGAAGCATTTCTGGGGAAGACCATTTCTCCTAACCCAAGATGGCCTTCATCCGTCATCGGAAGGAAGTGCTATACTCACTAAAAATCTGATCAATAGTCTTAATTCTGATATAGTATGACTATCCAGGTCCCAGGTCAGGAAACGGCTTAACCGTCCGTCTGTTAGCTGTCGTGATATGTCAAGACCACTTATATCCCAGCACTTTGAGTCAATCTTACAGAAATATCAGCACATTTCAACTGTATCTGTTCCCCGAACAAATAAATACAGAGCACCGCTTGTTACATCTGGTACAAATCTGATTAATATAAAATTAGAAAACAATACATACAGATGAACCTCGAATGTAAAAATTCGGCCTTCTTAACATTAGATCGCTTACCAATAAAGAACCTATTGTCAATAAAATAATTACAGACCAAAACTTAGATGCACTCTGTTTAACAGAAACCTGGCTTAAAGCAGACGACTACATTAGTTTAAATGAATCCACCCCACAAGACTATTATTATAAACACGAACCTCGATTAAAGGGGAGAGGGGGTGGTGTAGCTACAATATACAACACAATTTTTAAAGTAAACCAAAAATCTGAGCTAAAATTTTAATCATTTGAACTAATGTTGTTAAATATGGAAATAACTGATCGTAACCACAAACAGCTTTCTTTTGCCTAAGCGACAATCTATAGACCACCGGGCCACCATGCAGATTTCCTTAAAGAAATCGCAGATTTCCTGTCTGAGCTTGTAGTCACTGTAGATAAAGCTCTTATTGTTGGTGATTTTAATATCCATGTGGATAACCCAAAAGATGCATTAGGACGTGCGTTTTGGATGTTCTAAATTCTCTCAATATTAGACAAAACGTGACAGGGCCAACACATACTCGTAAGCACACAACAGACTTATTTCTGTCACTCGGACTCAATATTAATGACGTTGAAATATCACCTCAGAGTGATGCAGTTTCTGACCATTACCTTGTGTCATACACTGTACTTCTAGATAGGATCACTCAATCCACAACATGCTACCGACTAGCCAGAACAATAATTTCCACCACTAAAGCTTTATTAGCACTCTTCCAGACCTGTCCCAAATGAAACATGTAGCAGATAACTGTGACGATCTATATATTGTAATAGAAAACCTAAACAATGTCTGTTCTAACACATTGGATGCCGTTGCTCCCATTCGAAAAAAGAGATTCAAAGAAAAACCGCCAGCTCCATGGTATGACCATCACACCGCAGCACTTAAAAAGGCAGCTAGAAAAATGGAAAGAAATTATAGAAGCACAAAGTTAGAAGTATGGCGTGCAGCATGGAAAGAGAGTGTTAAACACTACAGACAGGCTATTAACTCTTTCACCGCCAGTGTTTTTAAAAAAAGTTGCCAGCCAGCGCCAGCGTTTTTCATGATTTTCACCAAAGTTTAATGCCTTCCAGAAAATGTTCTTCTTTAAATATATAAACATACAATATACCAAATGAAAGAACAGACCCTCTGCTTTCAAACAAAAAAAACCCGTTTCATCCTACCTTTAGTGGTTCTTTTGCAATCAGCTTTTGAATATGGGTAGGTTTCTGCAAAAACACCACATTTTGAGCAAAAAGCAGAGATAATTCAATTTTTGTGACGGACTTTTCATAGAGATCCCATTCAGAGCGATCTTTAAAACACACACGGACATGCAGCTGCTTGCCATAGGGCAATACTTCCGGGTTTAAAAAGTTGCGGAAGGGATAATAGCGGTATTGCGGAAAGACGGAAAATCTCGTCATTGGCGGGGAAGCGTTTTCTCTTAAATGATGAGATATCTCGTCAATGGCGGGCAAAGAGTTAAAGGTAAATGGCAATAAGACTGAGGCTTTGTTGGTTGGCACTAGACATGTTGTGTCTAAACCTAACTGCTTCTCTCTCACCATTGACAATAACACAATCTGTCCTTCCTAACAGGTTAAAAGCTTGGGTGTCATCATGGATACCACACTATCCTTTGAAGCACAAGTAAATAATATTACGCGGCCTGCATATTTTCATCTGCGTAATATTAACAGTCTTCGCCCTTTTCTTTCAAATAATAATACTGCAGTTCCTATTCACGCACTAGTCACTTCACGTATAGACTACTGCAATGCTCTTTTCACAGGTATTCCTTCCAAATTGCTGCATAAACTTCAGATGGTTCAGAATTCTGCAGCTCGTGTTCTTTCTAGAACACCTTATACTGCTCACATCTCTCCGGTTCTTCAACAATTACACTGGCTTCCAGTAAAGTATAGAGTAGATTTTAAAATCTTGCTACTCACTTATAAGGCACTTCATAATCTTGCACCACAGTATCTTACACAACTTCATGTTTACACTCCTTCACGTGCACTTAGATCTTCATCTTCAATTTCTCTTGTGGTACCCCGGATTCGACTTACTACCATGGGTGCAAGATCTTTTAGTTATGCTGCCCCCCCGCCTATGGAACTCCCTTCCCCTTGATGTTCGCAATAGCGAGTGCTTGTTGACTTTTAAAAAGCATCTTAAGACATATCTTTTTATACAGGCTTTTTTATGAATGTTTTAATTAAGATTTAAATGTAATTTACATGTTGCCGTTTCTTTGATGTGTGTTTTGTCTTATGCAGTGACTTGTATTTTTATTATTTTTTCTTTTGTAAGGTGACCTTGGGTGTTCTGAAAGGCGCCATGAAATAAAATGCATTATTATTATTATTATTATTATTTTACACTTGCAATGTCAAGTACATTCTTACAAATTTTATCCTGCGCATGCAAATCTTTTAGGCGATAAATTACCTTCATAGTTTCTCACTTGTTGTTTGACGAATGGAAGTGCTACAATAAACATGCGGACAGGCGCCGATCCAGTGGTTGCTCCGGAGCTCGACTCGAGCAGTCACCGAAATGGCCAAGCACATACGCACAATTACTTCACGTCACGTCAAGTCTAAACCATGCAGAAAAAGTGACCACGCCCCTTTCCTCCTGTAAGCGTGTGGGTGCTTCAGAGCGTCTTTTGTTGCTAAGTAACCTAAGCATAGCTTGATGCTGTGACGAGCACCAACCAGCGGAGAAAGAATTTGGCACCTATGAACACGCACATTTGTTAATAACTGTATATCTGATCCTCGTTTACATTTTTATATATTAAAATATATGTATGCATTATGTATAAGACATATGCATTAATGTGCAAGTGCACATACCCGCATGCTGCTATCCCTGTCGCTCAAGGGGTTGAATTTTTGTAGGCGGTGATGAAGTTTTGTTTTGGTAAACAAAAACAAAAACTATCATTAACTAATAGTCTGGCCAATTGGGGCCATGGGTTGTCACATTCCCGGGATGAAGCCCTGCTGGGTCTTTATCCATCGTTTCGACCATGGTTTCGTCTCTTATCTATATTTGACCATAGTGACTTTGGGGCAAAGCTAAAGGTGATTGCTGATAGGCTGTCCCAATCAGTGGCGTCTGCACAATCCAATCACGTTTAAAAAAGGGAAACAAATTGAGGGTTTCCGAGATTTTTCTTTTTTTTGTAGTAACGAGTACTTACGGTTATGGATAGAAATGTAGTGGAGTAAAGAGTACAATATTTGCTTCCCAAATGAGTACTCCCCAAAAATAATACTCCAGTAAAGTACAGATCCTTTAAAATTGTACTTAAGTACTGTACTCAAGTAAATGTATTCTGTTACTGTCTGGCTCTGGTTATAAGCACACTGAGGCACAGACTGAACTTTATAAAAAGACCTGCAATTTAAGAGGTTTCCTCTTAAGCGCTATATTAGAAGCAATCTTAACTAATTTATATTTCGTCGATGTTGGCAGGTGAATCACTGATTATTACAGTATTTTTTCTTTCATGAAATTGTTTGGTTTTTGAACATCACAATCATGTTGGCACCAAGGCTTTGAACCAGTTCAAGGAACAGAAACGAAACCAGAAAATAATGGTAACCAGTTAATACCTTTTTTTTCCGTTCTTTGACAAGATTTCTTCGCAATATGACTATGAAGTTCACTTCCGGTCGTTGTTGACATGAGAAGCTTGACACCAGCAAGTAGCCTACTCAAGCCCAGGTCTCTAATGCTCAAATCATAAGAGGTAAATATTGTAGGCTACCAAGTTTCTCAAGATTTTTTTATACTAATTAGTGGTGTAACGGATCGCAGTTGAACAATTTTCTGTACACACAGCCGCACATGTGTTTGAATGTGTCCGGTCCAACTCCAATCAAACGTGATTATCCCGATGCCCTTCAAGGATCAGAACTCTTGATGTATAAAACACATTTGGCACTGAAAAACAATGTAATTTTCACTTTATGTGGACCGACTGTTTATGCTGCATCATCTTCCCGAAGCGCCGTTTGGAATCCGTACTGCGTCTGTGTGTGCACGTGTTTAAGTGCACTCAACAAATGTAGGCATGTCAGAATTACAGTTATGCTGCTTACATAATGTAGCCTTTTTTAAAGTTTGATGACAAGATAGAGACTTAAAGAAAATTATGTAGACTAATAATTTAAGTTTAATGTCCAAATGATCAGCCTACTTATTTGTATGTCCCACAGCTTACATGGAACGTTATTAACCGGTTCAGGAACTTTTATTTTTGTTCTAACCAGTTCAGGAATGTCAACTTTAGGGTTGAACCAAAAACGGAAATGTTAAAATACTGTTTTGGTTCTGAACGAACCAATTCTTCTGTGTCAAGTGAATCAATCAGAGCTCAGTGAGCGAAACGCATTACACATTGTCTATAAAATCATTTATTTATGACTGGCATGAGGTGATGCATTTATATAAAGCAATAAGAGAAGCGGTTGCTGCTAGTTTAAATAGAGAGGGGAAATATTACTTCACATAAGAGCTTTGCATATTAAACAAGCAAAAAATACTATAAATGAAAATCTAACAATATTTTGTATATTAAATCAGCCCAGTAAAATTATGTCCATAGTTTACATCAACACGAAACTTTTTTATAATTTTGAATAAATTATGAAGTAGTATGTTCAAATTAGAACAAATCATGAGGACCCCTATTCTACTTCCACTGTATGATAATACAGCAGTATTACACATGCTCTGCTAAGGTTTAACATTGATATTTTAGACAAATTATTTGGTCACAGCTTTAACATGTCAGCACTCCATACCCAATAATGATAATCTCAGAACTTTGTATGGAATTTAACCATTTTAGAAAGGTTTTGGAGACAGCCAGCAGTAAAGAAAAAATTTAATTGCTGCAGTGTACAAGACATATTCAGCATGCTACGGTTGTGCCGATAGACGATAGTATCGTGTATCGATGATCTTCAGACATATCGCCAAGACGATAGCGGGCGAATGGTTATCATTATCATCATAGTTTTACATTAACATCCACATTGCATGAGTTTCCTCGCATGAGGGTTTGTGGGCTTCACTTTACGCAGAGAGCTTGTAGAGAGAGAATTCCGTCTTGCACGTACCTGCACTTAATGCGCGCGTCTTGGACTCCTTCTAGCACTAAATCCAGCTGCGCTTCTATCCGTCTCACGTGCACGCGCTCTCGCATCTGTCCGAAGTCTAAACATAAACTAAAGTAGTAATCCTTATGTATTTGTTCAGTTTAATGCGTTTCATGCGAGCTGAGGCAAACTTTACTTTTTGTTTAAAATATGACCAGCTGCATATTGGCGCCTCTCTCAAGTACGTGCGGAGAGCTGAGCTCTGTCAGAAGTCAGATCACTAGGTATTAATCCTGTTTATGATATGCATTTCAATGAGTTGTAGCAACACGTCCCTCGTGTTTAAAATATGATTGCGTTTAAAATATGATCGCGTTCCGCTGGACCAATGTGTTTAAAAAGCCACCTCTGAGAGCACCACTGTAGCCACGTGTAGCCTTCTGCAACAGCACTAAACAAATGCATTGGATTGTTTGTATGTATGTGCGCGCACGCATGTGTGTGTGTGTGTGCAGATGCATGTTTTTACAGTTATTAAGTAATCATGGTTAGGGTTTTAATGACGCGCTCGCATTATATGGCATCAGTTTTAAGAAGGTGTGGTCATGACGATGTTGCTCTTGTTCTTTTTTTGTCCACCAATCAAGGGACTTGTTATAATGAGTCAAAAATTAACAAATAAAAAAAATGAGTAAACTACTTCCCCCACCCCCCGATACTATCGTGTATCGCCGATCTCACAGGCTGACAATAGGACGATCTCAAAATGGGGCATATCGCCCAACACTACAGCATGCATAAAAAAACTTTTGACAACACCGTCAGGTTCTATCTCTGACAGTGCTGATGTGTAAGATGACAGAGTTCACAAATTCTCAAATTCTTTTAATTTGGTTATATAATATTATTTAGGATATTACACGCCTCCAGTGATTGAGAGCAGAGAATCCTGCCTGTTTTTACAAGATTCTGATAACTTATTTTTTTATGACAGTTTTCTATCATTCAAATTTGGCTGGGTTGTTAAAAACAAAAAACATTTTTCTGTGGTGCCTTGACCAAGTTAAAAAACTCAAAAATATCTCCTCCTCAAAAAACAGCTTATACTAAAGCCAGTCTGCTAAAATGGCACGATTTGGAATGGGCCAATATGACGCTATAGCGTGTCCTAGTCTAAGCTAGAAGAATCTAGTTTATATATTTCAAAACCATTTAGCAATATAAATAATGTTGTGAGATTAACTTTGTTACATGCCACAGACCCCACAGATGAGCCTACTTGTAATGAATATGATTCACAACACTATTATCCTAAATTCATTCATTACACTACTAGGGTTGCTGCGGTGACAATTTTCCCACCGGTTAATCAGCACGTGACAAACCTGGTGATACCGGTATCACCATGTGGGAGGGGCTTATAAATGTGCATGCAGACGTACGCATTTTACTTTCAATTACACAACTGTTTAAATGCAGCGCTTGCTTACGCTGCGTTAAATCGCGTATGAATTTGCGTGCAATGCCAGTGCAACAGCTGGTTTAATTAAGTGCTTGAGTAAATGTGTGCAGGTAATTCTCACAGAACCCGCCAGTCCCAAGCAGAGCAACCGGCAACTTCTCCATAAAGCGCTGCTTGAATGATCGGTATATTATTACTTGATGAAAAACACAACAACAAAACTGATCTCACTTATATTAAAGATCATACATGTATATTATAAAAAAAGTGGGCACGCGTCTTCTGCCATCGTCTGGTCAGTCAGCTTGCCTTTCAC
The DNA here is from genome assembly GCF_030506205.2 of Paramisgurnus dabryanus. Taxonomy (NCBI): domain Eukaryota; kingdom Metazoa; phylum Chordata; class Actinopteri; order Cypriniformes; family Cobitidae; genus Paramisgurnus; species Paramisgurnus dabryanus. Next base: position 50,014,095 of record NC_133339.1, read on the forward strand.
ACTCTGACAGTAAATGAAATCTGACACCTGCTGCTCTGTGACCTGATGCGCGTTCAGCTCCACTGAACTCAGGCAGCAGACACATTCAGTTGTTAGTGTTTGCCCTCTCTAAAGAAACTAAATGATTTAATTACAAGAAAATATCAAAACGACGGTGAAAGACGGTGTCGCGGTGGGCAAGTGTGAGAGACTGAAGCACCGGTAATCACCGTTTCACCGACTATCCCGACAAGCCTATACATTAGTTGACCTGAAAATGTGAAACTGTTTCCATTGCAGTTTTGCAAAATTTACCTTTTCCAAATTGTCTGAAAAACTACCTTGCAAGTATAAAAAGTTTTGTGATATACAGGAATTTTGGGGCAAATTGTAGGGTAATGGAAAGGTAATGTAAGCGCTACATAAATTAATTTGGATTGAATTTATATTTTAACTTCTAACCAGATAAGGCTGTGACGGTTGTAATTACCACCGCGGTAGTGGAGTGTGACCCGCGGTGGGGAAGTGCGCCCTGCGGTGGTGTGCTCTTCACAAATTATGAAAAATATAAAGTACAATCTCACCCAGTGAGATGTGTTCAGGTTCATGTTAACGCAAACAGCCAGCAGAAGCAGAGTTAATGCGCTATTTGCAAGGGAAGGCAACCGATATCATTGATGACCTGCTGGCTTGGGGGCGGAACGAGGCAAGATATTGTATGTTTCTCAATCTGAAGGCTGTAGCCTCCGGAGGTCGCATGTGCAAGTCTTATTTCATAACATTAACCATTATAAAGTTGACTATTATTCTTTGTTAATCATACATTTTTGTAATATGTTTATGAATTGCAAATGTATGAACATAATAAACCAGGATTGAGAAACTGACGTTTTCTCTTGGTCACTCAAAGTTGCGTAAAAGTATCAATCTGCACTACCAAAACACCATAACGCGTTTTCAGCACGGCTGGAAACATAACCACAAAAAGGTTTTTCACTTGTCGTTGTGACGGATGGAAGTGCTACAATAAACAAGTAAATAAATAAATAATGACGCGCTGGATTTATTTCAAGTGCTAGAAGGAGTCCAAGACGCGTGCATTAAGTCCATGTGTGTGCAAGAAGAAATCTCTAACAACATTCATTGCGTCACATCCACAAACCCTCATGCGGGGAAAGCATGCAATGTGCATGTTAATGTAAAACTATGATGATGATGATGATAATACATTCGCCAACTATCGTGATGACTATTGCCATGAAAGCCTGCCATTGGCAATATTTTTTTTTTTTAAGATCTTCTATCGGCACAACCCTATGAGGATCAGATATCCGTTTCTTAACAAACATGCGTGTTCATATGTGCAGACTTCTTTTCCGCCTGAGGCTGATTGTCACAACTTCAAGCAGGTTACTTAGCAACAACAGATGCTTTGGAGCGTCCATGCGCTTTGGAGGAAAGCAGCACGGTCAAGTTTTATGCTTGTTTTAGATGCGAAATGTGAAGAAATTGAGCATAATGTGCATGGCCATTTCGGTGGGTGCTGCTCGAGCCCCGGAGCAACTACGAGATCTGCGCCTATGTGCGTGTTTATTTGATCACTTTCATCCGTAAAACAACACACAGTCCAGTTGAGGAACCTTTTTGGGGTTATGTCTGCACAGCACTGAAAACACATGTTGCTATGGTAGTTTGATACTTTTTCGCAACCTTGACCAAGAGAGAATGAGTGCGTTTACATGCACAGAATAAGCGGATAACTATTAAAAATCTGCTTATTATAGAAAACTGTTTTCATGCGTTTACATGCAAATTAATAAGCCGGCTATGCAGTCAATTGCGTTTACATGGGACTTGGTGAATTATCAGTTTTCTCGCAGGCAGTGACGTCACTGCCTATAGTACACAATAGTCGATCAAAAAGTCAACGACTTATCTGTCTTAAGCTGTACTGTTGTATCTCTTCTCGTGTGCGCAGAACCTGTAAATGTAACATGAACTTCTATTTTAACAGTTTCTCTGCAAACTGCTTTAGTCGAGCGGAGACTTTTATGCGTTACTTTGCGCTTACTTCCGCGTGTGACGTTTATCTTTCATATGCGGAGACATGCGCACATGGACAAAACCGTGAGAAAGCCGGTTAAGGTGTTTACATGCCACGCGAAATCGGCGTAATGAGCAAAAAACTACCTGTGCCGATCGTTTTTTGCTTACGCCGTTTATGAGCTTTCCCCGATTAAAGAAAACTGTTTTACGCGTTTACATGACCCCACGTGTTATCAGTTTATTAAGCATAATCGGCGTAAGACTGTGCATGTAAACGCACTAACTCTCTAACCTCATTGTTCCGCCCAAGCCAGCAAGTCATCAGCAGGTCACGAAACTAATATTCACGAGGTAAGACATGGCTATTTAAAGTGACCGCTCGCTCTCAGCGCTTTGCACGTGCATTGCATCAAAACCGCTTTTAGAACCAAAACCTAAGAATTTTTATTTTTGCGGTTGCGGTTGCTTTAAAAAAAAACTGAACCGGTTCCGAATAAGAACCGGTGCTCGGTTCCCAACCCTACGCACCACCGCGGTAAATTTCTCACCTTGACGTAGCAGTAGTAATGTCCAGCGTGGCAGCTATACCCAGAATGCACCAGCACAGCATAGAGGCCGTACATCACAGCATCACCAACACTCTGAGACATGTACGGACGGATGTTGAGGACTTCTGGGTAACCAACATCCTGAGTGGAAACATCAGTGTGGAAATGAGTGGCTTTATCACAGACCGCACATCTACATGCCTATACACAGTAACGGTATAAATACCTTAGTAATTTTCCCTCCACTAAAGTTGGCGAACCGTTTGAGTGACAGGGTCAGAACATTTGAAGTCCGGTGCACTGTAAACCGCTTAGTTGCTGGAACCATCTTCTTACATCTGCAGACAAGAGAAACCGTGTGACATATCCACAAACAGAGCCGCAACTCTCTCACTCAATCACATTGTCCTGCAGGGATGTGTCTCAGGTCCTTCAGTCTAAGTATTTGGATTGGGTTTTTTTTGGAAGTTGACTTACTACATAACTAAGGGGTCATTCACATATTGCGTCTTTTGCACGCTCAAATTCGTTATTTCAAATGTAGGTGCGCGGCATGCACGTTCATAAAGCGACACGGTTGCGACATGCATGTTTTTTCCAGGCGCGTCCGCCTCGAGTTAAAAACACCTAAACTTTTCAGAATGCCGCAAGCGCACCGCAGGTCATGTGACAATAACCTACGCGCCTAGCTTTTTCCACGTTTTAGGCGTGACATGTGAACGGCCCCTAGTGCTATCATTTCATATTATTATAACTTCCTGTTGTAATGATTGAAAAGAAAAGCAGATTTGGTTTTAATTTAACAGTTACAAGTTACTTTCAGTATAAAACTTTCTCATGGATATAAATGTACTCACTTGGCACACATGTAAGCATTCTCACCACTCAAAACATCCGGCTTTACAAACAGCTCCAGAGCACGAACAATGTTTATTGCTTGCTAAGAAAGAAAGAGAGAAAGAGAGAAAGAAAGAGAGAAAGAGAGAGAGAGAGAGAGAGAGAGAGACAGAGAGAGAGAGAGAAAGAGAGAGAGAGAGAGAGAAAGAGAGAGAGAGAAAGAGAGAGAGAGAAAGAGAGAGAGAAAGAGAGAGAGAAAGAGAGAGAAAGAGTAAGAGAGAGTGTGTGAGAGAGAGTGAGAGAGAATGAGAGAGAGTGAGAGAGATTCAGTTTTCTGAGCTGGACACCTGATCGTTGTGACACAACTGGAATAGAGAATCTTACCCGAATCTCCAGAGCAATATCCAGGTATGGGTCATAGGTATCTGATACACTTTTACACACTGAACACTTCACTGTAAAGACAACATGTCAACACTGACACAGCCATTCACACACAGCTGTTAAGGGTTAAATATTTGAGTGCTTTATGTATGAGTTTATTTATGCATGACTGGATCAGATATTCTTCAGTCTTTTAACAATATTTATATATATATATTCTATGAAAATATACAGCAGCAAGGTTTTGTTTAGTATTAGAGGAACAATCACAAAGTAAAAATCTTCTTAAAAACAGACAATAAGTACAAAATAACAATGTTTTCAATAGGTTGGATTACATTTCTTTTTACATGAATACATTAAAACAACATTCATGACATCCGTAAGCCATGAAAACATAAGGTTTTAATGCTTTCCTATTCACAACACGAAAGGATCAAATGACTTTAAATGGGTCCCTATTATGCAATTTCACTTTTTACTTTTTTAGTTTGTGTGTTTGAGCATAAAAATCTGCACTGCAAAGGGAGACAGTCTCTTAACCCGAAATAATTGTTTAAGGACTACTACTTTTGCTGTATGTTTTGACGCAACAACAGCAGGAATTTGCATAAAGCTTTAAGTGGCACAACACCTCAGTCCAGCCACCCATTAAAAAGGGGGCTGGACCGAGGTGTTGTGCCACTTAAAGCCTCGTTTATACTCACGACTCGCTCTGCATCGCAGGTCTGGAGGTGTGCGGACAGAGAAGACCATGAGTCTTTATAGTCGAATGTTGTTGCCATGGTGTCAAGACGCTGAAAGTTTCCCCTTGGATGCAGAACCTCTTTGTTCAGCCTTCGTAGGGAGGTCGGACTTGGGGAACAATGGCTAAAAATTATTTTTATCTCTGTTCCTGAAAATTTTTACCCCACATCCTACGTCTTTGTCTTGCGCATTTTACAGAGGACAACTTCCTCAATGTGAGTGAATATACAAAGGCTCATCCTGAAAGATGTAGCAGGATAACGTGTTGATTATGGAGCACAACCTGTAATTAGGTTTTATTCTTTGGTGATGCATTTAAATTGTAATTTTTATGTTCTAGTGACAACAAAAACAAAGGGCTTTAGTTTAATAATAATAATAATAATTTGTTATATTTATATAGAGCTTTTCTGCAGCACTCAAAGAGCTTTACATATGAATGGGGGAATCTCCTCAACCACCACCAATGTGCAGCATCAACCTGGTTCACTAAAGATCAATTCATACTGATTGACAAACACTGACAACCCCCCCAAACTTGTATTTAAATCTAACACCTGACTTCAAAGGGGCAGTGTATCAAAAAATCTATTTTAACTTGATACTTTGTTATATAAGAGGTCATCATACTTAAATAAACATCCTACAAGCTCCAGAAGTACAAACGTCCTTGTAACTATAATACATAATTTGGCGCCAAGAAAACAGTCAGTTCAGGAATGTGCCAATGTGTGATGTCAATGAGATTTCTATCCCCACCTTAAAATTCAAATTACAAGGACTGCTTTTGTAGTCCCGCCCACAGCTTTGCATGACACATGTGTGGGCCAGAGGCAAAGCAAACCATGCAGTTTCTCAACAATCAGTAAACAAGTCTTTAAAGATTGCCAAATGTAACCAAAATTACTTTAAAAAAATGTTTTCCATAGAGACTTTTTTAACGCAGTGATCTGTTATGAGTACCCATGGAAACGGAGTGTTCGGTTGTGGAAGAACACAGACGCTGTATAACCTTCCCTCGGAAACTAACATTAGGAATGCGAGTTGTATAAAGGGAATGTTAGGACACTCACATAGACATCCTTTGGAAGAATGGTATGCGGAAGTAACATTGTGTAATGCAATTTAATTAGATTTTAATCTGTTCATTAAAAACTGCTTCTGATCTCCTTCCCTGTGTATAGCAGCATTAACAGCGTTGCTTTGCTTTCGGTCTCCTAAGTGTATTTGCACCCTATCAGATCCACTGTGGATGTCATTTCGTTGCGTTGGCAGCCAGCCTCGTCTCGCATGCATTAAAAGCCCAGGTGTTTGTTTGGCATCGAGCATCGTTGTGATCATGGCTAGACTTCTGCACACTCGCTTCATTTTTTTCTTCATTTGTGTTTTGCACAGGCGCCATAAAACTACCACCCAAATATATTAAAGGTCAGACAATGCAAAAACATAAATACTGAACAATTTACAAATAAACTGGCTAATATTAATTGGACTAGATTTTACTTAATTCCTTCTGTTGAGAATGCATGGGATTTTTTCTATTCTGAAGTTAACAATGTAATAAAAAAATGTATTACAATGTACTTCAGCCTCTCTAACTTTTTAAATTTTTATCTAAAAATAATTTTGAAACCTGGAAAATGAAGCTCAAAGTGTCTTCTATCTAATGATACCACTGTTATGCTTATACTCTAAATGGTTTAGTTAAAATATTTTCATGGTTTGGGCCAGAGTGGAGGTGCTTTTCAAGAGGTTAATAAATCAAATAATGACTGTATCACAAGGCTTTGAAGCGGTTCCCAGAAAGCAAACCAGAAACTTTTGATGTTTTGCAAGGAACAGAAACAAAACCAGAAACTTTTAAGAAATATATGTTCCGGAACAGAATCGTTTATTTAAAATAATGGTAACCGGTCAATACCCTTATTTTTTTTCGTTCTTTGACAAGATCTCTGTGCAATATGACTCGGTGAAGTTCACTTCCGGTCGCCGTTGACTCATCGGAGAAATTAGAGGCTTGCCACCAGCAAGTAGCCTAACTTACTCAAGCCCAAGTCTCTAATGCGCAATCATAAGAGGTAAATATTGCAGGCTACCAAGTATCTCAAGATGTTGTTTTTTTATACTAATTAGTGGTGTAACGGATCGCAGTTGATCCGTGATCTATCCGGATCACGACCCACGGTTCCGCTCGCATTCGATTTGCAGATTAATACGCAAATTTAAATAAGGTGATAGTTGATCATTTGCACGTGTTTCAAAGGCTTGCAAATTACAAAATTAACAAGTGATTTTAAACAATTTAACCACAAAAAGGCATTAAAGTAAGCAGTTTCCGTACGCACAGATGCACATGCGATTGAAAGTGTCTGGTACAACTCCAATCAAACGTGATTATCCCCATTCCATCAGAACTCTTCATGTATAAACTTGAGAGTTGCGCTACTGTGTCTCATACTGTAGTCCATTAAAATACATTTGGCGAATAAAGCACTGAAAAACAACTTATTTTCACTTTATGTGGGGGGACTGTTTATGCTGCATCTTCCCGAAGCACCGTTTGGAATTCGTTCTTCTTCTGTGTGTGTGTGCACGTGTTTAAGTGCACTCAACAAATATAGGCATGTCAGAATTACAGTTACGCCACTTACATAATGTAGCTTTTTTATGTTTGATGACAAGATAGAGACTTAAGGAAAATTATGTAGACTAATAATTTAAGTTTAATGTCCTAATGAGCAGCCTACTTACACGTATTTAAGCACTGCAGTTTTGAAATAAGTTAGTTATTTTAAGCTAGTGCTGGGCGATAATTCGATAACGATAATTTTACCGATATAAACTTTTTCGATAAGACGATAAGGACAGTTCGATAAGTGATCGATAATGTTTACGCACTGTGCGTAATGTTGCGCGAGCACTTCCGGATGCGGCACGCGCTCTTGGTTTACCATCACAGTGACTTGAAGGAGCGGAAGATGAGGCAAGTTATTCATTTATTAGTAGAGACCTATGATTTTCACGATGCGGATAACGCGGACGGAATCACGGAATCCAAATGCGCGGAAACATTTTCTTGTGTGTAATGTTGGACGCGCAAACAGGGTTCGTCAAACACAGCAGACACAATAGGTGCAGTATACTGTACTTTCATTCAGCGTCCGCCTTGCGCACGCACACGTCCGCACAGCTTTAAAAGTATATTTACAGGAAATTCACAAATTCAGAAAACTGAGGAAAAGCAGCAGATCCACCACTGCAGTGAATATAGTGTTTGCGTATGTGCGCTCCAACAGCAACGTGACACTCTTGACATCCATTTATCAGCGTGTATAGCTCGTATATGTATAACACACGCGTGATCACTGAACTAAGTTTTCTTTCTTGAACATAAACAGCTGTTATTCAGTATATTGAAACTTAAAGCAGTATGTCTTGGGTCTTAAAGTGACAGTAGTCTGCTGCTTTTGTGTCAGAAATGTGTTGAATTCATAACAAATAGATTTACATTTAATACAGATGCATTAAAACAAGATTTTAGTATTTGTATTTGTCATGATCTGAATAAAAAGTAGTTTAAAACCATTATTAACTGGCTGGTTTTTAGAATTTTCATTCAGGAGCAAAAATCTGCCTTTAAATTTGACAGGAGTAAAGATTTGTTATTTATCATGATAATTATCGATATTGACTGATATGGAAAACATTTTCTCGATAATTTTTTGGGTCATATCGCCCAGCCCTATTTTAAGCCATTGAAACAAACCACAGATCTGTATGAGTGCGCTCTTTCTGTGTGTGAGGAGCGCGCAAGTCACGCAACCGCTGCTCTTTCTGTCTATGAGGAGCGCGCAAGTCACACAACCGCTGCTCATTAAGCTTGTGAGCATTTTTGCCACTTTATTGGCCTTAAATAGATATATGCATCAAAATTCCCATCTTTGCAAGTATCCTCAAAAACACGGCCATTTAAGGCTTAGGGGAAAGTGAACAGCTAAAGGTAAAAAATTTGGTCTTAAAGAGGAAGTTACCCCTTATTTATTATAATTTCTTTATTTAATTTTGTTTGTTTTTATCTTCTTTTTATGCTTGTATAAGGTTTTTGTGAGAATTATAAACATTTCTATGGTATTAAAGATTTTAATAACAGAAAAACCTTATTAAAACAAAAAACTCTACCGTGATATAGGGGTTGAACCAACTGGTCGACCTTAATGCAATGTCGTGACGCTTTAAGCCTGACGTCGACTAATCGCGTTGATCACTATACTTTTTTTATTTATTGTTGCATTGTTTACATTAGGGATGTTAACTGATGATGTTTGACCGATGGTTGACCTATTATATTATATGCTATTATAGACAGTGGACTAAATGCTACTACAGTTAGTCATCTCTTTCTTTCCAAGGTCTTTTTGTATGAAGTCAACAAATACCTCACAGTCAGTTATTCATAACTGGCCTGTTTGTACTGTAAAACATTTGTCACGATGCCACTGTGTTTGGTTTCGCACGCTTACAAGGTTTGCGAAAAGTTAATGCTACAGGCTATTTTAAAAAATAAATTAATAATCCTCAGACATTATTTTTACCACTTAATTAAGTTTTGCTTTGTAGAAAGCATTTCTTTGGAGTGAATTTCGTTTTGTATAAATTGTATCTTAAAGGTGACATAGAATGATTGAATGGGGTATTTATCCTTGTTCTGTGATGTGACATGTAGACAATTTTTTTTGTTTGGGTCTGTAATGCCTTAGAAGCTTCCTAAAAACCTCTCTCAGATAGCTCTATTAGGGTGGGGGATTTTAAACAAGTGGTTTTGCACCTATTTGGCTCCCCCTACTGGCTCAACTTGCAATCTCATTACTGATTGGCTGACTTTGCTGCCACTCAAAAAATGCAGCCAATTATTTTAAAGTAGAGGGGCAGTTAGATGCCTGTGATGTCATAAGCATCAGTTTTTCAGATTGGGCTGTTTTCTGGCTGACATTTCTAAAAGAGGAATTTCTATAAGACTGAGATGTTTAGCATGTTTAGCACTTTTTGTAGGTTTGTGAATGTGGGTAGACTACCATTATTCAACAAAGACAAGGTAAAAATGGTTTTTCATTCTCTGTCCCCTTTAAATAAATGTTTCATCAACCAATTGCATGTATTTAATAAATAAAAAGCAAATAAAGCAGAGAATATAATAACCGGTCCGTGCATAAAGGCGCCGGCACGGCGCGTTCACTTGCATTGCAAACTAGAACGCACCTCATAATAAATGAATAAAACTCAGCGTATGCCTATATGCCTCATACATTAGCATTAAATATATTTGCTGCAATTGTTCTAGAACAGACAATGGCTTTCGCGCACACAGTGAGTTAGGCCCGCCTTGGCCGGTGCGTCTTTTACGCATTCTGAAGGTGCCCGTTTTATCAATTGGTTCAATCGTGTTGCAGTCTATTAGGCAACATTCCGCATAAGATGGGTTTAGATTTGGAAATGCATGACATCTACATTTCAGTGGTAACAGATAAGGTGATGATGATCATCCTGTTTTTATTATTGTTAGCACTACCTCAAACTAAAGCGCAGTCTCTTCGGAGATGTCATTTTCTTAAATGAGTGGCAGCAATTTTCAAATGAGCTTCACAAACGCTTTTATTTTCAACGCAATCACTTTGTACCTAAACTATTTCGAAACTAAGCAGCCATTTGTCCTCCGATTCGGCGCCGCGTTTGCGGGACTCATTTTCTGCGTTGTAGGGGATTTAAAAAAGTGTGTGTGTGTGTGGGAGCCGGAGGCAGAGCGCAGAGAGATGTGACAGGGTTGCGAAATTGCAGGCGTGGCTCGAAAAGGCTGTTATTTCAAACGGCGTAGCATATTTTAAACGGTTTCAACCGGCTAATGAGGCTTGGTGGCCGGTCAAGAAAATGTTTAGTTTTCGCCATCCCTAGTTAACATTAAGTTGCAACATAGGAGCTGTATAATTTTAGCATTGTTATGCCGACATGTATTGATAAAAAATGGTTTAAACGGGAGTTATTGTTGCATTGTTACGGTAAGTTGCAACATAAGCTGTATAATCAGCATCTGTATTAATGTTCTGCTAATAAATTGTGGCATGTTGAAAAGCAGTCCCATCTCTTGTGTTTTGTATGATTGACATCAACTAGTCGACGTCAACTTGACTTTGATGTCATAACAGTCGACTTTAAATATTTTGAAGTCATTCAACCCCTACCGTGATACATACGGTTATCATGATATAAAATTAATCCTATCGTGATAGAAGATTTTGGTCATATTGCCCACCCCTAGCTGACATGGAACATTATTAACGGGTTTGGTAACTTTTTTTGCTCTAACCTGTTCAGCAACGTTAATTTTAGGGTTGAACCGAAAACGTTAAAATACTGTTTCTGTTCGGAACAAACCAATTGGAAAAAAATCTGGTTCAAACTCCTGCTTTATTAATAGTATTATTGATAATGTTATTTCTGATCCTCTTATGATCGCTCAGGCATTCAATGCACATTTTTCTCAAATTAGTAGTTCAATATACTCTGATTATTTAGTTTCTTTAAGTTCATTAAATCTAACTGATGGATCTTTTTGATTTTCAAGAATTCAGCCATCTGAAGTATTTCAAGCCATCTCTAAATTAAAAAGAAATGGTAGTGTTGGACCTGATGGGTTGGAAGCCAAATTTCACCATTAATATTGGATCTGACAGGAATGGCACAGCAGTATTATGTGAACATTTTAGTAAGTTACTATGTTTCACTATTGCTTTTATTAGAGATCACTTGATATGTTCTGATTGTAACATCCGTGTCTAAGCATGTATGTTTGACGATTTTAATTTACTTAAAACATTAAACGATAATAAAGGTGCAACACTTAATAATACAACTGTAATATAACAATAGAAATATACATGGTTAGTGATAAGTAAGGACTTACCAGCCACGATTTAGATTCTGATGCCCACTTACTGTGTTGCATACAGTAATTTAGGCAAGTTGCGTTTGAAAGATCCAACACTCAACAAAGCTTTTTTATTATATAACTGTGGTATGTAACATCACGTGTATGTAAGAGCAACCTCACAACCACAATAGAAATATACAAAGTTATTGAAAAAGGACTTACCAGCCCCCGTTTAGTTTCTGAAGCACGCTTACCAGGGTCCGAAATTAACACCCGCCAAACGCCAAATGCGTGTAGATTTTCCTTTTGGCGACTCAATTCAAAAAGCTATCCGCCACGCTGGCGGGTGATTTTAATACCAAAATAGTAATGCAATATAATGTGTTTGCCAGTAACTAATCTGGGGACGAGGTGAACTAGTAGACAAAGACATTATTTACTATCCGAATCTTGCGACAATGTGTCGGGAGTGGGAACGGGAAGGTAAACAGTGCCTTGACCCGCGAGACTGGAAGCACTAGAGACTTGTACTGCAGCTAACTTGCGGTCTGCAGCTATCTGCTATCAGCTGACATGTGCCGACATTTATCGGGAGTGAGCCAACCGTTAAAACGAAAACTCGCAGACGAAAAGGGGGATGAGTTATATAAAAAAAGAAAGTTTTATGAGAAATGGAGTTTCAAGAGGCTGGCTACAGTATGATTCTGACGCTGCCGTGATAAGTTGTTCGGTGTGTTGCCAGTATGCTACAGATAAAAACAGAAACAACTCATTTTTAATCGGAAATAAAACGATGAAACTTGAGAATATTCGTGATCATGAATACAGCAAATGTCACATTGCATGCATGCCTGTGTCCCTGGCTCAATCGGAGCCTCTACTCCCGCAAACTTCTGTGAAAGCACCAATGGCAATTTCAACGCAGACCAGCAAGAAGATGAAGCTACTGTTTAGGACTGTACATCCCATTGGCAAGAAGCCCAGGCCACTTTCTGACTCAAGTGGATGTGCAAGTAAGTGAATTTTTTCCTCCTGTAGCTAGAGTAGTGTTTTTGTCGGTAGTTTTAAAAGATTATTTAGCAGACGTGGGCCAGTATTGGTTATTTCTCCGATTTTGTAAAGCTTTGATTTAATTCAAAATAATTATGTAAATACAGTAAAAAAATAAGCCTGCTAATGCTGACATTGAGAGCTCTATGCTTTTCTATGGCTCTGTAATATTAGGTTAATGTCCCTAAGAAAAAATAAGGATTTGCTGTGGGGTCAACATACAGAAATGAGAAGCAGGGTAAAGAGTTCATGCATTATATTGCAGAGGTAGAGAGCAACAACAACAGAGAAAATCTTAACACAAAATTTCTCTCCATCATGTCAGATGGCTCCACGGACAGTTCTGTGAAAGAGGAGGAGTTAGTGTATGTCAGATTCTGTCCCGAGGGCAAGATCGAGTCTAAGTTTGTTGGAATTAATGCAGTGGAGAAGGCAGATGCTGCAAATATAAGTAAAGCCATCAGCCCCATCATGGAGGGAGTGTGTGATGAGTGGAAGAGCAGGTTGGTCGCTCTGAGAACTGATGGAGCAGCAGTTATGACTGGAGCCAAGAGTGGTGTGGTCAGCCGGCTGAAAGGGGACAGGGCCTACATCATCGGAATCCATTGTATGGCACACCACCTTGAACTGGCCTTTCTGATGCCATCCGTTCTAACTTGATGTTTCAGACAAATAGAAGACCTCCTCAGTGGGCTCTACACATTCTACCACACCAGTCCACTGAACAGGGCAAACCTCATAAACAGCTTCCAAGCTGATGGGTAGGACACCTATTGCGTGCACTGGATCACTTCCTGCGAGGTTATCAGGGGCTTGTCCAGCACCTGGAACAGATATTGGTCTAGATTGCTACTGTATATTATGACTCCAAAAGTCCTCATCAATATGTGATATTAATAATAAAGTAAATAACAAGAAATAATATATAACAATTGACCAATGCTTTATACACTAATAAAACATGTCATTATTATTTTTTAACAGCAAATAATTGTCTATTTGTATGTCTTTATTCTTTATGCATTTTAGATTCAGTCTGCTGATGCCCAAAATGTCAGAGTTTTCCAGCAAGCCAAGGCCAGGAAGTACTATAGTACTGTGAGGGAGGCTGTTGTTGTCCACTTCTGTGGCTTCCTGAATGACACACTAACCCACCTGAGGAAACTGTCTGAAGAGGTCTACAATCACCATAGCAGAAGCCCACAGCTCCTTGTGCTCAACAAAGGCAGTACTTAAGACGTACAAAACCAAGTATGTTAATTTAAGCTGCAATAAGAAATACTTAGAGAATTAAGAGAAAGTATTACTTCAACAAGAGAGGGAGAATGTGAAAGAGTATGTGAGAATGTGAGAGTATGAGCCTTTTATCATCAGAAAAGGGCCCATGATGAAGGCCACAATGGCCAACAGCTATGAGGGAGTTTTGCTGACCGGAGGTGACAGCAAGACCCTCTGCCTCATTGTCTCGCAGGACAAAATGCTTGACAGTCTAGTGGAGAGTATGACTGACAGGTTCCAGGATGCCAGTGTAGGGGTTCTGTGTGCAACCAAGCTGGTCAGCTTCACCAACTGGCCAGAGTCAGGAGATGCATCAGCAGGTTACTTTATGTTTTGTATTACAGGGCAGTCAGGTAAGGTTCAGGTTCATGATCATATTTTTATAGTTTGAGAAGTAAAACTGCATGCATGTTGTAATGCTTGTTGTAATGTTGTATAACATTATTCTAGATTTTGGTGACACTGAGCTGGAAACCTTGGTGGACCACTTCAAGCCTGTCCTTGAGGCCTCTGGCATCCATGTTGAAAGAATCCCTGACCAGTGGACAGTCCTAAAGGTGCTGATATACCAAGAGCCACAGTGCCTGGAGAAGATATCCTGGTTCCATGTCAACAGAAGCCATCAGCATTCCTGCCCTGATTTGCTTGCTTTGGTTGACCTAGTCCTGTCCTTACCTGCCTCCACAGCTGAATGTGAAAGAGGTTTTAGTACCATGAAACAGGTGAAAACCGATTGGCGCTCCAACCTAAAGTCTGATACACTGTCAGATCTCCTTAAGGTCCAGCTGTCCTCTCCAGAGATCAAGGAGTATGATCCAAGCAAAGCTGTGATGCTGTAGCACCAAGACTCTGTCAGGAGTAGGGCTGTCACTTTTGAGAAATCAAATTCGAACGGATTTCGAATATCATGCAATGTATCCGAATATATTCGAATATCTAGGCGCCGCCCCCCCCCACGCGCATCAAAAACCCACCTTAATGGAGATTCAATCACAAAATTATTAACAGTGACAGTCATAAACAGGGTTGTCTGGATTACTTTTTTACTTAATGTTTGAAACAGCAGGTTATCAATTTTATGAATTATGAATTACAATTTTATATATATATATATAAAAAACATGATTCAGAACAGTTACAAACCATAACGTGACAACTTAAATAGCAACTTAAATAGCAGCAGGAGTATATAGGCAGACGCAAACGGAATTCGCGCCTGCAGATTTCGGCAGAAAACTCCGCGGAATTCCGTGGATTTAATGCCCGTTATTGACAAGCACACATATCCCGCGCTTGAGCGTGTTTGTGACCAGAACTGTCATTGACAACAAGCACACATACAAAGCCTATCCCGCGCGTTTGTGAGCCGTCATTCACAAGTACATTAACCCTGCGCGTGCTGTTTGTTTGCCCGTTTTCAATGATATAAAGCACAAACCCTTTGATACTTGAGATTAAATTAAACTTACCGCTTTAAGCAGATCTCACTTGTCGTCAATGTGACGAGCAATAGTCAGCACATGATCATTTTAAATCCATTTACAAGACAAATGCTGTTGCTGTTTTATATAAAGTTTACATTGCGTTGTAAAAAATATGAAATTATCTTCATACATGGTAATTTCATAATGCGAACGTATTAACACAAGCTTTTTATTCTGCTATAATATTTAACACTATAAACAATATGTAATTTTATATACAAACTATAGTTCTATCTTGACATGCACATGAGGTTCATTTTGGTCCCATTTGATTCCCTCTCTTGCGCACAGTTGCCGTCGTCGGTCTCACTCTCAGCCTCCTTCCTATTACGAGGTGTTACTGTAAAAAATGCGCTACATATGGCATTTAAAAAACCGGATGGTTTATTTATAGTTCGAATACGGATATTTCACGTCATGTTCGAATGCATATTCGAATATCGAATAAAAAGTGACAGCCCTAGTCAGGAGTAGGAGGCCAGAATTCATGGACCATGCAAAAGGGGTAATTGCAGTAGAGAGTGAGCAGGGGGATGAGTTTTAAGTTAATTAGATTTAAGTCAATTAGATGGTCAACTACAGTTTCTATAAGTGCTTTACAAATAAAGTTGATTAAATTTTGATCAATATGTAGATGTTTTTATTATACATTTTAAATTTTGCTCTGGACAATTTTTTTATGTTAGTATTAAACATAATACCTTATTATCTCAATTAAATGTACAAAAAATTTATGTATGTGAGACAAAAAAGGCTGTTTATTATTCTGGCCAGTAAAAAACTGAGCCAAAAAGTTAATTTCGGACCCTGGCGGTTACTGTGTTGTATACGGTAGCTTAGTCACATCGAGTCTAAAGTTTTGTTTCTACTTCACTGTACGCATTGTCATTTGTGTGTATCATCTTTAGCACCCAGAATCTTTTGTGGCTTAAACATATGTGTTCGGCTTAGGGCTGGGATAAACAATGATGTTTATGAGCAAAACATCTTCAATGCACCTTTTGATGGTCAGTGTAATTTTTATAACAGTGATTTGTTTAATCCACATTGTTTTCATGCTGTTCTAGTCCATGTAATGACAGATATAAACACAATTATAGACTTAAGAAGCACATACATTATTAAATCTGTTTCTCTTAAGTTTATTAAGATAGATAAGGATTCATTTAGTGCTAAGCAGAGGTGTAACGTAGTGTCCCTGTGTTCATTTGTACTTGTTTTTTTGGTTTAATTATATGTCTCTGAAATCTGTGGTTTACTTGTGTACCCTTGTTCCTAGTTGTATCTCCCTGTGTTGATTAGTGTCTCCGCCCCCTTGTTCGTTACCATTGACATTCACTGTTATCATGCTCTTCCCCTTGTTTGTTGTCATAGTCACTGATTGTATCTGCTCTGTCATTGGTCTTTGTCTAGCATTTATTCCCTGCCTGTTCATTCTTGGTTTGTCGTTCGTTGTATGATGTCGCATGTCTCTAGTGTTCCCTGGTTCTTGTTTTTACATTGTTTACACTTATGTTCTGTGGAATAAACTGCACTTGGATCCGCCTCTTGCCTCATCGTGTTGCTTACCTGGATTTACCCGTAACAAAAGGGTGAATGACAGCGCAGTCTTCTGGCAACAGTGTTTTTTTATACATGTCATTGCATTCTGTTAAATTAGTCAAAATCATGATTGTTTAAAAACACACTTGGCACGACATTTTATGGTAAAATTCACAATTTTTGCGTCAATACACGAGCATTTAAACCATAAACGAAGAACTGTCCCTTTAATTGAGCTTGAGCAGCGCAGCAAAAATAGAACCGATGATCGCAGCATTGCTGCTAAAGCACCGTGAGCTTGCGCTGCTCATGTGTGGGGTGTGCATGCTTGTTAACATGGGCGCTGAAAAAAAAAACATGCGGCGCTTATGCACTGCTCAAACTTGCGAGGAGCAACTTGCATTGCTACTACTCTCCGGCTCCGCCATTTTGGGTCTGACGAATCGACGCACATATACGTTGTCCAAGCACTAGTTCGGATGCTATTTTTACACATTAAGGTAATGACGGGGAATGAAGCTATCCAATCATAGCTGTGGGCGTATACGTCCTGATCTTCAATGCGGCCTGCCCCTTCAAATGACCATTTCTCCAGACAGACTCAGAATCATGTTACAAAATAGCCTATTACTTAATACACACCTAAGGGGCATGATATTTCTGGACAACACACACTAGGCGGTTAGCAAATCACAACACACTGGGTCAGTTAACTAATCTTAGCCCATTGTGTATTTCTGAAGGAGGGATTGCAAAAGGAGTAAAACTCAACAGCCTGTTTAAACAAGTATGGAAACAGCTGTGTAAAATAAAAGATAAAATATATTTAAAAAAAGCATCAACACCTATTGTTGTGCACCCCAAAAACAATCAAGAATTTGGAAAAAGCATAATAGGACCCCTTTAAAGCACATTAAAATCATTCCTATCCATTTTCCCAATGTGGAATCAATTTTTAAGCTACCTAATAAATATTTAAATCTCATCACCTTATTGAGTAAAACTACTTCAATTTCTTAATGCAGAGATGAGAAGAGCTCAATGCATCAGGCTTAGCTTTGACATGTATGTAGAGAGTTTTGTGCTTTACCTCGCGACCTCAAATAACCCCCAAATATCTGGTGGATCAGAGTGGTGGCTTGTGTCTGTCGGTCCAGTCTGAGAATAAATCATAATGTGTGTTATTTACACATGGACACAGACACATGCACACAAACGGCCACACATGCATGTGCATGTACACAGACACACACACACACACACACACACACACGTGTGGACACACACACACAACAATCTGTTGTGGTGTCCTGGGGTGTATTCCAGAAAGCAGGTTATGTGACTTACCCGGGTATGTTTAGGAGTAAGTAAGCGGATAACCTCTGCTTTTGGTTCCAAAAACGGAGGTAACTTTCGGGTTATGTAAGTAACCATAGCAACTGTCTCTCTGAAGATAACCTACTCCGGAGCAGGTTATGTTGCAGGGTAAGTTCATTTTAGTTAATGAAACGAGGCTCCGGAGGATGCCTGCGCATGCGTGTACTTATGATGAGCGTGCAGCGGGCGTGGAAGCATATATTTTGCATAATATTACAATATTAAAGCATTTATTTTATTACATTTACAGTCGCGAATATTTATTGCTGTCTTAAACCATTTACGATATTTTCTTTAAAGAAACATTTTTTTTTAACTCTTTCACCGCCAGCGTTTTTAAAAAAAGTTGCCAGCCAGCGCCAGCGTTTTTCATGATTTTCACCAAAGTTTAATGCCTTCCAGAAAATGTTCTTCTTTAAATATATAAACATACAATATACCAAATGAAAGAACAGACCCTCTGCTTTCAAACAAAAAAAACCGTTTCATCCTACCTTTAGTGGTTCTTTTGCAATCAGCTTTTGAATATGGGTAGGTTTTTGCAAAAACACCATATTTTGAGCAAAAAGCAGATATAATTCCATTTTTATGACGGACTTTTCATAGAGATCCCATTCAGCGCGATCTTTAAAACAGACACGGACATGCAGCTGCTTGCCATAGGGCAATACTTCCGGTTTTAAAAAGTTGCGGACCTGGTGGATAATAGCGGTATTGCGGAAAGACGGAAAATCTCGTCATTGGCGGGGAAGCGTTTTCTCTTAATTGACGAGATATCTCGTCAATGGCGGGGAAAGAGTTAATAACATGGATTGATATTTGTGATTCGACTAATAACTGTACATTTAATTATGTTCATTATTAATATATCTCCAAATATCAGTAGATGTATGAAACACATTTCCATCAGTTAATTAATGTTAACAAGTACATTTCTATTTAAATTTGGTCAATTCATAAATAACCTCATCTTTCACTTACTAGATAATTTGAGATGAATCTAAAGTTCTAATAAATTGTGTGTGCAAATACATTGTCAATATTGAGCCAGAAATCTTAACATATTTTACTTAAGTGACAATGTGCCAATGTTACAGTAACAAATAGAAACACATGATGCCTATCAAAATAATAATTACTGAGGGACAGAAGTTACCCCTGCCTGCAGTCTCTGATAGGCATGTGCATCTAACCTGACCCACAGAATGACACCCATGAAGCACAGGCACGATTTAACACTGACCCACAGAGTGACACAGGTGAAGCACAGCCTTCATTTGTATCATATTTATTTCTTAAACATGCACTTCAGATCTGTAGCCCCCTCTCTACATTTGATCTATAGTTGGTCTTTTTCTAAATCACCTTTTTTTCTTTAAAATGGGCCTTTTGTGCTTTCCTGAGCTATCATTTTTGAGCCAAAGGGAAATTGAGATATTTGGTTATATTAGATGATACAGGATATATTAGACACTAATGTAACATTTCTATTCTCCACTTCTGTCACAGCAGATCCTAATCATCCAATGCAAATGAATGATCATTTTTAGTGTAGTGTACTGAAAAGCATTACACAAAATTATTGAAAATCTGTAAGGACTGTAAGGAAGCTTTACAATTAAAAAAGGGTGCATTTATCAGATAAGTAAATGTTAAAAAAGATGGCGATACAGTGTCATACAATGGAAAGTCCAAAAACTAAACAGGGTGATTGAAATAAGTACAAGTAGTACAAGCAGTGAATATAATCATAGTGCATTTTATGAATACACAATACAATCATATCTAAAAAAAAACTGTAAATAAGCCTTATGACAGATTTATGCACTTTATGTGCAACAGCCCTTACAAAAATTAACCATGATTTTATTGGTGTAAAGTTGTGGTAACCATGTTTTTTCTGTGCATTGATTCAGCAAAACTATGGTTTTACTACACTTACCATGGTTTAACTATGGTTTTTGAAAACCATACTATGGTTACCATGGTTTTACTGTAACCATGTTTTTTTTTTAACTGTAGTAAAGCCATTGTTAATTTTTGTAAGAGAAAAGATAATCTTAATTATGTCAAATTATATCTAATTAGATATAATTAATATATTTAAAATCATATATAAAATCTATGATTATTTTTACAGGCTTTTAAATAATATTTAAATAATATTATGTGTATTTTTGTTGAGACACAGGTTCGTATTAATTAATTAATTTTATCTGTTTTGTAATCACGCACTTATATAACGTTATAAAACGTTGATTTTGACAGAAAGTATTGGTTTATAATGTTATTTCTCTTTTAAAAACTTTAAAGTTCTCTGATGTTTCCATGGTGACTCGTGAAATCTGTGATCTATTGACAATGCCTTTATGTTGTTACCGTGAGCGCGCATTAACTCTGGGTTATTTTCAGCGGGTTGATTGAACTAACTCTTAAACTGTGTTTTGGAACCAACATACCCAGAGTAAGCAAGTTTGGGGTTGATCAACCCAAAGTTCAGGGTTAATCTGATGGTAAGTTAACCCTGCTTTCTGGAATACACCCCAGGAGCTCTGAGTTTTTTCAATATATACATAACACAAATAATTAAAAACTGTTCATTATTCTTATGATCCAATTAAATGAGTTGATATGGTGGAATAACTGATGCAGCGCTCTTACTTTGGATAGCCATTCAGACAAGCTTTCTGCATGGCATCAATCGTGTAGCGCAGGAACTCGTGAGCATCCTCTTGGCTACCAAACCGGAAATGGCGAGCAATTTCTAAAAGGTCCAAAAAAAGCAAGTTTACATCCGACTTTACATAAGAAAGAAACAAGTTTCTTTCTGAAAAAGCAATTAAACTCCCCGGATGTATCTGGGAACTTAAGTTGATGACTCAACACTTAGTCAAAGGCCACCCTCAGAAGCACCACACAACCTGTAACTGTGAAATTAAGTCATTTTAAAGCGTTGTAGCTTACTTTTTAGGTCCCGGATGAAGGATACTGGTTTAATGGCGTTGCCAGTGTTGGCGAAGGCTTGGATGATATGATTCTGCATTACACAAATCATGCAGAATCCAGATTGACGACCTGAAGGGAACAAACAAACAAACAAACAAACAAACACCCTCATGATAAACAGCTGGACATTACAAAAATCTGATCTGCCATTCATCTGTGCAGTGCCACAGACACGCTCTCTATGTGAGCACATGATCACAAGCTGAATGACTTTCTCAACACAGGTCTCGCGTGTGCCCGGTTAAAGAGAATCTAGTTAAACTGTCAATCACAAACTACGCAAGTCACTGGTACAGACACTTAAATATAACCACGGTCACAACGTACAGGATCATCTGCTTACGTGCACACAAGTGTGTTTCTGGCCTAACGTTCAGTAAAGAGTTTTCTCACATGATCGGCTGTGCTCCTTGGAGAGAAGATAGTTGGCCAGCGGTGGGGTGTAGGTGAGACACTGCACAGTGGAGTTGAGAAAGCAGGTGTTGCCCAGGTTGTGGAGGCCAGCTCCCACCCGATACACCCGCTCCCACTTCATTGAGAGCTTGTTCACAGGAAAGAGCATCTTCTGTGGAGTAGGGATGCCATCACTCTGCCCGACAAGGCGGCTCTCTGAGACTGGAAGATAAACAAGAGCATGTAACTTCACATCATTCATTTTCTACTTTTAATTAAACTATAGCTGCATGTTTAAGATCGAGAATGATACGCTCTTACTTTGTCTCTTAATCGGAGCGGACTCGGGAGGTCTTTGCACAATGACTCCGTCATTCTTGGGATTTAGGATGACGTATTTGGTCTTGAGTGTGTCCAGCTGGTAGCTGAAACCTTTGCTGGCCGGTTCGAACTCAATCTTCTGCAGCAGGACTTTCTTTGCGGATGAAGCCAGCAGCTTGTTAAGGTCGCCCTCATCACCGGAGTCTTTGCGGCCCGGCTTCAGGGCGTCTTTCAGCTTGTCCACTATGGGCATTATGGGTCACTGGGGGAAACAAATGGATTTAAAGGTTAAAGTGAACTGCAAGGCTTCTCAGAGAATGTTTGTCTGGAGGATAACTAGTAGCCAGTTGATAAAACGTCTCAGAGAATAGGGCAGACTCGCTTCACACCGCGAGCGTGCACGCGCGCCACACGGCCGAAATGGTCCGTCAAATGTCTGGAGGATAGCCAGTTGATTAGGGCTGCAGCTATCGATTCTTTTTGTAATCGATTAATCTAGCACTTGATCGATCGATTAATCGGATAATTTTTTGTGTGTGTGTGTTTTAAACAACCAAAACAAATAATGCATAATGAAAATGATGTGGCTGTAAATTGATCAAGCATTTGGCTTTTATTTCTAAAAAAAAAAAAACAGGCATTGATTCCACCTTCAACATTTGGCTCCAAAACTAAGCCTATTTATTGCCATTTTAACCCATTTAGTCTTTATAAGTGCCAGTGCCAACAATAATAATAACAATACAGTTAAGTCAACTTACTGTAAAACATGTATAACATGTAAAACTATGAATGAACACAAACTTAAATAGTAAAGGCCATTGGCCTTAGTTTTGTCTTCTTAATACAACATTACAAAAAAAAGGATTGCATCTTCTGCAAATTACCCACCTGAGAACAAAAATAAATGAATATAAAATATCAAGCCAAACAGGTGCACAATGTAAACAATTTATAAAAAAATAAATGTAAAAAACAATTAGAAATAACAATCACAGTTTTTCAGCTGTAATCTCAAAACAAACATCAAAATGTAGTGTGACGTGTGTGTGTGTGTGTGTGTGTGTGTGTGTGTGTGTGTGTGTGTGTGTGTGTGTGTGTGTGTGTGTGTGTGTGTGTGTGTGTGTGTGAGAGAGAGAGAGATTTCAGATTTTACAACAGCTTATAGTTGCAATGGAGAAATGTCAACATATCCACATGCTCAGCACTTAGGCTTGCCCTACGTTTTGAGGCAATGTTCCCAGCAGCAGAGAACAAGCGCTCTGAAGGTGTTGATGTTGCTGGGATCCCCAAGAAAGCCTTTGCCAGCTGTGCCAAGCTTGGATATCTTTCTTGATTTTTTCTCCACCATGGCAGTGGATTATCCTTTTTGGAAATAGGCTGTTCACCAAAATACTCCAAGACCTCCCTCTGCACTGCTCTGTTAATCTGCTCATCCTCATCCTCTCCTTCATCCTCATCCTCTGATGATGATCCCAGAATACTTTTCTGATGTGATCTACCTGTAGTGTGTGTAGCTGATGTGGTGGCAGTGGCTTCCTCTACCCTTACATGTGTCTGTTTTGAGTCCTTTCTGGCAGCTAGTGCCATTGATTGAATAGTAGTTTGGACCTTCAACACCTCTTCCACAGGCAAGAACTTCAGTTTTCTAAACCTGGGGTCCAAAGCAGCAGCAAGAAGGACAGGGTTGGGAGAATCAGGTAGAAATTCATACAGCCCTTGCCACCTCTCTGTGATCTGCTGTGCAGCAGAAGCCTGGAATGCCTTCACTGGTGCGGTTTCGGGTTCTGCAGCCAGTGTGGACTTTTTAAGGTTTTGGACCAGCTGTGGAAGAGCAGAGAGGGTGACATACTGTTCTCCACTAAGAAACTCTGTAGCTCCTTCAAATGGCCCAAGGACCTGTGTCAACTCCTCACTGATGTGCCACTGCTCTGGCTTTAGATCCAGGTAGTGGTGTTTACCTCTTGGATTGACTGCTGGATCGGAGAGAGCTGCAGTCACAGGCCATCGCTGTTCTAGGAGTCTTGATAACATGTGATACGTACTGTTCCACCGGGTACTGACATCCTGTATCAACATGAGTGATGGATTTCCCATCTGCTGTTGTTTTTCTTTAAGCTTAGTGCAGGCCAGTTCACTCTTCTTGAAGTGTTCCACTAAGCACCTAGCAGAACCCACACAACTAGCAATTGTTTTGTTTTTGAGTGTGCTCTGCACAACTAAATTTAAAGTATGCCCTGCACATCTCACAGAAGCCCACACATGCCTCTCTCTAAGAATTCTTGCTGCTGCCACCACATTGGCCCCATTGTCATGGACAACTGCCTTTACCTTTACAAGTGGAATCTCAAATTTGGCAGTTGTCTCCTCTAGCCAGTCTGCAATGTTGGCTGCAGTGTGTCTCTCTTCTAAGGGCATTGTGGTTAAAGAGAGGGACTTCATCTCCCAATCTTCCCCTAAGAAGTGGCATGTCACCCCCAGGTAGGCCTCTGTTGCCACACTGGTCCAAATGTCTGTTGTCAAAGCAACATAGTCTGTTTGCTTTAGGACAGCTTTTAATTTTTCTGTGATGTCTCTGTGTTTCTTCTCCATCAGTTGTGTGAAATATGTTCTTGATGGCAGGTTGTATTTAGGATTAAAAGTTGAGATCATGTCTCTAAATCCCTTGTCTTCCACCATGGACAGTGGTCTCATATCGGTCACAAGCATGTTCAAAATGCTCTCTGTAAAAATCGCTGCCTCTTGAACGGTGCATGACTGAGCTGGACGAACAAAGTTGTCCATACTCATTTGTGATGTGCTGAGAGGGAGAAAAAGAGGAAAAGCAATTTAATAAAGAAAATTATGCATGACCATTCAAAAACATGTCTGGGGTTCTAACTATACAAAGCTTAACGTTAATGCAAATGGGTGAAGTGTCCCTTTAACAAATAATACATCATTTCTGGGGTGAGCCTTTTTGCTATGGTAACCTAGCAACCTGTGTGTGTATGCGTGCCATGCGTGAGAAAGGGTGACACCCCAGTCAGACCAGTTTCTTCATTGCAGTTTGGTACGGTAGAAATACATACAATCATTTTCACACTGCATTTGGCTTGCATTACTTGCATTGCTGTGCATTTTACGTAAAGCATCCATTCGAAAAATCGCGTCATAACATCACTTCCCGGTGTATACAGTGAATGAATGCTGAAATTATTGTTGCGTGGCTATATAAAAGTTTTAGCATATGTGATGCATTGCCGCGATATGTCTGATTGGCGCGTGAGAGACGAGGTTGCATGCTTGTGTGTTTGTGTGTGAGAAGGGGTTATTTTTTAGGCTATACTCTCTTGCAATTGAACGTGAATACGTTTACTACTTAAAAACATCAAAGCTAAACATCATATCTAGTCAAACCGCATCACGACATCGCTACAAATACATTATAGGATTAAAATCAGCAAACATCAATGTATAAGCTTAGACTACATTACCTTGTTTCAGCAACGCTTGGTGAAACAGCATGAAGCGGATGCTTTCGGTTCAGATGCTGGATCATTGAAGTTGTGCTGCTGTGGAATGCCAGGTCGACTTTGCAGTAGACACATTGCACCTTGTTCTCTTCTTTTTTAAGAGTGTAATGATCCCAAACTTTAGACATTCTCTGCCGTTTATTTTTATCTTTACCCTCCGCCATCGCGCCAACCGCATTCAAAATGTATCACGCGCTATGGTGTGCTTCCGCAACATTGAACAACGGTCTGTGCGAATCAGATTCCTGCACGTATAGTGCGCGTCATATGAATTTAACGAGGCTTCGAGGCGGAGTTTTTGCCTCGAGAAATTTTTTGAATCGAGTAAATCGAGTAACTCGATGAATCGTTTCAGCCCTACAGTTGATAAAACATCTGTCCGTGAGAACTGTAAGTGGACTTATGTTTTGGGTTTATTTAAGCCTGCTTTTGTATTAGTCTATAGTTCTTGCAAATTTAAAGTAAGTTAGCTGGTGATTTTTGTTGTTTGAGCAACCTGCTAGCTAGGTTGCACGTTCCAATTGATTTGATATAAGTTGTTAAGCGCTCTTGCTCATGTTATTTTTAGTGCATTATTTACATGCTACAGTAGTTACACTCCTTTAAGATAATGTAATTAATAGGGGGAAATAATCAGTCAGTGTTTCCCATACGTTGATTTATTCGTGGCGCACCGCCACAGAATCAGCGCTGGCCGCCACAAACAGATTTTTCATGATCCCCATTTTACATTTATATTTTACTATTTAAAAACGTCTTAATTCATTGTTGCAAGCACCCAGCGCGCCCTCCCTTTCTATGTTGCATGCAGCGCGCCCCTCTCTCTCTCTCTCTCTCACACATGAGCGTGAAAAGGTGGCAGTGTTTCAATGTCCGTTCCTCCGTATACTTGCTTTTTCGCGTAAACGTCAACAGTCACAGATTTTACTGACAGAGAAGACGGCGATGACTTGACGAAAGGTTAGCATTAGTGTTTCCCACACACACCCGTTCTCTCCCTCTCTTTAATGCGATATGCCTGTGCACATGTTTTGTGGTAACTTTGTGTTACTGTGTATTCTCTCATATTTCTGAATTTGCACCCAATTGTCTGCGCTATACGCAACAATAAAACTCGCATTTAAATGAAAAGGGGCTCATAACAAGACATTGATGAGAAGAGCAACAGCAGTAAGACTTCAATGTAAATGTATGGCGATTTATATACCAGCTGTAAACATACACGTACGTTTCGTAATTTCCTGTTATTTTGCGGGTTTCTTTCAAATATAAAAGCGCTTAAGCATTTACTTGTATTCTAGGCGAAAAAAACAAGTCAGTGGCAAGTCAGTTCCTGAATAACACGACACAAACTTTAAAAAGTCAAATTCACTTCTCAGAGGCACAGAACTGTTCCTGAAACTGACGTTCTCCCCAAACTGAAATTCAACACAGTGTTTCGAGTTTTTCTCGTCTGTGTCATGTTGATATCAAGAAGCAACGTGCACATGACGACGAGAGAGGTGACCTGCTGCGCAATCGAGTTACCCCTCCCACTTCTGAATGTTTAACTGAGATTTCTAATCCCGTCCGAATTGACCATCAATATTACAGACGTCCTGTGGTAAAATTACATTACGCCATCTACAACCGTAAAACTAATCCCATCCGAATAGGGCTATAGTCTGCTCATTTTATGTCTGACAACAGAACTGATAATATGTAAATAATAGCAATCAGTTGTTTTAAAATGCAATATAACGTGACAGATCAAAGAGTAGAAGTGAAACATATTTCAGGTGCCAACACTCGATCAAACCGGATCAAACGCAAAGACGTGATGACGTCACATATATGCTAATTAGAGTGTGACGTCATCACCGCCACAAGTCTCTCAAAATCCTGTGGGAAACACTGATCAGTTTTTACAAACTTCGCGCCATCATCATTCGCCAGACGTTCTACAACATCTGCTTCAGTTTGTTTTATTAACCCTTTAGTTTCACTTAATCACGCAGCTAAGGTATCTGTTTAAAACAGGAGTGGGGAACCCTGGGTCCTAGAGGGCCACTGTCCTGCAGAGTTTAGTTCCAACCATAACCAAACACACCTGAAATCATTTCCAAGTAATCCTGAAGACTTGAATTAGATTTTTCAGGTGTGTTTAATTAGGGTTGGAACTAAACTCGGCAGGACAGTGGCCCTCCAGGATCAGGGTTCCCCACCCCTGGTTTAAAACATTTAATTCATTAATATAGGGCCCTATAAAATCCGTTTAATTTTATCCCAAATTCAGTTTTATTTTTTCATAAGTTCCGTTTTGTCCGTTTTAATTTTTGCAAATTCCGTTTTGTCCGTTTTAATATTTGGCAAATTTTTTTTTACCCTTTACTGTTATTTACTGTTATTTTAGTCATAAAAAGAGTGTGCCTTTAATGTTAAGGATTAAAATGATATAACAGATGGCTCAGAGTCAGATTGAGGCCATTTGGCGTCTGGATCGTAACAGCCCTAAAATTGTGATCATTAGATAACCCTGTCTCCTTTTGTGACAATCGTCGAGATCTCGATCACCTATCAAGGTTGTTAAAAGGGCGACAATTAAGGAAGTTCAAAGGAATTCCCCCATAGAAACCTAAGAGCCGATCGAATGACAATTGCCAGAGACACAGCAGAGAGCACAGACTATAGGTCTCTGATGAAACCACGTTTAAAGATTACAATGAGCTGTTTAAATGTATATATATTTTATATCGCTTTACTGCATGATGGTGTATATATGATGTAACTGTGTTAACACTTTAGTTAGATTTTGTTCACTGTAGCATAGTTCATATCTTAGGTATGCTTTGCTATGTCATTGCTATGTATCATATAACCATAAGCCGCATCAATGTCATTTAATATCGATTTGAAGAGTTATGGAAACAAACTTTTATCATTATGCAATTACGCAAATGTGATGTCTGAAAGAACAAAGGCTTGTTTCCCGCGGGATCGAACACTTCGCACATTGGTCATTCACCTAAAATGGGTTGGGCGCGTGAAAGGTCAAAACGGCCTATCGCCCAAGCCATAACCGCTCAGTAGCTCAGTTCGCTCAGTCTCTCGGTTACTCAGGTAACCCGTCAGCGCAGTTTGGAAACTCGCTGAGACTCACCCAGAGTCCCTCGGATTCATCAGCTTTTCTCTGAGCCCTGTCCTACTCTTCGGGACAGTAATTTCCTGGCTTTGCGCTAGTTCGGAAAACCAAGCGGACCAACCCGCCCTACGAAACAACTTAACGGACTCTTTCATCTTACGAACACACCTGGATTCCCTCTCTCTCTCTCCCTGCTCGCACCGCGCACATCAGAAACTTCGCACTACATCACAAAGAGCCAAATGCAAGTATTAACCTCGTTTTACTCGCTGCTGTTTAAGCTTTACCCCTTATAAAAAAAAAATGAAGGCTATCCTTAGAGATTTTCCGATGGTTTGTGCAGATGTTAAGTAATAGTGCTATTGCCAATCTTTTACTCTCTCTCTAGCTTTTTCAATCTTTTCTTTCTGATCTATGTTTTATGTTATTGTATGCGTGTTAACACTTAACACAGTGGAGTCAGAATATCATGGCTCTGACCCCCAACGCATGTGGAGCAATCTACGCTACATCACAGACTACAAAGGAAGGAAAAGCAGTGGTGTGTCTTTGTCTGCCTCTTTACCAGATGAGCTCAATACATTCTATGCTCGTTTTGAGGCAGACAACACATTTTCTGCTGTGAAAATACCTGCCAACACTGACACCTGCCCCTTAGTTCTTACCACACGAGGCGAGTAAGGCCTTCAAGAGAGTCAACGGCCGCAAAGCTCCAGGTCCAGATGCCGTGTCGTGAGGGCCTGTGCTATCCATTTAGCAGATGTCTTCACCAACATCTTCAACCTTTCCTTGAGACTTACAGTGATCCCTACATGCTTCAAGCAAACCACCATCATCTCTGTTCCTAAGAAAACAACTGTCTCCTGTCTGAACGACTACCGTCCTGTATCACTGACATCAGTCATCATGAAGTGCTTCGAAAGGTTAGTCAAATCCCACATTTGCTCCTTCCTGCCTGACACCTTGGACCCATTACAATTTGCTTACCGCTCTAATAGATCCACTGATGATGACGCCATTTCAATGGCCATACACCCTGCACTAGAACACTTGGAGGGAAGAGACACCTATGTGCGGATGCTGTTTGTTGATTACAGCTCTGCATTCAATACAATCATCCCTACCAAACTTATAGCCAAATTGAGAAATCTGGGTCTTAATAGTCACTTATGTAATTGGGTCCTGGACTTCCTGACCGGTAGACCCCAGGTGGTCAGAATTGGCAATCACACATCCTTCTCACTTATACTCAGCACTGGTGCCCCACAGGGATGTGTTCTTAGTCCTCTCTTGTACTCCCTGTTCACTTATGACTGCTCTGCTAAGCATAGCTCCAACACCATCATCAAATTTGCTGACAATACAACTATCCTAGGACTCATCACCAATGGCGATGAGACATCCTATAGAGATGAGGTTAATGCACTCACAGAATGGTGTGCTGATAACAATCTCTCTCTAAACGTCAGCAAGACCAAGGAGATGATTGTGGACTACAGGAAGTCACAGAGAGAGGGTCACGTTCCCATTTACATCAATGGAGAGATAGTAGAGACAATTAAGAGCTACAAGTTCCTTGGCATTAACATCTCTGAGGATCTTTCCTGGAGCATACACTCAAGAGGCCATAGTGAGAACAGCTCGCCAGCGTCTCTACTTCCTGCGAAGACTGAAGAGGTTTGGCATCTCCTCTAACATCATGTCAAACTTCTATCGCTGCACTATAGAGAGTATTCTGACCAGCTGCATCACGGTATGGTACGGCAACTGCTCTTCCTTGGACCGCAAAGCTCTTCAGCGAGTGGTGAGTACAGCAGAGCTCATCATTGGACATAAACTCCCAGCCTTACATGACATCTATCAAACTCGCTGCTTGAGAAAGGCTGGCAGCATCATCAAGGACCACACTCACCCTGCTCATTATCTGTTTGCCACACTACCATCTGGCAGACGTTTCCGATCTATCCGTTCACGGACAACCAGATTTAAGAACAGCTTCTATCTTCAAACCATAAGACTACTTAATAATCATCTGACCTTCATCAAAAAAAAAAAAAAAAAAAAAACGGAATTCATGTTGCTCTTATGTTTACTTTCACTGTACACGCACTGCACTTTTTTAATATTCTTTTATGTTACTCTGTGACACTCTATAATGACTTTTGGACATTGCTCTACTTAGGAATGCATCTAAATGTGTGCTGCTCTAAGTTTATTTATTGTATCTGCACTGCCACTTTAATTTTCCTCCATGTAGCTCTATGTCTTTCTGTCTATGGGCACTGTAGTCACACAAAAATTCAGTGCTCTTCATGTACGTCTAGGTCTTATGTCTTGTTTTTTGTCACTGTATGTCTGAGCCTCGTCACAAGCATTTCAATGCCTAGTTTTCCCTGTGTTAACTATGCAAATGACAAAAAAATGCCTCTTGACTCTTGTGTGCATGTTTAGTTAGTCGTTGTGTGTACTTCGTTTTGTAGTTAATAAACCGTTTTTGCATTTTCACAATTGAATTGTTTCTGTGTTCAATGCTCATGAAATTAAAGTCACTATTTCTGCCTTTTGATCCAGCTACAAGCTGTGAGTAGCACTGTATATCAGTGAGAAGGTTAATTTTAAAGGCCATAAAATTAACATTTCTTAGACATTAATATACGATTATGGATATATGTCTTCGGTGGACGAACATATTAATTAATTGTTATTATTAATTATTAATAAAGTTGTGCTTTCAGAAGTGCCTTAAACACATAGGTCCAGCAGAATGCGATCCATATTTTAAACACAATCGCTTGAAATGCATAACTTTACAAACATACACAGGATTATTACTTACTGATCTGACTTCAGACAGCATGATCGCGCAGCTCTCTGCATGTGCGAGCGAAAGAGAGCGCGGTCTTGATGCAGATGATTATATTTTAAACGTGAGGGATAGTTTGCCTCAGCTCGCTTGAAATGCATAAAAATGAACAAATGCATGAGGATTTGTGTTCGGACTTCAGACAGATGTGATAACGTCTGCACGTGAGAGAGGTGCAGTGAGAGAAAGGGGGATGAGAGTGTGCATGTATCTTTTCGCTCCCAGTCAACGGAATCTTGACAAAACTTACTAAATAACAGTTCCCCGGTCACATAACAGTCATGTGGGAACTGCTCGCAACTGAGGGCTTTGCGTAGAGTCATGGAGAGCCGCTTCGCCATGGTTTCAGTGTTTTGGAAAAGGTCTGAAATGACCGGAGGGGGTGTGTCGCCCAAATTTGCTTCCCCCGGTCTGCATTTCCCCCAGACATACGTTGTTCCCCCACACAAAGAAAGAATTTTATTCAAAATATGCGAAATTCCGCGAAAATCCGCATTAACGCTAGATTCCATGTTAATTAGCCAATTCCGCAATTCAGTCCGCGATTCCGGAAATTATAGGGCCCTATTAATAATCTAGTATGTGTTCATTTTCGGTCATAGTTTCTTCAAAATTAAGTTTTATTTGAGTTTTTTAAATAAAAATCTCTCTATATCTCTCTATTAGAGGTCTTCTCTGGTCCAAACAAATGAACCCGACCCGAAATGACCCGAATCACTTATACCCGAGAACCTGACGTGCATAATTTTTTTTTAAGAAAGACCCGACCCAAGACAAACCCGAGAAAATTAGACCAGAGTCCGACCCCGAACTAGTGGTAATTTTTTTTTACCCGACTAGACCCGAATGTAAACGGCACTGACGTGTGCATTCTGCAGATCCACACGAAGCAGACAGACAGAAAGAAACTCTGGTGGGCCCTCAAACAATTTGGCGACCTGCTCCATTCGTTTTACTTTGTTATCTGACAAAGACACCAGGGTAACCGCTAAAATGTACATTTAAAATGTCTGTCTGACCGATAATGAACCTATCGCCAGCCACACAATGTCGCAAGCTCTCTTGGCAAACAGATGAGAGGTTTGAAAAGGACATTGACGCACACACGCGAGAGAGTTCTGGTCTTCTCGGGTCCATTTAGCAAAAACACATTAATTTTAAATTACCGAGACCCGATGCCGCTTTTATTGTACCCGACCCGTGTCCAAGGCACATGTGAAACTTTTAGACCCGAACCTGATCAGGTCTCCCTGATTTTCGGATCTAAGTGTATCCGTGAAGACCTCTAATCTCTAGATCTAAAACTTTATTACAGGCTCTAGACCCAACAACAAAACACACAACATAACAGAAGGAATAGATACATAAACACATAAAAACATACTTTGATTTATGAGAGTCTTAACAGGCACCCACACAAATTTTTTTCACAAATATGTTGATATCTGACCGAGCTGCACCAGGGGCTTGTGAGCATCATTATAATACAGTAGTGAGACTCATCAAGTCAGGATATGAACTTAAGCATTACGTTCATCAAGAGAGCCTGTAAAGTGCTTAGCCCTGAGTCACAAAAGAGCTTACTTGCACTACTACTCCAGGGCGTTTTTTCAACAGTATCCTCAGGCAGTCATTATATGCCACCTGAAGTATGCGCATGGTCTCCTTTTTGTAGTTGACCCACAATGGGGCTGCATACATAGGGGTGCAGTATGCATGAAAACTAATTCACTTTCACATCATCAGAACAGTGATGGAATGTCCGGACTTACATGTTTGCTTGAACATACAAAATTCGTCTTTGCCTATAAGGGTTGTGCTGATGGACAATATCATCGTCCATCGTGATGGTTGACTGACATTATGATGGATAGACACCATCGTGATGCCACGCCCCCACCCCGCTGCGAGTCGACATACAAAAACTATAGTTAACCTAAAATTTTGCAGGAATTGCTCTATAAATTAAATTGAAAATATAACTAATGCATTTATGCTATTTTAAATACTGTAGTCAATGCCTGAGACGTGAAGTGTGTTAGTCTGTGAAAATATCCTGTCAGGCATTTGATATTGACATTTCTAGAATCTTGTCTTTTTACATGTTGTACATTTAACTTTAAATATTTAATTTTGTACAAGAAAACAGCCCATATTAATAATTTATTAGTAGCCTATTGTAGTGTCTTGGGAGATTGTGCTCATTGTTACATGCTATGTTAGCTATGTGGCTATACTGCACTGACGCGGCAGTTTAAGATATAAAACCCATAATTCAGCGAACCCCAAGAACAAGAAAACGGGAACAATACTCCGACCGAAACGTGGGATTTACATACACAGACCATGTTTAAATTTCGATGTTTCTGGCCATAAATACCAACTTGTTCACTTTGTCTAGTTTTAATAAACTGCGGATTGAAGTGCTGGCTGCTCCCCGCAGTGTTGAAGACCCGCTCTGACGGAGTACTGGTGGCACACATGCAGATATTTACGTGCAACCTATTGGAAAGTGCTGAGGAGTCATTGGGTTAGTAAAATAACGTAATTTTAGCTTTTAAATGCCAGCTTACAGAGGATAAAGGAATTTGGCCCAACATCCACGCTTCCTGCTTTGGCATTCCGATAATAGTGTGGTAAATAACGTCCAGTTTCTTGCAAAAACTGATTGATTTGCTTCACAAGATGTCAATATGTCACACAGAGTTACGGGGGATTACTTTTGTATTGGATATATAAGCTTTAGCTCTAAAAATGGCGGATCGGTTGACTTGCATGACGGAGCACTGGGGTTTCTGCAAATATCTTCTTTATTGTTCTACTGATGAAGAAAACATATTGGATTGTGTAAGTGTTAGTAAATAAACTTGATTTTGAAAGTATGCTACCGTTTTATTACAGTTTGTTGAACTTTGTTCATTTATTTTCGTTGTTTATTTAAATGGCCTACCCTTTACGTTGTCAGTAATTACTGTGCTGCTAATTTCTGATACGGGAATGTTTGTTTGTTAGAAAAATGTTAGGCTACCTTAGGGCTGCACGATTAATCGTATTTTTATCATGATAACGATATGCGTGCCCCACGATTAATTAATGACAATCGTCGCGATTAATGTGCAAAGACCAAACGCAAAGCAGACGGTCTAGAATCAAGCAATGTGTTTGTTATGGGCAGAGTCAGAGTAAACGTTACGAGTCTTGTGCAAACTGTGCTCCTGTTCCGTACAAGCGTGAAATATCAAGAGTTTCAAAAGATGAAGACACAAGCCGCAATCATAAAAAAATCCCCGACATCCACGACACAGACAACAATAACAAATCGCGTATCATGCAAGTTAGCCAAGGATATGTGTCCAATAAGCACCGTGAGCAGCAAGGGGTTTAAAAAAATTATTGCCACATAAAAGGCATATCATAGGCATTTTTTTATTCAAATTTTTTTTGTTTTTATTTCAGTTTAATTCTAATTTGATATAAATATATATTAGAGCCCTGCATTTCAGCATTTTACGCCCCTCGGTTGGGTTTCGGACCAATTTTAACATCACAGGCATCTGGATTTTTAGGCTTATCCACCTTTTTATATTTTAATTTAATTAAAAGAAACGTTGAGACATTGATAAATTGTAAAAGATATACATTTAACATATCGCACGAGTCCACTACGCACATTTACAATGCACCTGTTGCAACCATGTTTAGAGTCTATGCCAGCGGCAGAACATTCAGCACATCGGGGAATATGGAGAACTGAATTAAAACCTTAAATACTGCGCATACTTTATAAAAGACTGATGCATAGCGAATGTGTAGGGTAAGGCAACCTGCATGTTTATTTCGTTTCATGTTTATTTCGTTTTGTTTTGATTCATTATTTTTCTGCACCCCACCGCGACTGCGAGCAACAGAGCAGCCTCCCTCCGCTTTTTTAAAAATAGTGTGTTAATAATAAACATTTAAACTAACATTGTTATATGCTGAAAATATATATTTTATATAGATGTTATTGTAGGCAAGTAAAGTGTTGATATGAGAGGCTCATTTGATCAAACAAGTCGTCAACATGACGTTAGCTGTCGGCCGCTAACCGCTTGGCCATTATCAAAAAACCTTAATTTAACAAACAAAAAAGGCTCTAAAATAAATAAAAGATAATATATAATATAAGATTTTATAATTTTGACAGTTAAAACTAAACTGCTTTAATTGCTGCAATAGTAGTACAGCAAGGAATCTGTGTAAGGAGTTATTTTTGTTATTTCTGCGGATTTCTTTTGCAAAATCTATGTGGAATTTTGCAGAATTATTTTAAATGTTTTAAAAAGATCTAAGAGATTGGGAGCTGTGGATATTACAAAACAATAAAATATTTTATAATATAGGCCTATAAAATGTATATAATATTTTATACATGGCTGTAAAGTGTAATAAAAATACTGAAGTAAATAAAAGTTCTTCACTAAAAGAATGATCGTATTTTTAATCGTGATCAAAAGTTTGAGCAAAACAATCGTGATCATCATTTTTCCTGTAATCGTGCAGCCCTACTGTGTATGTTTGTAAAGTTATATGCATTTCAAGCGATTGTGTATAAAATATGGATCGCGTTCCGCTGGACCGATGTGTTTAAGGCACTTCTGAAGCCACCACTGCTTTGACACCTTGTTGTAGCCTCCTGCAACAACACTAAACAATGCATTGAATTGAGTTGTGTGTGTGCACGAGCGCGCGTGTGCATGTGTATGTGCGGGTGTAAATGCATCTTTTATAGTCATTAAGTAATCCTGTTATCCAGTTTTTCCCCAAATCATTAACATTTTAATCATTAACATTAAAGGCACACTCATTTTATGACTAAAATAATAACAGTAAAGGGTAAAAAATATAATTGCCAAAAATTAAACCGATAAAACGGAATTTGCAAAAATTAAAACGGAGAAAACGGAATTTGGGAAAAAATAAAACGGAATTTGGGAAAAAATAGGGCCCTACGTCCGTGTATATGCGCCTGTGAACAGCATACGCGTGATGACCTTGCAACTTAAAGCTCTACTGTGTACTTTATTGAGTTAATTCTTAACAAAAACCCATGTTTTCTTTCAAAAGTATGTGCTCATTCATGTGTAATTACTTCCCACCCACTAATCAAAGTATTCTCGTAAGTGTAGAATCTGCTATTTAAAATGCATACCGTCGAAGCGCTCTCTGGCTGAATCCATGTTGTGCCTCCATCTTTGAAATACATTCGCCGACGAGGGACATTCCTGAAATTCAAGCTCCGCCTTTCGCGCTTTCACTCTACACTCACGCTGGCCGATAGCTGAAGCCTCCGGAGGTTGCATGTGTAGGCGGTATACGTCATCAAGACAGTCTTATTTCAGAATATTAACAATTATAAAGCTGACAATTATTCTTAGTTAATTGTAAATTGATGTAATATGCGTATGACTTGCGAATGTAATGCTCAGTTGATTTAAATAAACCAGGCTTGATGACGTATCCAGCCTGTGACCTGTCTGGGAAACTACCCCTATATGACAAAGTAAGTGTTTTGGTTAATGCCATTAATGTTTATTTTTTTTATCAGTGTATACCACTGTTCAACTAAATGAATATAACATGGCCAAGATTAATGCAAATTTATATATTGATTTAATAGATTTTTTGAAGAAAAAACTTGGATGGATTTATTGTATTTTGTGGAAACATTTATTCGTTTTTATAATAAATCTTTCAAAATCAAGTTATGGATTTGAATTTTTTTATGTTTTATAACCTAAAGATGCTATGTGAAAGTTTGTAGCTAACAGAAAATAGTGTTTTTCACCTCGTCACTTTCTTGGTATAGAAAACATGTTTACCGAAATTAGTCAAAATGGATTTATTGCGTTTTGGAACCAAACTCTTCATATATAACTTTTTATCATAACGTTCTCAATCCTCAATGTATTTTTACAATCCAGGTATCTTCTGTAAATGGGAATGTTTGCTCTGTCTAGCCATGTGATAATTGTTTTGCTTTGGTGTTTTTGAAAATTTTGTCATCATACCTACATTATTTGGCACCTTTAATACAGACTAAGAGTTGTATTGTCATGAGATATAGGGAGGTCCTGTGTGTGTTTTTTTTTAAAGATATGTCAACTTTCACCATTGCGCAAAGATTTTAAACACAGACACATACTGTCTGATGATTTCATTTAAAGAAACTCACAAAACACTTGCGATGCATCACTAACACAAGTCATTTTCAACAAAATTACGATGATGGGTTACGTATCAACACTACACAAACACGCGCATGATTAAATTCACATAGAGACAGCTGGACACGAGCTAAGAGCTGCGTTAGCATCTTCATTAGCTTTCACCACTGATCTCTGTAAGTCATACACTGCTAATAAAGTCAATGCTTGCGGCACGTCTTCTCGATGTTTACTGGACGTTTACTGATTGATGTTTGCTGGATGTTCGCGGCTGAAACGCGACGTTTCCTGACAGAAGCCTCCTCAAAATGCTAGCGTGGCGTTCATACTGCTGCAATGTGCTCGCGAGCCTTCATGTGCTCGCGAGCCTTCAGCACACATTTTCTGAGCGATTTACTTAAAAACGCCACTCACTGACCGTGAAGCACTGTGAATACAACATAACATACATACCCATTCGACAATGATCGCTGATCGTTTGTTCTAGATTGATATTAAGACTATATTCCACTGCGAAGCCGTCATTTTGTTACGAACTCTTCTCCATGCTGCATTATAAAAGGGTGTGTACATCTGTGATTGACACCTTAAAACGCCCAATCAATGTACAGCACGTCTATGACGAAACACTTCAGTCATATCCCGAACCTCGAATCAGAGGACAGAAGTCGATCGCCGTTAACCTGTAACAAGCTTCCATACTGTACAGGCTTGTTCGACTTCATGCGGCGCCGCAAGAATCGACAGCCGGATGACGTCAAAGTTCCGCGAGAGCAATTTAAAAGCAGACTCCTCCGTATGATTTCGCAAATCGCTCTCGCGGTACTTTGACGTCATAGGTTTGTCGATTCTTGCGGTGCCGCATGAAGTCGAACACGCTTAATCTCTTTCTGAATGTTAATGCTTATGGAATTATCTATCTATAAAAGCAAAAGGAATGTAAAGGTTTTTATTTGTCTTTCGTTCTTTCTTTCTTGTTCTTTTTAATTACAAAGCACATACCACACTCAAGATTGACCCAAAGTGCTTTAATAAAACTACACTCAAGACATACCAAAAAACAATACAATACTGACATTAGCCAACTGAAAGCTATTGATAGGTGATTTTAAGCGCTACTTAAAACTTTGTAAAGAAGATGCAGTTGTGACAGATATTTGTACACTGTAAAAAAATGCTGATTTTTTTGTCAAATTAACATATTTTTATGTTACTTTAAATCGACAAATTAAGTTAAACAATTTTTACATGTTTTAGATGTTATGTCAACTTATTATCACATGTCAAAAATTTAAATATTAGGTTGACCTGATATGAAAATCAGTGAAGGTTTTCCCCATAGATTAGGAGCAGTAACAGGCTCGATCACCCCTGCAATGGACGTGTCCTCAGAACAGTGAGGAGGTCACAAGATCTCAAACACCTACTATAGGAAGATTATGGTGCTTTTGAAATATAATGAGGACATGATTTGTAGTGTTTAAAAACAAGTATTTTAAATGTAAAGATAAGTCTAGGTAAATTTAGTGAGATGAGGATGGGCGTGATCAAATCTACCTCTGCATCTCAACACAGCAGCACTCTGAACCATCTTAAATCAGAGACATGCCATTGAGTTCATTCATAATCTGAATGAATAATAATCTGTTCAAAAAGTTTTAATGAAAGAAATATCTTAGGTTTATCCTATAGACCAATTTCGTGTTTGCAAACAGAGATGACGTTTATTTGTGGGCGGAGCCAAACTGGTTGCAGAAAGTGACTGCTCCGCAGTAGGGTTGTGAAGTGTTTTAGCATTAAACCGTGATTTTTATGGATCCGGTGTTCTGTCGAAGTCTGATTCCTTTATGTTTCCCTTTAGTGCAATGTTTCTTATAGCGTTTTAATCACATCACGTTTTTTTTTTAGATAGATAAAAAGTTTAAATGGCTTGGCTACTGATATGCATGTATGTAATGTATATGTATTGTTCTTTTTTGCTAAATCAAATATTTTACAGTCTGAATCGCTAAAGTACATGTAAAAGCAATACTATCATGTATTATATATAATAGCGTTTATTAAATATTTCATAATTTTCCTGTTTTCTATTATTTCTTCCTTAATAAATTATAATTGTAACATGATAAAAACGCTATAAGAAACACATGGAGGGAACAGACTTCGACAGAACACCGGACATCTTCTCTACTTATTTTCTATTCTAATTATTAAAAGATTTCCAGATGATTTCCTTGCTCCATTCTGTCCGTTTAAGGGCTTATTGTAATCATAAACACCTATGTTTATCTTCAAATGATGTCTTTGACGATGGTATTCTATAAAAATGAAAGCCATCTTTTTTAGCATTCTTATTCTGACACTTAACAGCACACCAGGACATTTTCCAGTGAGTTATCTTGCTCTTTTCACTCGTGTCTAATTCATTTCCACTGTTTTTCTGCAACCGCATTGCGCGCGCAGCTTGCAGTGACGTAACTGTGACGTCTACTCTAAATTGGTCTATTCACCTTATTCCGCCACGCCCCTTTTTAATTCTTCGCTCTTCCGCATTTTGTCAACCGACTTCCGCTGCTAATATGGCACAGTGCATTGGGTGGTTACTTTGGTGGTTAGAAGATTGTTTGTAGTTCACTATAACTTTAGTGAAATGACAAATATCGCTACTGCTGTAAATGTTTTAAATTAGGAGCACGGTTAAAACTTCATACGACGATTGGATAGTCTTATATTGTCCCATCAATCGTCTCGTGGTTAGACGATATGAAGCGGCCGCGACAAGTAACCTGGCATATTTAATTACCTCGTCCTGTCAGGAGTTGATGGAGCAGCATTGAAAATTATTAAAAGTATGTCTACCAATATTTACACAGTGATTTCGTCTTTTTTTATAGCAAATGTGCACCTTAGCCAGTCCAATAACTATTTCGTTTTTATGTGGTACCATGATAGAATTCATTTGCAAACTTGCCAACACTTATTCCTTCAAATCATGAGACTAAAATCCTTTTAAGTGGAATCTCTAAAGCTCACATATGGTTTAAGAAATTCCTTACAGATAATAACTGATCACACTGTAAAGGTTTATATAACTGCATGGCAGGATACATCTGATCACATAGTAAATGTTTAATATAACTGCATGACAGGTAACATCTGATCACATTGTAAAGATTTAATATAAATGCACAACATGATCACATTGTAAAGATTTAATATAAATGCACAACATCTGATCACATTGTAAAGGTTTAATATAAATGCACAACATCTGATCACATTGTAAATGTTTAATATAAATGCACAACATCTGATCACACTGTAAATGTTTAATATCACTGCATGACATCTGATCACATATGAAGGTTTAATGTAACTTTACAACCGGTAAAGCAAGACCACCCTGCAATAAATTAAGACACAGCTTTATCGGAGTCATCAGGAGCTGATCCCAAGCGTATATCTGGAAGCTGTTGGTGTATGTACTGGTAAAGTGCTTGGCGACTGTGTAATGGATGCAATATCAACCCTGTGTAAAGCTGAACCAAAGATGGTTGTTTCTCAGCAGAGATATGTACATTTGTGCCAGCTCAACACATTGAAGCAGTTTCTCGGACAGGGTTTACAGGACTAGGCCTTAATTATATTAGGACATTTTAGTTTTTACAAACAAATCCTACAAAAAAACAAGACTGGTGCGCATCTTGTGACAAAACAATGGCACTAATACTGTATATGTTGAGGTATGTCAGTAAAAGGTGTTTTTAAATTATTGTAGCTCAAATATGCATTTTAGCCTGGGACCAGGATAAGCCCTGTCCGGGAAACCGCACCATTGTTTTCCCATATCAGATGTAGGTTGCTTCAGGTTGAGTTATGTTTGTGATTTTAAAGTGTAGTTGTGGTCAGAGACGGATAGATGCTCCCATTGTGTTTCTGCATCACAGTTTAGGAACATGTTGATTGTATCATCATCCTCACAGTTGTCCACTGCATCACTAAACATCAATGCATCTGTGAAAACAATATAACCATAAACATTTTTATGTTAGTATTTAAAATAAACTTGCATCATGAGAATTAATATATAAATGGCACCCATACTTAAACAGAACAGTGTGTAAGATAGAGATGCATTAAAAAGAGACAGAAACATTATACACACAACCTTTAACTTCAGTGTTAAATAATACGTTGTTTAATATGTCATTATCAATATCTGAATGAGAAATGAACTGACATTCTAGCATCTGAAATCTCAGTAACTTGTAGGAATCACGTGGGCTACTGTAA
The DNA here is from genome assembly GCF_030506205.2 of Paramisgurnus dabryanus. Taxonomy (NCBI): domain Eukaryota; kingdom Metazoa; phylum Chordata; class Actinopteri; order Cypriniformes; family Cobitidae; genus Paramisgurnus; species Paramisgurnus dabryanus. The sequence continues at coordinate 50,056,007 of NC_133339.1, forward strand.
GAATGCAATACTATAATATCTCGTTGTACTATCGTAAATATAAAAATATAGGTGGACAATTAAACCATTCAAATAGTTGCATTTTATAAACTAACATTACTGATCTTAAGTGTATTTGTAGAACGGACATCACAAATATAACTTTAGGCGAACGAGCACAAAGTTAGCTAAGATAGCTTACCTGAAACTGGCCACCTTTTCAACACCAGGCGTGGTTTAAAGTTACCGGAACATCGTAGTCGAACCATTACTTGGGATAAGGGTGTTCCTCAGTTGGCTTAAAATTGGTAAGAAAGAAACATAAAGGCGCTCGAGTGAGCTTTTTAAGCTTAACACGTCGCCTTCAGTCACTGCCTCAGCTGCTCATCGTCTATGCGGCCGGAAGAACGTTGACAAAATGAGCGAAATGGCGCCGCCCTTGTTGTCGTGAAAAATAAGGTGAATATGTCATAAATGAAAAGCTCAATTTGACCACAACACTGATTTGCTTCTCAAAACACAGGCTGCATTTAAAAAGAACATCAAGAAATTTCAAAATTTCATGCACAGAGCAACTTAATTGAAATGATGGCCAAAATGGGTCCATGGTCCTTGTAAAACAAAACAGAACCATTAGAATGAAATGTTTTGTTGTCATTTACCACAAGGAAATTTAGTTAGTCATGTTTGTAATTTATTTAAACAAGCCAACAGTGGTCCTAAAAATCTTTGTTTTTATGCTGCAATGAAAAGTATAACTGTGTATCATCAACAAAGATAGCACTTATAGGCAACATACAGTATACAAAGAAAATTAAACTGGAGCAAGAATAGATCCCTGTGGTACTCCACATGAATTCAGTAATACTCTAAACAGCCACTAGAGAATGCAATAACCATAGCTTATATACCATACCATTATATATATATATATATATATATATATATATATATATATATATATATATATATATATTATATGTAGTTTGAGACCACTGGACTATATGGTCATACATACATATACATACAAATATATAATATATATATATAATAAATATATATAATAAATATATATATATATATATATATATATATATATATGTATGTATACGTATATATATATATATGTATACGTATATATATATATGTATATGTATATATATATATATATATGTATATATATATATATATATATATATATATATATATATATATATATATATATATATATGTATATATATATATATATATATATATATATATATATATGTATATATATATACGTATATATATATATATATATATATATATATATATATATATATATATATATATATATATATATATATATATGTATATATATATACGTATATATATATATATATATATATATATATATATATATATATATATATATATATATATATATATATATATATATATATATATACGTATATATATATATATATATATATATATATATATATATACGTATACATATATATATATATATATATACGTATACATATATATATATATATATACGTATACGTATACATATATATATATATATATATATATATATATATATATATAAATATATATATATATATATATATATATATATATATATATATATATATATATATATATATTTATTATATATATATTTATTATATATATATATTATATATTTGTATGTATATGTAGGCTATGTATGACCATATAGTCCAGTGGTCTCAAACTCCCGGCCCGCGGGCCATTTGCGGCCCGCCCTCCCCCTCTCTGCGGCCCGCGTCACCTTTCAACAATATAACGTAATCTGGCCCGCAGAAAGATTTTTATTTAAATTTGTTTTTTTTTATTTAAACGTTTAAGGGTTCGGTCACATGTCGCGTCTAACAACGCAAGTTAAAACGAGTCGAGGCGTTTCTTAAAGTATGTTTACTTTTCAAAGTGCTTGCTTGGGAGCGGAGGTTGCGCAGCGTGGGGTCGCGTCACCCGTTGCTACGCAGCCACGAGCGCGCGCTCCGTGATGATGGCGAGGGTAACGGAATGCGTGATCGGATTTTAATTCCTCTCGCGTCAATCATATCATTGTCACAATGCGATCAGTTCATCTGATCGCGACTTTGTAGTGTTTGTCCAGAGAAGATTTGTTACTTCCGGGTGGATACTCTGTTACTCAGAGAAGAGCTGCTGTGGGGTTATTACCGTAGTTCACCTCAAGTCACAGCTTCTAATGGAGACACCGCAGTGGGAGATGTAGTGCAACAGTTTAATATTAAACTACGGATGAGAAAATGACCCATCAAAGTGCCCAGGTTAGGAAAAGAGGAAAGATGAGGAGAAATTACAGAGGATACAAGTATGTACACTTCTATGTATAATGAATTATATATGAAGTATAATACATTATTATCTTGCTTGCTTATACATAGAGCAGTATTATTTATTTTTACTGTCCTGTAACATTAACTACCCATCCAAATGTTTTAGGATCACTTTCACTTATTAATATTTTTCTAAATATAATAGCAAATTCATTAAAACGGTGGAATAACAAAAAGGAACATAATGAAGTCAATACTATGACTGAAAACAGTCAAAAATAAATACAAACAGAACCACTTACTGTTGGTAAATTTTTTTATAATAGTTTATAAATGTATAGGAATTAAATTTGTTAGTTTTAATAGGCCTTAGTTAATAATTCAAAGCCTAATAAGGTTAAGAAAATATTTACTTAATTTATAAAATAATGTATATTAAAAAATAAAAAACACTGTTTATATATTTTCAAGTATTATTATACATTAAAAACTATTTTAAATAAATATTGTACTTTTTTGAACGTTAAAATAGCTCTGCGGCCCTCTGATGAAATGTCAGTCTCAGAAATGGCCCCAAGCCAGTTTGAGTTTGAGACCCCTGATATAGTCAATTTATTTCTCCAGGAAGTAAATACCAGCCTGTCTCAAAAAATATGTCCCGTATTTTGATTAAACATCTAACTGTAAGAAATAAGCAAAAATAATCAAACAACTCTTCAAGGCTTGATCTGCACTTCACTTTACTGAACTGAGTGCAAAATTATAGAATTTTAAAATTCTCCATATGTCGTTTGTGCAAGCATCATATTACTAGAGTTAGTTTAGTTTCATTAATATTTTGAATAAACTTTTATTGTTTTGTTTTCAGGTAAATTAGAGTTTAATTTTAGTAACTTTGCTATGAGCTTTTGTTATTTTATTAGATTTATTTTGGCAAGAAAAAGAATGTGAACTTTTTGGAATTTCATGTTTTTCTGAATAAATAAGTCATAAAATGTGATTTGATCTTCATCTAAGTCAAGGGTATTGATAAACATAATTTGTCTGAAAATAATTACAAACAAAAAATCTTATCTTTCATGTCTTTATTAAACACACTCATGCAACATTCAAAATGTTAGAATTAATTAGAATTAATAACTGGTTGCCCCCCCCCCCATGGCAGCAATAACCTAGACCAGACGCTAGCTGTGGATCAGACCTACACATCGTTAAGAAGGAATTTTAGCCCATTCTTCCTGGTAGAACCGCTTTAGCTCCATCATATTCCTTGGGCCTCTTTAAAGGGTAAATAAACACCTGCTCAGAGCCTGACTCCACTCACTAGCAATATTTGAAAAATGCTAGAAAAGTGGGCAGACCCCAACGGAGATAGAAGGGGACAAACTGAGCTTGTACCAAGGGTGTGATCATAACAATGGCGTGGTGAGCTTGAACCTGTTTACGTAGGATCGTACCGCTTACATCACGTGGTGCCGCAACATCCAACAGGAAAATTCAACTGCAATAGCCAAATTTCAACCTGAAGAGGGCAGCACTAAGACATTTTTACACCACATATTGTAGCATTGAAACACTTTATACCCAAATGTGAAAAAAGTTACTCAAATCAATGAACAGCACTAATAAAGCCCTATTCTTACAGATCATTAACTAAAAAAGTTGATTTAGGGTTTAGTTACTCTTTAACTCAATCCATAGCATCTCTATTGGGTTAAGGTCTGGGCTCTGATATGGCCAGTTCTAAAGCCGGATTTTATTTTTTCAAAAGCCATTCGTTTGTGGACTTGCTTGAATGTTTTAGGTCGTTGTCCTGTTGCATCACCCACCTTCTACACAGTTACAGCTGACGTACAGACATTATCCTTAAGAATTGTCTGATATATTTGGGAATTTATCTTCCCCTCAATGATTGTAAGCTGGCCAGGCCCCAATGCAGAAAAGCAGGCCCAAATCATGTTGTTTCCTCCACCATACTTTACAGTTGGGATGATGTTTTCATGATGATATGCCATGCCAATTCTTCGCCAGATGTAACACTGTGTGTTTTTCATAATTGTTCAATTTTAGTTTCATCAGTCCACAAAACATTTAGCCAGTACCACTGTACAGTGTCAGTGTGCTCTTTTGCAAACTTCAGGCGTGCAGCAATGTTGTTTTTTGTAAGCAGTGGCTTCCTTCGGGGTGTTTTGCCGTGGATACCCTGCTTGATCAGTGTTGTATTGTAGACTCATGAACAGAGATGTAAGCAAGTTCCAATGATGCCTTCAAATATTTGGCTGTCATTCGTAGTTGTTTCTTTACCTCAATGATGAGTCTTCATCTGGGCGCCCACTAGAGCAGCAACAGTCCCAACGTGTCTCCATTTGTAGATTGTGGATGAAATTTTTTTTTATGTTTAAAAGCAGAGAGTCTGTTATTTAATTTGATATATTGTATGTTTTATATATTTAAAGAAGAACATTTTCTGGAATGCATTAAACTTTTGTGAAAATCATAAAAAATGCTGGCGCTGACTTGCAACTTTTTTTAAAAACGCTGGCGGGGAAAGAGTTAAAAATTTTAGTGCCTCAACTTCAAATGATTTCAGATTTTTTGCTAAAGCAACATTTCTTATTATTATTTACTTCCTTACTAAAATGTAGGCATATATTTTATTCGATTCCAGTTCATAGTTTTAGTTAACGATATTCACCCAGCCAACCTATAGTAACATTTAAGAGTTAAGCATGCTTTTGACAATTATTTTGTTTACACATAATATGTAAACTTTTACATGGTCCCTTACCCACCATTTCTCTAATATACAATTCACAAACTTGACAATAAATGCAAACACTTATCCAAAGTGACTGTGCAGGATTCTGGATGCTCTGCTGGGTCATATTTGAGAGGAGGGACAAACGATCTATAGTGTAGTATGGGTTGGAGGATATATCTAATTAATATACATACTATATGCAGATGTAGGCTATGTGGTCAGCTAAATCCAGGTTGTATTTTCTTCTAAAATCAAAGAGGTCTGAAGAAGAAGGAAGTTATCTTTTGCATAAAGAAATGTAATGCAAAATACAATGTTTATAATGTTTTTTTTATTGTCAGATAAAAAGCAGGACATTTTCTTGACAGGATAGTTGATGAAAGCGGAGACTACTTTATGGATCCTCGATGTCCATGAACTCTCGATTAGGTGGGGCAGATCCACGGTACCATGCACAGCTGTTATCATGTCTCTTATTGCAGGTGTAGTACTGAGCCTGGGTGCCTTGAAGCTTTTCCTCCATCACCCAGTCAGTCCACAGACACTCGCTGGGATCATTAATGGAACAGGGAATAAAAGGACACTGAATGATCTAAATATAAAGACAAGAATTTGAATTATATATGAAGAACTGTCAGAGGTGAGAATTGTCCCAAAAATAGGGAGTTGCTAAACAGTTGCTAGAGTTAAAGGGGACATTCCATGAAAATCAGACTTTTTCCATGTTTAAGTGCTATAATCGGGTCCCCAGTGCTTCTACCAACCCAGAAAACATGAAAAATAGCAACCCTGTAACTTTGTTTTGGGAAGGCTCTATCTGCAATGTGAATATATAGGTCATTCGGATTTCGCTCCCCACATGACGTAGGTAGGGGATCTTATTATAATGATACCGCCCCTTCAACTGCGCTATCCAACCATGAACGGCCTCACGAGTGCGATAGACAGAGAGAAAGAATGACTGACAGCACGACGCGTTTGTATTCCCTCAAACACAAACAGGAGCCTACAATCTTATAACTTGTACTTTTAATAATCTTTCTAAAGGTTGAATTAACGTTCTTAAGGATTAAACTTACTTTAGTGCGTGAGAGCAAGTGAGTGAGAGAGAGCGAGTGAGTGAACAAACGCGAGAGAGAGAGCAATACGACGGTTCGCTTTCAAGTATGTTGTTTTAATATGTTTCTCTGAAGTTTATATGAATGAACACGAGGATTAATGCACTGCACGAGACAGAGTGAGAAAACAACGAAATATTCACTATCATACACAATAAGCATAAATATGTTGTTTAATGTTTCTCTGAAGTTTCAAATGAATACGAGGGGTTACAAGATAGAGAGTGAGAGACTGATAGAAACGCGAATGTGTTCAATATGTGTACACAATAAACTTAAACATGTCATTTGATCTGCTTCCCCGCCAATGACGAGATTTTCCGTCTTTCCGCAATACCGCTATTATCCACCAGGTGGCGCCCTTCCGCAACTTTTTAAAACCGGAAGTATTGCCCTATGGCAAGCTGCTGCATGTCCGTGTCTGTTTTAAAGATCGCTCTGAATGGGATCTCTATGAAAAGTCCGTCACAAATATGGAATTATTTTTGCTTTTTGCTCAAAATATGGAGTTTTTGCAAAAACCTACCCATATTCAAAAGCTGATTGCAAAAGAACCACTAAAGGTAGGATGAAACGGTTTTTTTTTTGTTTGAAAGCAGAGGGTCTGTTCTTTCATGTGGTATATTGTATGTTTATTTATTTAAAGAAGAACATTTTCTGGAAGGCATTAAACTTTGATGAAAATCATGAAAAACGCTGGCGCTGGCTGGCAACTTTTTTTAAAAACGCTAGCGGTGAAAGAGTTAACATGCCACAATAAATTACCTATATGGTATTTTGAGCTAAAACTTCACATATGTACTCTGAGGACATCAAAGATTTATTTAATATCTTAAAAACGTCTTGTGGAATGTCCCCTTTAATATTGAAAGCTTAAAAAAGCAGCACAAATAGCAAACTTCCACAAAATTTCAAGGTAGGCCTATTAGTAGTTTCCGTTGTGGACTGAGATACACATCAAGGTTCAATTCTTCATTGTTCACATATCCAATCATAAATAAGAACAATACTAGAAATCTTGAATTTGAATCAAACAGCAGCAATAATAATAAGAAATCATCAGGTAGAAGCCGTACCTTGCAGTCGCAGCCCATCTGATAGCGCTGACCCAGACTCTTTTTCTGAGTCATACTTAGAGACTCCCAAGTTTCAACATAGTCACAAAGATTGACACGTAATGTGCCATTTGAATCCAGATGACCTATAAAGAGTAGAGAGAGAGAGAGAAAGAGAGAGAGAGAGAGAGAGAGAGAACATTAAAGGTATACAGATGATTTACAGGATTTGACTTGTGTTCTATTTCTCCTATAACAGATGAACTCAGTTTTTTATACCTGTGATCAGATATTCATTTTCACCACTGCTCTCAAGATTTACCCCACACAAAGATGAGGAGGAACCTGTGAGGATGGTATCCACTTCCCTATCGGGACCTTTAAACATCTATGAAGAGAGATATAAGGTAGAGGTCACATCTGGTGTCTGTAACAGAACCGTATATAACAGTAAAAGTGTTCATTAAGAGTAACCGCAGTAATTTATCTCACTGAACTACAGACAGATGATCCACCATTACATTTCACAAGTGTCACAATACCTTATGATTTCAGGTCTTATTGGGGTCTTAAAAGAGAATTTATGGTCACTCTGGCAATAGTTTGTGATCTTAACATTGACTTTTTAAACTATAATGACAAATCTTTTCTAACCTTCATCTGTTTGATATCGTACTGGATCATCTTGATAGGATTGCCATTGATGTCATTGCCAGTCACCACCACCTTCTTTTCGACTAGTTTGGCTCTTATAACTGAAAAAACAAGAAAAACACATGAACATTTGTGACCCCAGCTCAAGTCTTTTTATTTGTTATTTATAGTTTCCTAGATAATGTCAAGAACATTCTGTGAATGTATCATCTTGATCTCTTTCATATTGACTTAGTATGATCAATGATTTCAATCTTATCTTTCTTTCTAACCAGCAAATTTAGTGGATGAGACAGGGTTCAAACAAAACAAAAAATAGACATTTAGACTTTCTGGTGTTTAGGGAGGTTGACAGGACATTGATATGAGGTTCCTAAAGGAGCATTTCACCCGTAGAAACATTAATCTTTATTGAAAGTGTGTCATATTTGTAGTCGAAATGTAACATACATTTCGAATTTGGTGCCTATTTGACTGAGAAAATTAGTGTTTGTAGTCTCACCCCCTTAACAAAGATATTGGACTTCCGGCTTTCAATGATGTAAAATTATGATTTTTACATCATTGAAAGAAGGAAGTGCAACACTAAAATCTGTATTTCTCATGTCTCAGTGGCAACTGAGGAAATGATGCACGACCATTCAAAACATGACTGGGGTTCTAACTATACAAAGCTTAATACAAATGGGTCAAGTGTCCCTTTAAGGTTTTCAGAAAGGTGTCAAGCACATTTTTGTGGTGTTGCTCACACAGCGAGTAAAACAGCCTCCTCCGAAAACTTGAAAATATTCTGGTCTGATTTGCAACCCATTTCATCATCAAGTCTGAACATCTCTCAAGTGGTGCCATCTGAGACTTCCTTCACTTCACAGTAGTTGCTTTGATGCTTTACTTCAATCATATAAACCATCTCAATATGAATTTCTGTGTAAAAGTGACAAAACAACACTCTAAAAACAAACAGTGCTAAATAGCACTTAAAGTGGTTCTTGGCTCGTAAACTGGTTAGTTCTGGTGAAGTCAGTGTTATCTTATATGCTGCCTTGTTTTGTGTCATAGTCACTGGTAGTTAAACAAAGTTTTGATTTAGCAGTTTTTGCCCCTTTATGGGTACATTCGGTTTAGTAATAAGTTTAATGAACTGCTGACTAAAAATGTTTTTGCAAAACTCTGGTTTCCTGTTCAGTAAGACGCTTCCTGTTTCTTTAAAGCTTCCTGTTTTCTTCCAAGCCTTTATTGAAACTTCATTAAACCCTTTTTTTACACTGTATATTTGCCAGATCACAAAATCAGCCATTATTGTGAACGTTAAAGTCCACCGTAGTCAATAAATTAAATCTTATCTTTGAGCATCATAATAGTTTACATTTAGTATACGTAGATCCATGAATATGCAAATTGTGCAGAAAATATTCCATAAGATACCGGGAAAACCCCTCATTGTGAACAAGACACTCTGAACACTTATTTTAATATAGCGCCCGTCAGATGAGCAGTCACGAGCCGCCACTGGGGAATAATAAATGAGACGCATAAACAATGCTGTAAGGGGCGTGCCGTAGTCAGAGGTGCAAAGTACTTGAGTCATTTTACTTGATTACTGTACTTAAGTAATTTTTTTTTTTTGGGGGGGGGGGGGTATTTTTACTTTACTTGAGAATTGGTCAAAAGTTAATCTGATGATGAAGATTTTTTTGCTTCTTTGAAACCAACAACACATGAAGCCAGCAAAAAGTTGGATGGATATCTGGCCTGTGTTTCAGACCCCAGGGAGTCTCTGCTAACGTTCCCTGCTATTTGCAGCCTTTCTATCATGACTAGACCTTGTTCACACTGTCAGTTCAAATCTGATTTTGGTGCATATCCGATTGGACAGACTCACTGACACCGTCCACATTGTGTATCACAACTGTTTAGATCTGATCTGTGCGTCCTGTAGCGTTCTGCCATTTTCTGGATTACCTGCACTCTTTCTGGTAATGACGTTGCGCTGGCATGACAATCTGGATCGACATCTGATGTGTTTATGTTTTACGAGACACGACAGCATGACATAATCAAAAAGCTCCAAAAATGCAATCAGAGCGGTCAGACTGAAATGGATTTCAAACCACCCCTGGGTGTAGCCTGAAGCAGACTAGAAAAACAGATTTCATGTGGTTTTTGGCCGTTCACACGTTCTAAATGTGATTGGATTCCAATCGGATATGCACCAACATCGGATTTGGACTGACAGTGTGAACAAGGTCTAATACACCACACCTCTTCCTGCATCGCCTGCCAGTGAGAGGCTTGTCAGCACTGCAGGATTATTTTTCAGCCTCAAAAGAGCTAGGCTTGATACTTACTAAGAATTTTAAAAATCAGCTTCTGCTTAAGTTAAATTCAAGGTTTTACAACTGTGAGGAGCGTGTTGCATACTGATATGAGGTAGTAGTCTTATAGTTTGATAATTAAATACAATTAAATACAAACAGTTGTAAATCAGGATAAAACCTTGTATGTGGTTCGTTCACTTTAGGTTTTTAGAGATTTAAAGCTTTAACAAGAATCTCTAGTTTTCATTATTTTGTTACTTTACAATTGTACTTGAGTATTAAACAAGTAAATCTAATATTTTTTAAGTATGATTCTGGCCAAATATTTTTACTTTTATTGAGTTACATTTACACTCAGTACTTGTACTTTCACTTGATTAACATTTTGAGTACTTTTTACACCTCTGGCTGTAGTGAGGATGCACTTGTCATGGCAACATTAAGTTATGGTTCAGCTTTTTAAAATCAGGGATTTACGTGCAGATCAACATTTACAACGAGAAATGTCAGCAAACTGGACTGAAGCAGATAGCTCGTCACTTACTGTGCTGAAGTGGAAATCATTCAGCAGCTTAAAAGAATATCACGTCACATGCTCATATAAGCTTATAAAAAACAAAAATACCTGCGCGTCATCACAACAATTTATATCGTTCAGCTCCTCAAAATGAGGGTTTTAAATGCACATTAACAATCACGATGAGAAATGTCTGCAAAACTGGAATAAAGCAGATATCAGGGAGCTTTTCAAATAACCATTCTGAAGATCATTCACCTGCATATAGAACAGCACATCACACACTTCAAAAATGCACGTGAAGGGTTTCTGGAGAGAGAAATAATAAATAACTAAAGCTGCAAGCAGTGATGGTAGGGCCCTCGCACAAATGGGTACCGCCACCCTATGGCCTTAGTAAAACAATGAACCAGGGGGATGTGAACTTAAGTGGGTAAATATAGGTTGAAATTCGAAGTAACTTTGATGTGCCACACCTCCTGTGTGCAGACTGACCAAATATGATGATGATCTGTATAATTTTCTATGAGCAGTAAATCACAGTGTAAAACATGGCATTTCCTGCTGCCAGCAGGTGGCGCTATAACTTTTACTGAATATTGCCATGTTAATGTGTTCAGGCCAGAAATAGCCAAATTTGCACTCAAAAAACAGAGAAAATTCAAAATGGCCAAATTCCTGTAGGGTTTAGAGCTTGGCTTAGGCTGAGCATGTTAAGGCCATAAAAAATTCGGCAAACATTGGCAGTCTGAATGAACAAAAAAATCGAATGATCCCAGAAAAATCCCGGGTGCATTTTCCATGTATTTTCCGGAATGTCTGTTAGAAAAGGGATATAGATACAGAGCCGGCGCCAGACCATAACTAACAGGGGGGCATTTGGCTTCCAACGGGGGGGGCACGCAATAGCAACAATAACTTGCAAAAACAAGACATTAAAACAACAAATACAGTGCAAGCACACACTCATACAACTGGTACAGACTGTCAGCTCATTTCCCGTATAAAGTGCAAAAGACCACAAACTATGCGCAAAACTTTTGAACTTCGACCGTGGCGTGAGCCCAAGCTGAGCTCCGCTGCGCTCGCACTTTGCTCGACGCAACAACAAACTGCCCTCGCGCAGCGCAAGCCATTGAAATGAATGGGTTTCATTTCACAGCGCACACCGCGTCCTAGCTTGAAAAAAGCCGCTTTACCATAATCACGTCTTAATGCTGTTAACGGACTATAGCCACACTTCACATTTAAGCTTACGTAATTTAAAACAACGCTAACTTACCTTTAAAATAGCTGAAGACAGCATGTACGAATATTAAACTTCCTTAAAACAGTGTCCTGTAGATTTGTAAATTCCACCTCGACCTCTAATCTCTGAGTTTGAGCCATTCTGTTTTTGCATGAAGTCAGATGAAGCAGGCGGTGCTGGTTCGTTCTAAATGTTCTTATATCCATATTTTACATGATCCATAAAATGCCGCGAAAAAACACGTTGCTAGTATCAAGTCACAAATATGCTAAAGACGTAAGACGGGTGAGACGCCGCAATACATCCAATCAGAGAAACTGGTCTATTTTAATTAAAGAATACATATATCAACTATATTTTCCTCATTTGATTACATTACTAGTCATGAAACATTCAATGTTTAATTTATTTTAATTATTCTTGATATATATTAAATTAATAAAAAACTTTGTAGGGGGGCACAACAACCTGTTTGGGGGGCACTGCCCGCGAATGCCCCCCCTTGACGCCGGCCCTGTATAGATATTCATGCATGCTACATTTTGCAGTTTCAGACACATTACTAAGTTCGGTTTCACATGATAATGCCTTCAGTGTATTGTGCTTTCACCACAGGAGGACTTTAAATAGCAGTGCACCAACATGAATGTGACTAATATTTGGTGTGGGCAGATGTTGTTGTTTTCAGCAGGTCACCGAATGGACAGTTGTGTAAGTGGTCATTGGGGAACATGTTGACCATAGTTACCCGAGTTTCATCATATCATGTAACCAAGTCACGTACTGACGTCAAGCAAAGCCACAATATCTGCTATTACCACATACTCAAATTATATTGTTGCTTTTAAAGCTGTGTTTGATCTGTTGAAACAGGTCTTTAAAAACAGAAGGAAATGCACACATGTGATGTAATGTCAGAGTTACACACAGTGACAAAATAAAGTTCATGTCCTAGGATGGGGGGATCAAACTCAAGGCCACTCCTTTATTTTATGTGGCCCGCGAGATCTTACATTATTATTTTATTATGTGGCCTTCAAGAGTTTATTTAATTAGGGCCCGAGCACCGAGGAGCAGGCCAGAATGGCCTGCACCGTGGGTGCAAAGCCCTATTGTTTTTGCTTCGTTTATTAGGGTCCGAGCACCGAGGAGCAGGCCACTTTGGCCTGCAGAGAAAGATACGAAGCCCTATTGTTTTTGCTCAGATTTTTTTTTTTACATTTTGGGTTATTTTGGGTGCCTTAACATACTCGAAAACTCTTGGAATTTGGCACAGACGTCAGAGTCGTTGGCCATTAGGACCAGGTAAAGGCTGGAACATGGGCGTGGCAAGGGGGCTCTGTAGCGCCCCCTGTAATTAAAAAAAAAACATTGATGCACAGATCGGGCAAAAAGGTACCCACATGTACGAGAGTTGGTATGCATATAGATCTCATCAACCCGAACAACTTTCGCCCTCTAACATTTAAGCTCTGCCCAACAGGAAGTCAGCTATTTTGAATTGTTTGAAAAATGCATGTGTTGAACTTTTAAATACTCCTCCTAGGCGATTCATGCGAATGACCACCAAACGTGGTGATCATGATGTCGAGACATTGGACTTGCTAAATTGCGAAATTCTGCCATGGCGGGGCAACAAATTTATTGCGAAATCAGAGAAACAGGAAGTGTCTAATATCTAAGGCAAAACATTTCTTATTGTGATGCCATGCGGGGTGTTTGTTCGTCTGAAGATTCCGATCGCATCGATGTGCCTAATGTGACTCCTGGGTATAGTGCCACCAACAGGCACCAGGAAGTGTGGCAGTCACAAAAGGTGGATTTTTTGACAGTTCCATGCGATGTTCTTTTAAATACTCCTCCTAGGATTTTCATGCTATTGACACCAAAAGTGGTCAACATGATGCTGAGGCATTGTAGATGATAAATTGTGAAGGGATTTTTGATATCTTGAATGCTGCTCCCATGGCAACACGTCAAACTTTACTTTCATTTTCAGGCATATTTAAGCACTTGGCATGCACTTTGAGTGCCTTAACATGCTCGAAAACACCAGGATTTTGGCACATACCTCAAAGTCGTTGGCCATTAGGACCGGGCAAACACTGGAAAACGGGCGTGGCAGTAGGGCTCTGTAGCGCCCCCTGTAATGCAAAAAAAATATTGGTGCACAAATCGGGCAAATATGTACTCACATGTACGAGAGTTAGTACGTATATAGATCCCATCGACCCGAACAACTTTCACAATCAAACCTATTAGCTCCGCCCAACAGGAAGTCGGCCATTTTTGATGGTTTCAAAAGTGCATGTGGCAAACTTTTAAATACTCCTCCTCTGGGATTAATGCGATTGACACCAAACGTTGTAAACATGATGCCGGGACATTGCTCTTGCTAACTTGCGAAGGGATTTTTGATATCTCGAACGATTCTGCCATGGCGAGGCAACAAGTTTGTGGCGAATTCAGAGAAACAGGAAGTGTCTAATATCTAAGGCAAAAAATATCTTATTGTGAAGCCATGCGGGATGTTTGTTCGTCTGAAGATTCCGATCGCATCGATGTGCCTATTGTGACTCCCAGGTATAGCGCCACCACCAGGCGCCAGGAATTGTGTCAGTCACAAAGGTGAATTTTTTTTGACAGTTCCATGCGATGTTCTCTTAAATACTCCTTCTAGGATTTTAATGCGATTGACACCAAAAGTGGTCAACATGATGCCAAGACATTCTTAAAGATAAACTGCGAAGGCATTTTTGATATCTCAAAAGCTGTTCCCATGGCAACGCGTCAAACCTTACTTTCATTTTAAAGGCATATTTAAGCCTTTCAGTTGCATGCAGTTAACTTTTAAATACTCCTTCTAGGATTTTTATGCAATTGACACGAGAAGTGGTCAACATGATGCCGAGACATTGTAGATGATAAATTGTGAAGGGATTTTTGATATCTCAAACACTGTTCCCATTGCAACCTGTCAAACTTTACCTTCATTTTTAAGGCATATTTAAACCGTACATCTGCATGCGGTAAACTTTTAAATACTCCTCCTGAGCAAATAATGTGATTGACTCCAGAAGTGGTCAACATAATGCTGAGACATTGTAGATGATACATTGTGAAGGGATTTTTGGTATCTCAAACGCTGTTCCCATGGCAATGCGTCAAACTTTACTTTCATTTTTACACATATTTAAGGCTGACAGTTGCATGCAGTGAACTTTTAAATACTCCTTCTAGGATATTCATGCGATTGACACCAAACGTGGTGATCATGATGCCAAGACATTGTAGATGATAAATTGCGAAGGGATTTTTGATATCTCGAACGTTGTTCCCATGGCAACGCGTCAAACTTTGCTTTCATTTTCCAGCATATTTAAGGCTGACAGTTACATGCTGTGAACCTTTAAATACTCCTCGTATGGGATTCATGCGATTGACACCAGAAGTGGTCAACATGATGCCGAGACATTGTAGATGATAAATTGCAAAGGAATTTTTGACATCTCGAACACTGTTCCCATGGCAACACGTCAAACTTTACTTTAATTTCAGGCATGTTTAAGGCTCTTGGCAGGCTTAGTTGAACTTTAAATTTGGCACACACATCAGAGTTTTCGGCTGTTAAGTGTTGACAAAAACGTCAGATAAAGGCGTGTCTATTTAGTGGCTGACTAGCGCCCCTGTTTGTCTAAAATATGGGGTTTCTTTTACATACTGTACCTAAATGGGTCAGTAGCAACATGAAATAGTCCACTGATATTTACCCGCTTGATGCACATGCCACCGTGCATCGTTTTCTCAGAGGCACCGTGTAGCGGTAAAAAAAACGTGCGAGGGCCCACCATCGCTGCTTGCAGCTATATTTATTATTATTTTCCGAAATGAATCACATTTTTGAAGGCCTAAACATGCTCAAAAACTCATGAAATTTTGCACACGCGTCAGAAGTGGTGAAAATTTACATGTGGTATAGGCGTCAGAAGTGGGCGTGTAGAAATGGCTCGATAGCGCCACCTGCAAAAATTCAAGAGAACAGCCCCCCCGCTACAAAAAACGTACAGACAAGAAATTTGGTAGGATCATCTATCACCCCAAGACCTACAAAAAAGTATCTTGGAGCTAAGCTCTAAACCCAACAGGAAGTCTGCCATTTTTTATTTTCGCTGTGATTTTAAAATATTACTAATCACCTACAAAGCCTTAAATGGCCTAGCGCCCTCATATATTAAAGAACTACTATCAGAATACAATCCACCATGTAAACTGCGATCACAAAATTTTGGTTACTTAATTATCCCTAGAATATCAAAAGTGTCTAAAGGTGGTAGATCCTTTTCCTACTTGGCCCCTAAGCTCTGGAATGATTTACCAAATAATGTTCGAGTATCAGACACAGTCGAGCAATTTAAATCTAAACTTAAGACATTCTTCTTTAACAAAGCACTCACATAGAATGTCCAGTAAAGGTACTTTTCCCGCAGTAGTTATTTTGTCTAGAACAAAGCACTCACATACCTCATATGGGTAATTTACTCTTGCCGCAATAGTTAGCCTGTCTGGAACCGAGCTGAATTTAACCACTATAATGTATGACACTTGCATTACATGCGAACGGCCCCTACGCTAATAGAATTCTGTTTTTGTATCCCTGTCTCGTCCTCGACCCCGAGGACAATGAGACAAACAGACCCAGTTCCTGTTGCTGTGAAGGTCATCGCACCACTGATCTACTGGCTGTCCTTCAACGTGATGCCCAGCCGATGCGCGACCAACGACCACCGGCTGAACCAGTTTAATCCGCTTACCCGCTTCCTATCCCTACCGTGTCTATATACAGTATATATAAATATTAATTTCTCCGTAGGGTTTTTTGTCCTTCTAGGATTTTTTCCCATTGGGTTTTCTCCTAGGGGGTTTTTTAGTCCCAGGGAGAGTCAGCCAACTTTGGCTTAACTTAGCACTTTACTGTATACGTTACATTATTAATACGCTCGCTTACACGGTTTATCCTTAGCCGCTATATTCTACTTCTTATACTATGTATTGATTTTCAGTGTTCTCCTCTACATCTACTCATGTAATGCTGCTTTGCAACAATTAACAATTGTGAAAAGCGCTATATAAATAAAATTGAATTGAATTGAAATTGAATGGATTTTTGTGCAAATTTTGGCATTTCCAGGCTTCGTACTTTAACAATCTCCTCCTACAGATTTTATCAGATCGTCATCATATTTGGTCAATCTCATCTAAAGGCCTTTGCGATGTTAAATTGCGGAGATCTTGACTTTTCGTTCGAGGGTGTGTCCGTGGCGGCCTGACAATTTTTGGAGTTTTCACCATGAAACAGGAAGTGGTTCTAACGCAGGCATACAATGTCCAATCTGCCTCAAGCTTCACATGTTTGATAAGTGTCCTGTCCTGAACACATTTCAATACCAATATTCAGCTTCAGTCATAGCGCCACCTAGAGGTAGCAGGAAATGCCATGTTTTACGCTGTGATTTACTGCTCTTAGAGATTTAATCAAATCATCATCATATCTGGTCAGACTGATCTTAAGCCCTTGGCGATGATAAATAGTGAAGATCTTGACTTTTCGTTGAAGGGCGTGTCCATGGCAGCCTGGCAAAGTGTGATGCTTTGCCATGAAACAGGAAGCTGTTGTAATTGAAGCATACATTGTCCGATCTGCCCCTGACTTCACACATTTGATAAAGGTCCTGGCCTGAACACATCAACATGGCATAATTCAGTAACAGTCATAGCGGAACCTAGAGGAAGCAGGAAATACCATGTTTTACGCTGTGACTCACTGCTCTTAGAGATTAAACCATATCAAATAAAAATTTCATCAGTCTAATCTCAAGACCTTGTGTGATGATAAATAGCGACGACCTTGACTTTTCGTTAAAGGGCGTGTCCGTGGCGGCTTCGCAAATTATCGCTAAATGAATCGCATTTTTGACAGCCTAAACAAGCTCAAAAAGTTATGAAACGTTGCATAGGTGTAAAATGTTGCGAAATTTTTTACATGAAAAAGGCTTCAGAACTGCAGTTGTAAAAATGGCTCTATAGCGCCACCTTCAAAAATTCAAGATACCAGCCCCCCGCTACGGTAAACGTACATATACGAAATGTGATAGGATCATGTATCAACCCAAGACCTACAAAAAATCTCTTGGAGCCAAGCTCTGAACCCCACAGGAAGTTTTTAATTTTCTCTGTCATTTGAGTGCAAATTTAGCTATTTCTGGGCTTCGTACTTTAACAAATTCCTCCTAGAAATTTAATCAGATCATCATTATATTTTGTCTGTGTCATCTTAAGGCCTTTGTGATGTTAAATTGCAGAGATCTTGACTTTTCACTGGAGGGTGTGTCCATGGCGGCCTGGCAAATTTCTGTTTCGCAATGAAACAGGAAGTTGTTCTAACTCAGGCTTATAATGTCCAATCTGAACCAAGCTTCACAAGTTTGATAAGGGTCCTGACCTGAACACATCAACATGGCAATATTTGGTAAAAGTTATAGCGCCACCTGCTGGCAGCAGGAAATGTCAGGTTTTACGCTGAGATTTACTGCTCATAGAAATTTTTTCAGATCATCTTCATATTTGGTCAGTCTGAACTTAAGGATCTTGACATTTCGTTAAAGGGGCGTGTCTGTAGCGGCAAAGTGTGATATTTCGTCATGAAAAAGCTGTTGTAACTCAGGCATACGATGTCCGATCTGTCACAGACATCATACGTTTGACAAGGGTCCTGGCCTGAACACATCAATATAACAACAATCAGTTACAGTCACAGCGCCACCTGCTGCACACAGGAAGTGTGGCACATCAAAATTCTTTTGAAAATGCACCTATATTTACCCACTTAAATTCATATCCCCCTGGTTCACTGCTTTACTAAGGCCATAGGGTGGCGGTGCACATGCGTGCGAGTGCCCTTCCATCGCTGCTTGAAGCTTTAATTGTTGTTGTTTTTTTTACATTTAATTGTTTTGGCGTTTTTTTTGATAATTTAATGTACATGCTGAGCATTTTAGCCTTTTTTGTAGGTCTTGGGGTGCTACATGATTCTACCACATTTTGTATCTGTATGTTTAACGTAGGGGGGGGGGGCTGCTTATTCAAATTTTTGAAGGTAGCACTATACACTGTAAAACCTAACAGTAGTTAACTTAACTAAAACGATTTAAGTAAACCGGTACGGTTGCATTAGGCCATTTACGTTTTAAAACACATAAATTTAAGTACTGTGAACTTGAGTCATTTGCAATTATTCACTTATATTTAAGTAGTGTGAACTTAAATATAAGTGCATAACTGCATATGACTCAATTTGTTTAAGTTCACAGTACTCAAATGTATGTGTTTTAAAACTAATGCAACCGGTTTACTTAAATGGTTTGAGTTGAGTTAACTTTTAGGTTTTAAAGTCATAGCTGCCAACTCTCACGCATTCACCGTGAGACACCCGCAATTGACCCCATTCTCACGCTCTCACGCCACACATCCATTTTCTCACGCAGGCTCGTGCCCACCATTGACATCCCATTGAGTTTAATAAAAGTCATGAAATAATTGCCTAATATACCTAATTGTACTTACTGTAAAACGCCTAGCTATCTCTATCTGGCCTGCCTCAATCAACATAAAGCGCTCGTCAAAGTCAAAATGATGCGAAGGCCAATCAAATCAAAGAAGGTGGAGTTATTGTTTACACAGATGCCGGAGCGCCAGCTACAAACTACAGAGCGAGTGCGCGGCTGCGCGATGGTGAAAGAGCAACGCACGATGTAAGTAGCTAAACCAGTGCTCGCAGTACTGACACTTTTATATTTAAGCGTACCTTCACTGTCTTTTGCGTCCCACCACTTCTCATGTTGCTGGTACTTTGCTGCAAAAAGTCAAAGAGCATTTCACTTTATGTGGCGCTGCGCAGGAAGTTCGGCAGCGAGAACATCAGAGTACCGCGAGAGCAATTCGAAATGTTACAAAAGGGTCCGCCTTTACCTTTGCTCTCGCGTTACTCTGATGTCATAAGCCGATCAGTCAGCGCCGCACCAGTCGAACACACAAAGCGTCAAGGTCTGGATGAGAAGCAGAGACCTGCCCAGATTCCACGCACACAGATACCCTCAGAAAACAGCTATTTTAATCAACCCTCACCCGCGTGTGCATGTCTGTAATCAGTACAAGCCTGTGTGATGTTTGCTGTGACAGTTTTTAATAAAAGAGAAAAAAGTCAATTGATATTTGACATCTATAAACATAATATATACGAAATATAATTATATGGTCTTGACATGCACATTATCTGTTGCTTTAGTTTAATATAAAGTACTCATTATTTGATTGTGACAGTCCCTCTATCACCAATCAATCACAAATCATCACTTTATGCTTTTCTTTCTCAGTGGATAAACTGAATCAAAGCTGCTGTTATCTGCAGTTATACATTTTACAGAGACCAGTAGCCTATTCATTAGATTTTAAGAACTTTTTTGGCACTTTTATCAGAAGGAAAGCATAATAGAAGTGTATGAAATAATAATAAAGACTCTAATTTCAGTCATTTAAACTCAGTAAAAGCTTTTATTTCAATTTAATTTGTAAAATATGATTAGATTTGTATTGTAATCCATTTTTACGCAGTTTTTCCAACTATTTTATACAGAAATAGCTCAAATCCACACTATTATCAATTGGTTAAGGACTTAAAAATTATTACCACAAACCCCCCCCCCCTCAAAAAAAAAATCTCACTCCAAGCTGAACTCAGAAGTTGGCAGCTATGTAAAGTGTAGAGGCATTTTTACACCCCAAGATCTGAAGCCTGTATCAAATGAAAATTTTAGCCACATTTGACACGTGTGCAACGTTTCATGACTTTTTGAGCTTGTTTAGGCTGTCAAAAATGCAATTCATTTAGGGATACTTTGCGAGGCTGGTACGGACACGCCCTTTAACGAAAAGTCAAGGTCGTCGCTATATATCATTACAAAAGGCTTGAGATTAGATTGATGAAATATGATGTTTATATGGCTAAATCTATAAGAGCAATAAATCACAGCATAAAACATGGTATTTCCTGCTGCCTCTAGGTGGTGCTATTACTGTATCTAAATATTGCAATGTTGATGTGTTCAGGTCAAGACCCTTATTAAATACGTGACGTCTGAGGCTTGTAGGACAATGTATGCCTGAATTACAACAGCTTCCTGTTCCATGGCGAAACATTAAACTTTGACAGATCGCCACAGACACGCCCTTTAATGAAAAATCAAGATCTTTGCAATTTATCATTGCAAAGGGCTTAAGATCAGTCTGACCAAATATTATGATGATCTGATTAAATCTCTACGAACAGTAAATCCCAGTGTAAAACATGGCATTTCCTGCTGCCACTAGGTGACGCTATGACTATAACTGAAAATTTTCATGTTGATGTGTTTAGGCCAAGACCCTTATCAAACACGTGAAGCGCTGGGTCAGAATGGAGATTGAAAGCCTGAGTTAGAACAACTTCCTGTTTCATGGCAAAAACGCCTACATTTGGCAGGCCACCACGGACACACCCTCCAACGAAAAGTCAAGATCTCCGCAATTTAACATTGCAAAGGCCTTAAGACAGGGGTGTCAAACTCATTTTAGGCTGAGGGCCGGATGGTAAATAATGCCACGAAGTGCGGGCCGGATAATTTTTTTAAACCTTATGTGCTGATAATTGTGTTAAAATTAACTAAACAAACCAATTAATTAATTTGTTTAGCAAGAAAACTAGAGAAACACACAGCTCTGTGAAAACTACATTTCATAAGGTCACACTCGTACTGTATATATTATACACACAAATTTACATCTGTACAAAATCCACTGGCCTTAGGTTGAAAAGCATTAATTTAACTTCTTTTGCCTTAATGCCTAAATTATTTATAAACCATTCACTTTTCTTTGGAATATATTTGTAATGAGAACAGTCATTTAGAAAATGAAAATGCTAGATGGGGCAGTGGCCCAAACCAAAAATGGCACTAAGGGGGGTGGTACTTATGGTTTTTATAAAGTATTATAAATATTATGTGTTATATTACTAGCATCAACTTAGACAAGTGATTATAATGGGAAATATAATAACAAGAATTAAAGTGTGACAATCTGCTAAATATTCAATATGATTTACCTGTTGGCTTGATGGAGCTTTGAATCCATGTTTGTAATGTTGAACTGCCTTTAGCAGCCTCCCTTTCCGTTCTCTGTTGTTATTTTGTGAAGGCAAGGCATTGGTGTTTTTTTTTTCTACAAAGTGTGCCAACAACAGCAAATTTAGTGTTTATATTAACTTAGATCTGATCGGGAACATTAAGGGGCGGTTTCCCGGACCAGGATTAGCTTAATCCAGAACTAGGCCTTAGTTTAATTAGGAAATATAATTAGTTTTAACAAACATGCCTTACTAAAAACATTACCTGTGTGCCTTTTGAGGTAAAACAAAGGGCACTGATGTATTTTAAGATATGTAAGTGCAAGTTGTTTTCAGTTTGGAGAGCTCTTAAAACTGTTTAAGTCTAGAACTAGTCTAATCCCTGTCCGGGAAACCGCCCCTAAATCCATTAGACAAGCATTGTAATGTTAATACTAAAAATGTGGATATTTTGTTGTTGTTTGCTTGCTAAGTTGTTAGCACTTTTAGAACACCGACAGCAAATCATTACCAGAAGAAATACATAAACAAACTTACAAATTACTAATTCTGCGGTTTAACAACTGATATAATGTAATGAATCTACCTGTTAATTCAACGAACTTTGGAAACTGTCGCCTTCGCTCTCCAGGCAGAGAGTGGACACAGAGATGCTGCGGAGCGGGCGAAAAAAACACGAAGTGGATTACCGGAATCAGTGGATCTTTAGCGGAGCGGTAACAACAAAACGGCAAGATTTTTGGGCACCATGTTTAGTCTGTTCCGCGTTTTGCTGGTTCCGCAAGTCTCTCATATTAAAAATGAACTAGACACCCGCCTGAAAGGGTTTTTAAAATATGCATTTAATATTTAATAAAACTGTATAAATCATCATGCGGGCCGGATTGGACACCCCTGCCTTAAGATGAGACTGACCAAATATGATGATGATCTGATTAAATCTCCAGGAGGAGTTTGTTAAAGTAGGAAGCCTGGAAATGCCAAAATTTGCACAGAAATCACAACGAAAATTCAAAATAGCCGACTTCCTGTGGGGTTTAGAGCTTGGTTGCAAGGGACTTTTTTGTAGGCCTTGAGGTGATAGATGATCCTACCAAATTTCATATCTGTATGATTTTCGTAGCGGGAGGGCTGTTCTCTTGAATTTTACAGGTGGCGCTATCGAGTCATTTCTACAGGCCCATTTCTGACGCCTATACCACATGTACATTTTCGTCACTTCTTACGTGTATGCAAAGTTTCATGAGTTTTTGAGCATGTTTAGGCCCTCAAAAATGTGATTCATTTCAGAGAAAAAAAAAGAAGAAACTGAGCAAAAACAATAGGGCTTCGCACCCATGGTGCAGGCCATTCTGGCCTGCTCCTCGGTGCTCGGGCCCTAATAAGCAAAACTTCAGACACTGCAGAAAGAAACACTAAGTGCAGGACTTTAAACACAACACGTGTCTTTCCGAGACTTTTTCGGTATCTGTGTAGCACTCATTGGGTGCATTTTCCATGTATTTTCCAGAATGTCTGTGTGAAAAGGGATATAGATATACATGCGTGCTACATTCTGCAGTTTAAGACACATAATTACTAAGTTCGGTTTCACATGATAATGCCTTCAGTGTATTGTGCTTTCACCACAGGAGGACTTTAAATAGCAGTGCACCAACATGAATGTGACTAATATTTGGTGTGGGCAGATGTTGTTGTTTTCAGCAGGTCACCGAATGGACAGTTGTGTTTGTGGTATTGGGGAACATGTTGACCCTAGTTACCCGAGTCTCATCATATCACTTAACCAAGTCACGTACTGACATCAAGCAAAGCAACAATGTTTGCTATTACCAAATTATATTGTTGCTTTTAAAGCTATGTTTGATCTGTTGAAACGGGTCTTTAAAAACAGAAGGAAATGCACACATGTGATGTAATGTCAGAGTTACACACAGTGACAAAATAAAGATCATGTCCTAGGATGGGGGGGTCAAACTCAAGGCCACTCCTTTATTTCAAGTGGCCCGCGAGATCTTACAATTTTATTTTATTATGTGGCCTGCAAGAGTTTATTTAATTGTTGTTGTTTTCTACATTTATTTGTTTTGACGGTTAATTGGTATTTTGATTATTTTATGTACATGCTGAGCATTTTAGTTTAACAATGTCTGTCAGATGTAAATAAACATAATATACACTCTAAGACATAATATACATGCTGGGTTAAGCCAGTTGGGTTATTTTGTTGGGTTGTTTTATCAGTGTTGGGCAGTTTTTGTGTAACCCAAATGTTGGGTAATTTTGAAACAGAGCTTTATAGACACATATAGCCGTTTCTCAATATTACTGTCTGTTTTTAAAATAAGTTCAGGCAAGAATATGTATAATGTTCATATCTGCAGTTGATTTGTAAAGATAGAAGCAATTAAAAAATTATTTAAAAAAAGTTGGAATGTTCTGGGCTCAACAACCAAATGTCAGTGTACTTCTTCCCCAGAGAGAACCCCTCCCCTCCCCTACACAGACGCGTCAGCTTAACTCCTGCCACACCAACAACAACACCTAACGCGGGAATTTACTATCACCTCAGGATTCATGAACGGGTTTTGTTGACTAATGTTTGATTTATTTAAAGGAACAAGATTTGTATCAATGTTTTTAATCTATTAAACCATTTCTGAATGCAAAAGTATGAGGAGAAACATGTGTGTTTAAAATAAATAATCGTTTGATGTAAACGTTGATATATTACCACTTATAAAATGGTTAGTTCCAATCCTTGATTCTGATTGGTCAATAGCTGTGCTTTATTCACTATAAAACACGGCTATGACCGCTTCACCCAACGGTTCTATTTATAACTGCGCCCTTAGCAACCACAGGTATCAGTTTGAGAACGGTTTGTTAATTTTATTTGAGCTTTCATGCATATTACACATTGGAACGTTGTTGTTTACGGTCAGGGACTATTTTTTCTAGCGGAAGGAATACTTTTATTGATTTACCTTCATGAAAGTTGCACTAATAATTTTTTTTACTTTAATATTGTGTGGTAACCATTTTATTAAAGCAATAAGGTATTTGAGGCAAGTGCTGTATCGTGAAGAAGTACTTATTCACGATACAGCACAGCCTCTCGTACCTTATTGCTTGCTTACACATTGCATTAGTAACTTAATTTTTTCATCAAAATTAAGCTCAAATATAATGTTGGATGTGTAGTCTGTTATTAAAACGGCCCAACTGAGGCAGTAATTATAAAAACATGTATATGTGCTGAAAGTCAGTGTTGAAAGTCAAGTTATGTGACCCAGTCTGTAAAAACTAGTGATGCACCGATGTATCGGCCACCAATATTTATCGGCTGATTTTTGATGAATTTAAAACCATCGCCATATTGTTTATTAATTAACCGCATAAAGGCAATGAGTTGTTCAATTAAAATTATTTAATGTTCTGGTGTGCACTATACTTAAGCACCAACAGAAAACCTTTGTTGAGCTGGCTCAAATGTCTTGGACAATAAAAGAAACAGGCTGCACTTTAGTGGGGGAAAAGAAGTGTAACTTTTTTTGAAGTAGCAATTATTTATACTGTTTGTGTCTCTCTTATTACGTTGGTCAGTTGAATGTTAATTAGATCCATAATATTGTATATAAGTGTTTAATATCGGCATCGGGCAAAAAAAATCCTATAGGTGCATCCCTAGTAAAAACCCAATTAAAGTCATTTTTTCATAGTCATCCTACTTAACAGGGATTATCTTAAAACAGGACTAGGCCTTAGTTTGATTAGGAAATATAACTAGTTTTCACAAACATGCCTTACTAAAAACATTACTTGTGTGCATTTTGAGGCAAAACAAAGGGCACTGATGTATTTTAAGATATGGCAGTGCAGGTTGTTTTTAGTTTGGACAGCTCTTAAATTTACTTTAGTCTAGAACTAGTCTAATCCCTGTCTGGGAAACTGCCCCAATGTGAAAAGTATGTGAAAATGCAACGTTCTTGACAGTAGTTAACATCACGTAAAAGATTGAAGTCGGTGATTGAAATGAAACGGATGCTTCTAATCTCATTTTTAGATTATGAGACTTTAGTGCTAAGTTCACAGACAGGGTCAAATATTGTGAACTCTCATTTGGTCTGTCCAAGTTACAGACATTTTTGTCTTTTTTTAAATGTTTTTTTTTCCTGAGAAATGATGCCCAGTTAACTAATTCACAGTTCTGGCTCTTTTTCCACAGACCCTTTAGAGACGGATAAAAGATGGATAATCTTGTCCTGGAGAAGCTAAAACAATGGAACTTGGAGGTTCTGATACCAGCTTTTACCAAGTTCTTTTCAGGTACATGAAAGTGCACTGTCTTCTATTATTCATCATATGTTGATATTACAATGAGGCATATCATTTCTTTGTTAGTAATCCCTGCTTATTTTGCGGTGAGTATGTCATTTTCAAAAGTGATATGTAGGGTTGAATGATTAATTGTATAAAATTGTCAAACGAATATTATCGGTAAAGCCAGTTCTGTGATTGGTACTGTAGAAAACTGCCATCACCTGCTTTCAGATGAAGCACCATTTAATACACCCTGTTGTGGTATACTGACAAGCTAGGCCATATAGCGTTCATTATCGCATTCATTAAAATTGAAGTTTTATTGAAAATAAATGCATGATTTGTCATTTTCAGATTTCACAAAACTTCCCAATGTTATTCCCTGACCATGCAGAAAAGCTATTTGAAACTTGGACATTGCATTTTACAGACAGAATCCTGCAACTCCCCAGCCAGGAACATCAACAAATCACCTGCAGGTACACTTGGGAATACAAGAGTTGTTTGCAGAGTATTATGACAATAAAGTAGGGATACACCGATACCACTTTTTTGGAATACGAGCACGAGTACAAGTACTTGCATTTCAGTACTTGCCGATACCGAGTACTTAATAAAAAAACATTATTTAAATTTACAGGTAACAGCTTTAGTCATATAATTAAAAAAAAAAAAAAAGTACTAGTTTTCCAGTTTGTTGTAAACTCTGCCTCTTTGGACAACACAAGAGGCATTAACCCCTTACACACCGCTCAAACATAGACATTTCTCAGACCGTGGTATCGATTCCAGGTATCGGGGGACTTTTAACGAGTACGAGTACTTTAGAAAATGTGGTATCGAGGCCGATACCCGATACCAGTATCGGTATCGGTGCATCCCTACAATAAAGTTACTAATATAAACGAAAAATTAATCTCTACAGAACCCCATGATGATATTCCAACTCCTGTCTACAAAAGTGGAAAGAAAAATCTTAAGTCTACATGTAAGTAATGAAAGTATTGCACACTTTGGATTGCAGTTTGGGCTGCATGATAAATTGCACGCGATTGTCACGCGCATCTCATCAGTAAGCCGGTTCCTTGATTAGTAATAAATCGGCATCAGGGGCATTTACTACACAGAGCCGTAGTTCACTGACAAGCGGGGAAATATCACATTCATAATCGCGAATGAATCACTTGCGATTGTACCCGCTTGTCAATGTACTATGGCTCTGTGTAGTAAATGACGCTTCACTGAAAGCAGCTGATGGCGATTTATTACTAATCAAGGGACCAGCTTTACTGACGAGATGCGAGTGTGACAATCGTGTGCGATTTATTGTGCAGCCCTATTTGCAAGTAACCTAAAACATTTTATATTTTGTTGGTGAACTAGCAAGTAGACATGTTTACAAGTAGGAATAGATTTAAAAATTCGGACAAGTAAAATCTCTTACTTGCCCATCTAAAACATTAACTTGTCTGGGACAAGCGTTAATGTCCAGCCCTGTATTCATTACATATAATAATAGATGCTAATAAAGCGTTGGCTATATTAAGTAATAAGGGCAAGTATGCAGGTTGTTGCGACATCTGAAAGTTGGGCTAACTGCCAGGTAGAGCGATGTGGCAGAATCTGAAATTACTGTGAATCTGACTTATTGACATGAACAAAGGGTATATTGCAAGGTTATTGAAATAAAACAGAAGTAGTCTGTGTAGTTATTTATCATTCTAAGATGATAATTCATGTTGATCATATGTTGACTGTTTGTGAAAGTTTGTGTTGATCTTATTTGTTACATTAACCATTTCTTATTATACGGTTCTCTAAAATGCTAGATTCTGATTGGCCAGTCGTGACATTCTACTACTGCTCAAAACTAAAAACTCTGATGCTGCAAATTATTTTGACAGGTACAATTTAATATTACACAAAAATTAAATGTCAATGTCTATTAATAACATATCTAACATTAAATTTACAAATGATTAAACCAATGTGTTCGTGTCATTTGTCCTGAAGAAACTGTCGGGGCTTTTTTATGTGATATCCTGCTACCAATACCTATTATCCCTTACTTTTACAACGTTTTTACTTCATCAAATTGTAATGTTAACTGGGCATCTGTCATTTTAGATTATGATAAACTAATATATTTTTATTATCAGAAATGTGATTGTTTGTGTAGGGATATGTACTCTTTTATTGTGTTCATGGGCAATAAATATGCTTTCTCAATTAAATCTATGCTTTATTATTTATAGACACCACAATGAAAGGTATGAAAGCAGTTCAAAACACCAAAATTTCACAAAAATAAGAGAAGATACTTTTAAACATTTTGTACAGCTTTAAACACATTAACCAAACAATAACCCAAACAACTTGTTGGGTTAAAATAACCCAGCGTTGGGTTGGTCCAACTTTAACTCAACGTTGGGTTACAAAACAACCCAAGTTGGGTTAAATTTAACCCAACGTTTTTTAGAGTGCAGTATATAGTGGCAATAAGTCAATTCTTCAAAAAAATAAACAAACCTGGTTTCAATTGACATGCTTCAGAAACTTGTGTAGTACGCGTGTGAGGAAACACACACCACACACAGACAGAGAACAGCGACCGTAAAGAGACATTACTTGAGAAATTATTTAGTGTTTTTCTGATGAATACAGTCAGTTTGTAAGAATATTTTCAAATGGACTATAAGATCACCAATATGAAATATAAACAATGAACTATTATAAACATAACCGCGTGAAATGGCTGTTAATAACGCCAATATTTAATGCAGAAAAAAGCATGTTTTAAATTACTTTGCGCTTGAAATGTCTGCAATTGTTGCTAAAAGAAGAGGCATCATAGAGAGCAGAGAGAGCTTGGTACTTGCTGAAGTAAATAAAATAGAAGTCACTAGAAGTCGTCACACAATACCAGACATTTTCAAAACTTCTTGTAAACCTTTTTTTTTGTCCTCCAGTTCTTTTCAGTATCCTATGGCTTTTTTGCTGGGATTACACACACCGAATTTTCGGCTGCAATGTCCGTGGTGTTGAACTCAAGATCAGCTCTGCTTATTTGCCAACCCTGGACTAATTTGCGACCCTGATGTAATTTGCGCTGCTCTTAGTAGATTGCGTTGGTCATTATGGAAATCAGCTGTTGCGCCTGTGTTATTTAATTTGTGCTTTTTTTAGTAAATCTGGCCCTTAACCCTCTGGGGTCCGACCATTTTGTGACACTGGCAGAGGTTCTGACATGCTTTTACATTTGGTCTTTTTTCAGTTGCTTTAAACCTATTAATGGCAAATGTCTCATAACACTGCATTCAGCACAAACTCGGCTACAATATTATATGAGCTACATGTATGTACATGTTTGTATTTTTGAGAGAAAAACGTTTATGCGTGGTTTTTAAAAAAGCTAAATTTTTAAGTTTTTAAGTTAAATTTTTTATTTATCCTTCGACAGCCATATCTCCAATGTCTGCCGCACAGCGTTCCCTTTCAGTCGGTCACTACGACGTCACGTCGTGACCGACGAATTGGGAACTCGCTTAGAGGACCAATCTGCTTCGAATACTACTAAAACGCCAATGAACTTGGCATTGAGATATTTGCATAATGCTGGCGCCGCCCCGCCAGGTGCGTATATAAGCAGCAGGTGCAAATAGGGAAATTAGCTTTTTATCGCTTCGAAAGCCGGCAGTATCTGCTACTGAGAAGCTACTCTACTCTGGTGGGATTCGATTGCTGAAGTTGGTTGGACTAGCAGTACCACAGCGGACGCTTCGCTTAATTCCACGACTCTACATCTTTTATTGTTTTGAGTTTAGTGTGTGCGTTGCCTTCCTGTGCGCTCATCAACTAAGCATCTGAGTGAATTTCCCTAAAAGAGTGATACGAGAGAGCTTTGTGCCTTGTTAAAGGCAGCCACTCTCTCGTATATCCGGACATCAGCGTCCTTTTCAGGATGGCTTTTCGTCCGTGCGATCTTGGGTGCGGCAAATACATGGGTCCGAAGGACGGTCACGAGCGTTGTCTTTCGTGTTTGGGCATCGAGCACGCAGAGGCAGCGTTCGCTGGGGGTAAATGTTCTCACTGCGAGATCATGTCCCTTGTGGATTTGCGCAGACGGTTGTCTTTCCTCCGGGAAAAACGCAACCCTCGTCATGCGAGTGCTGAACGCCGCCACGGTGCGGCTGTGAAGCTCTCAAAGGACGACCTGCGCATCACTGTGCTGAGCCGAGCGGGGGATTCGTCCTCAGGCTCTCAGCCTCCTCATCCACAGCCGGTTGATGTGCCGATGGAGACTTCAGCGTCGTGTTCTACGATGTTTCTAGAATCCATCGTGCCGCCCTCCGGGTCCACCGACGCCGCAGCATCCGAGGGTGGGCCTCCTCCCCCTGACGTGGACCCCGACGCCCTTCCTCCCTCTGGTCGGGTTGGGACGCCGGAGTTCGATCCAGAGATGGTGGCCGTGCTCGCTCGAGCGGCGGAGACCGTAGGGTTAGAGTGGGTTCCCCCCCCTCAGCCCGAACCGTCCCGCCTGGATGATTGGTTCTTTGGAGCTGCCCGGGTTTCACAACCCTCTCCACCGGTGCCTTTCTTCCCCGAGGTGCACGAGGAGCTGACTAGAACCTGGAAGTCGCCGTTTTCCATGAGATTACGGCCGTTTCAGCCCTCCCCCCTCACCTCCCTCACCAGCGGAGCCGCTAAGGGTTACACGGGGATCCCTCCTGTGGAGCGCGCGGTC
The DNA here is from genome assembly GCF_030506205.2 of Paramisgurnus dabryanus. Taxonomy (NCBI): domain Eukaryota; kingdom Metazoa; phylum Chordata; class Actinopteri; order Cypriniformes; family Cobitidae; genus Paramisgurnus; species Paramisgurnus dabryanus. Next base: position 50,087,274 of record NC_133339.1, read on the forward strand.
GCGATGCAGCTGTGTCCGGCTAACGCTCCCTCTTGGAAGGACCGCCCAACCCTCCCCTCTCGTGCCTGCAGACAGTCCTCCGGTTTAACGGGCGCTGCCCACCAGGCATGTGGAGAGGCGGCTTCAGCCCTGCACGCTATGGCGTTGCTGCAGGTTCACCAAGCGAAGGCCTTGAGGGATCTGCACGAGGGAGGACACGACTCGCCTGTCCTTTCGGAGCTCCGGGCTGCCACTGATCTGGCTCTTCGCGCTACGAAGGTGACAGCGCAGGCAATTGGTCGTGCCATGTCCACGATGGTGGTCCAGGAACGCCACTTATGGCTATGTCTGGCGGACATGTCGGATGCGGAGAAGAACAAGTTCTTGGACGCTCCAGTGTCCCAGGCTGGCCTCTTCGGTGAGTCGGTGGAGTCTTTTGCCCAGCAGTTCTCCGCCGCCCAGAAGCAGACAGAGGCGATCGCTCAGATCATGCCCCGGCGCAAGCGACCTGCATCTCGCCCTCCAGCGCCGGCGGCCCCGTCTGCTCCTCGCCGAGGGCGCCCTGCGGCGGCTGCCTCCGCCCCCCCCACTAGAACATCTTCCAGGCCACGGAGGGGGAACAGCCGTCGACAGCCCGCCCCGCCCGCCCCACCCGCTTCCCGTGGTAAACGGAAATCGAAGCGGCCCTGAGACGGGCGACCTGGATTTGGATGGGATCACTCTACGGGAGACGGTGATGGCATCGCTCCCTCCACCGGTAGAGGGCCGGGTGGAGAATCTTTGGTTTAGTTTTGTTTCTGTTCCGCCGGCTTCTCAGCCGGCACCCACAAAACCACAAAAAGAGTGCATTCCTATTCCATCTCCAGGTCTCCAGAGGATCGAGAGAGATGTGAGCGGGCATTTACATGCTCTTCCTCCCCCTCCTCTATCGCCAGCGGGTGTTCTGAGGAGTTCCAGCTCTCCGCTGAGGAGACGGGACCACCAGCACCCTCCTCGGAGTCTGTGCTCTCCGCTGAGGAGACCAGACGACCGTCACCCTCAGCGGGCTCAGGTCAGTGTCACACACACTCATACTGTAGATACTTATGCTGTCCCAGCAGACGTACCGGCAGTACCACCTGTCCCGCTCAGCCGCCCCACCGCGGGTACCCCGACAGTGCCGTTAATTCCCCTCGTACGGTCCCTGGGGGCGTGGCTTCAGCTTCCCAGCCCGTCTCGTTGGGTTTTATGCACTGTTCGCCTCGGTTACGAAATTCAATTCATCCGGCACACACCCAAATTCTCGGGCATTCGTTTCACCACGGTGAAAGCGTCCGATGCACACGTACTGCGTGCAGAGGTCGAAGTCCTGCTGGCAAAGGACGCGATCGAGCCGGTCCCTCCAACCGAGATGAGGTCGGGCTTCTACAGCCCGTATTTTATAGTACCCAAAAAAGGCGGTGGGTTGCGACCGATCTTGGATTTGCGCGTTCTGAACAAATCTCTGCAGAAGAGGTCTTTCAGGATGATAACACCGAAGCAAATATTCAATTCAATTCGCCCCCAAGATTGGTTTGCGGCAATAGACCTGAAAGACGCGTACTTTCACGTGTCCATTATCCCTCGTCACAGACCGTTTCTCCGGTTTGCATTCGAGGGACGGGCATACCAGTACAAAGTTTTACCGTTCGGGCTATCCCTCTCTCCCCGTGTGTTCACGAAAGTAGTGGAGGCGGCGTTAAAACCCCTCAGAGAGAGCGGCGTTCGCATATTGGCTTACCTCGACGATTGGCTTATAATAGAGCATTCTCGACGGACGCTGTGCGAGCACAGAGATTTAACGCTTCGGCATCTCGCCCGTTTGGGTCTTCGGGTCAACTGGGAAAAGAGCAAACTCTGCCCCACGCAGAGGATCTCTTTTCTCGGGATGGAACTGGACTCGATCGATTTATCGGCGCGTTTGACAGAAGAGCGCGTCCAGTCAATTCTGACTTGCCTCGGTTCATTCCGAGGGAAGAATGCGGTCCCGCTGAAACAATTTCAAAAGCTCCTGGGGCATATGGCAGCAGCAGCGGCCGTGACACCGCTCGGACTGCTCCATATGAGACCGCTTCAGCGTTGGCTTCACGATCGAGTCCCGAGGAGAGCGTGGCGCGCCGGCATCCATCGTGTAACCATTACACCTGCATGTCGCCTAACATTCCCCCCGTGGTCGGACCCCGCGTTTCTCAGGTCCGGTGTGTCCATGAGACAGATCGCTCAGCATGCTGTTGTACACACAGATGCGTCCGACACGGGCTGGGGTGCCACGTACGACGAGCTTACAGCTTCAGGGGTGTGGACAGCACCCCAGTTGCATTGGCACATCAATTGCCGAGAGTTGTGGGCAGTATATCTGGGACTTGTACGCTTCGCTACGGAGCTGCGAGGGAAGGATGTACTAGTACGCACCGACAACACTGCGACCGTTGCGTATATCAACCGTCAAGGCGGTTTGCGCTCCCGTCACCTGTCGCATCTCGCTCGTCATCTCCTCCTTTGGAGTCAGAAGCATCTGAGGTCCCTTCGTGCCATTCACATTCCGGGCTCGCTCAATACAGCAGCGGACGCGCTTTCTCGAGCTGCGCGCCCCGGCGAATGGCGACTCCACCCCCAGACGGTCCAGCTAATTTGGAAGAAGTTCGGTCGTGCGCAGATAGACCTGTTTGCGTCGCCGGACGATACCCACTGTCGCCTATTTTACTCACTAACCGAGGGCAGCCTCGGCGTGGACGCATTGGCACACAGCTGGCCTCGGGGGATGCGCAAATACGCATTCCCCCCAGTGAGCTTAATCGCACAGACACTGTGCAAAGTCAGGCAGGACGAGGAAAGCCTTTTACTGATCGCCCCGTACTGGACGAGCAAGAATTGGTTTCCAGAGTTAATGCTCCTCGCGACAGCCCCTCCCTGGCGGATTCCCCTGAGGAAGGACCTTCTTTCTCAAGGAGGGGGCACATTATGGCACCCGCGCCCCGACCTGTGGGATCTCCATGTGTGGTCGTTGAGCGCGCGCAAGGTTTAAGTGATTTACCGCAAGCGGTATCTAACACAATCGACGCGGCACGAGCTCCGTCCACAAGACGGGCTTACGCGTTTAAATGGAACCTTTTCGTCACCTGGTGCTCTTCGCAACGCGAGGACCCCAGAGAATGCCCTATTAACATCGTGCTTTTATATCTTCAACATAGGTTAGACGGTAGGCTGTCACCCTCCACCATTAAAGTTGATATCGCTGCTATTTCTGCTCATCACTCACTTATCAACGGCAGAACAGTTGGCCAGCATGATTTGGTTATTAGATTTTTAAGAGGCGCTCGTAGGCTAAACCCCTCGCGCCCTCCTTCTATTCCTCCCTGGGACCTGTCCATGGTGCTGAAAGCCCTTCAGGCCCCCCCGTTCGAGCCTTTGCAGTCTGCGAGTCTGAAGCTTTTATCAATGAAAGCTCTGACCCTGCTAGCATTGGCCTCAGTGAAGAGAGTAGGGGATTTACATGCATTCTCTGTTGACGACTCGTGCCTTCAGTTTGGTCCTGCTGCCTCAAGCGTAACATTGAGGCCCAGACCAGGCTACGTGCCCAAAGTTCCCACCACTCCTTTCAGAGACCAGGTGGTGAGCTTGCAAGCGCTGCCTCCGGAGGACGCAGACCCAACCATGGCTTTGTTGTGCCCCGTACGCGCACTGCGACTCTACGTGGATCGCACGCAAAGCCTCAGGACCTCAGACCAGCTCTTTGTTTGTTATGGTGGCCAGCAGAAAGGGAAAGCTGTCACTAAGCAGAGGATGTCTCATTGGATAGTTGATACTATCGCCCTGGCTTATAATCTTCAGGGTATTCCTTGCCCCTTTAATTTGAGAGCGCACTCCACACGGAGCGTTGCCTCATCTTGGGCTCTAGCTCGTGGTTCCTCGCTAACAGACATCTGTAGAGCTGCTGGTTGGGCGACACCTAATACGTTCATTAGATTTTACAGTGTTCGTATCGAGCCTGTATCCTCTCGTGTTCTTTCCTCACCAGGGAGGGCACGGAGAGCAGACTCGCATGTCGGCTTGCAGCCTCCAACTGATGCTTCATAACTGTGTCAGTATGGAAGGCCTTCAGAGCAAAAATGCGTAATGGTTTGAATTGCTCTTCCTCCGCTGCCTTGGCAGCCTTTGTTGCGGAGCATTGGCTGTCAGCCTTTCACTAGCTGTATCCTCGCGAACCTACGTGTCTGGCTCGGGCTCCACATTGTGTCCCACCGGGTTCCTTTGTGAGTATTTTCCGTGGGGTTAATCCTCCAGCCCACGTTTCCCTTAGCAGAGCACTGCTTTGCTTACACAGCCACGGCTGTCTTTATTCTTCAACTACGGTTGACTTTCGCCCACCATTAGCCCTTAAGAGGGGTGGTGGCTTCCGCAGCGTTCCTATCCCGCTCAGGTAGGGCGCTTCCCAGTCGCTGGCACTTCTGTGGGGTTAAAGGAACATCTAGTGCCCGGCCTTCTGCCTTAAAACCTATCTCCTCCTCCTTAAGTGGAACCGGAGGGCTTTTACGCAGTCACTGGAAGAGGTCAGCCCCTAGTGGCGTTTTGGTAGGGATTCCCAATTCGTCGGTCACGACGTGACGTCGTAGTGACCGACTGAAAGGGAACGTCTCGGTTACGGATGTAACCCTCGTTCCCTGAAGGAGGGAACGGAGACGTCACGTCCCGTCGCCACAGGTGCTGCCACCTGCTGTTACGGCCGGTCACACTTTCCGGCTTTCTCAGCGAAAAAGAAGCTAATTTCCCTATTTGCACCTGCTGCTTATATACGCACCTGGCGGGGCGGCGCCAGCATTATGCAAATATCTCAATGCCAAGTTCATTGGCGTTTTAGTAGTATTCGAAGCAGATTGGTCCTCTAAGCGAGTTCCCAATTCGTCGGTCACGACGTGACGTCTCCGTTCCCTCCTTCAGGGAACGAGGGTTACATCCGTAACCGAGACGTTCTTCCACCTTAGAAATATCTCAAAAATACACCATATGTTGTCTGCATCAGATGCAGAGAAGCTTATCCACGCTTTTATGACCTCTAGAATAGACTATTGTAACTCGTTACTCGGAGGATGCCATGCAAATCAGGTAAACAAGCTTCAGCTAGTTCAAAACGCTTCTGCGAGAGTTCTTACTCGATCTAAGAAGTATGACCGCATAAGCCCAATTCTGGCATCTTTACACTGGCTACCAGTTAAATATCGTATACAATTTAAAATATTACTAATCACCTACAAAGCCTTAAATGGCCTAGCACCCTCATATCTTAGAGAATTATTATCAAAATACAATCCATCACGTGCATTGCGGTCACAAAATTCTGGCCTCTTAATAATCCCTAAAATATCAAAAGTGTCTAAAGGTGGCAGATCCTTTTCCTACTTAGCCCCTAAGCTATGGAATGATTTACCAACTGACGTCCGAAAATCAGAGACAGTAGATAACTTTAAATCTAGACTTAAAACTTTTCTCTTTAACGAGGCATTCGCATAGTTTGTTTTAGCAATAAAACTTATCTCCCAATAGCTAGCTTGTACAACCTAATAAATAAATAAATTAATGAATAAATTAAAACCTTTTTTTCGTCAACACTCCAAAGCATGGTAAATGTCATTAATACTCTTTAGTAATATGCTGAAACTTTGAATTGGTTGTCGATTGAGTCTTAATTGCCAAATATGGTCGGTTTACAATTTTGGCCTTTTTCCCATGGCCTTAAAAATAGTATGTCATACAGAACCGTTTGCCACTGTACGTTAGTATTAACGACAGCAGTGGGGCCTCTGGCCTTAGTCAAACGAGTTCTGTTTCTGTTTCTAAAATCATCAACTATATGTCATACACTTATTTCCCAATAGCTAGCTTGTACAACCTAATAAATAAATAAATGAATGAATAAACTAAAACCTTTTTTTCGTCAACATTCCAAAACATGGTAAATGTCATTAATACTCTTTAGTAATATGCTGAAACTTTGAATTTGTTGTCGATTGAGTCTTAATTGCCAAATATGGTCGTTTGCAATTTTGGCATTTTTCCCATGGCCTTAAAAATAGTATGTCATACAGAACCGTTTGCCACTGTACGTTAGTATTAACGACCGCAGTGGGGCCTCTGGCCTTAGTCAAACGAGTTCTGTTTCTAAAATCATCAACTACATGTAATACACTTAACCAGCAATAGTTAGCCTGCCCGGAACCGAGCTGACTAAAACCACATTACTGTGTGACACTTGCTTTTTATGTGAACGGCCCCTACGCCATGGGCGTCGGAACCATTATACGTGGGTGGGACAGGACCCACCCACTTTTTAAGACTAATGATAATGGACCCACCCACTTTTTCTCTACTTTAGCGCATTTGTCTGTTCACTTATCAATGCGCTGTTAGTCAAAATCCATTCCACTAAAGCAGGAATCCCTAACCTTTGCTTTTTACACCGCGGACCGTTTCAGCTTTTTAAAAAAAGTCGCGGAGGGAGGTGCTGAGTTGCTGTTCAAACAAAGTGCTGAAAAACCTCCTTTGCGAAATGAATAACGTTTAAAACGGAGGTAAAGGTCAAACATCCATGCATTAGGAAAATTAATAACTGCTTTATTTATAGTATATTTTCTATAGACGTGTAAAACCATATTATGGCGAATTATTTTACTTTCACTGTTTCACGAGTTTGCCTGCCCATTTAGTCTTAATAATTAACGGTAAACGAACTCTTGCTGTTTTTAAAGGCAGCTCGAACATTAGGTCGACTCGAGCCCCAAGTTCAAGAAACAGAAGAAAAAAAACGGAGGAGATGAGGAGGAGAGATATGAATTGCGGAGGCACGGAGACGTTAAGGTTTAGCATATGCCTTTTTCTACCCGTATAGGCTACTCGTTAAAATATTATTACTGCAGTAAAATAGTTTATTTTGATTAAAATTATCCAGCGATCGTGGCACCATAAAGTTTTTTTTTTACAGAAGCCTGCAATTACTTTTCATGCGATTATAACGTCTTCATGTATTAACATTATTTGCGAGGCACATTTGCAAATGATTCATAAAGTCATACCTCTGCAATTGTTTAATCGATTGTGTTTTAGAAGTACATATATGCTCAAACTCTTATGACAGCATGTTCCCGACGGATACCATTAAATATATTGATCTCATTTCCAGAATCTCACATTTATATTTCTCTAAGAGAGAGAAAGAGAGACTGGGTATAACAAATAAAAAGGGTATACAAAAATTGTAACAGTTACCTTCATTCGTTTTTCTTACCTTTTATTTCCTCAAAATAAAAAAGAAACATTGTAGCCTACTGTCAGCAGAGTAGAGAAAAAAAAAATGTCACACAGAAAAATAAATGAAATATGACATCTGTCATTATTTGCAAAATTTTCAAAGGGCTATTACCAGAATTCTGACCGCAATACTGTCTTTTATTTAATAAACGCAAATGTTCAGGTTAATTAAAAGGAAACATGAAAATTGCATCTATTGCAGTAAATGTATTTTCGGGGGGGGGGGGGGGGGGGTGTTGAAGTGGGGACCCACCCACTTTTCATTTGCTTCCGACGCCCATGCCCTACGCTAATAAGATTTTGTTTCTCTCTCCCTGTCTCGTCCTCAATCCCGAGGACAATAAGACAAACAGATCCAGATCCAGTTCCGGTAAATGTGAAAGTCGGCACACCTCTGATCTACTGGCTGTTCTTCAACGTGATGTCCAGCTGATGCCTGACCAAAGACCACCGGCAGAACCCACTTAATCTCCGCTTAATCTCCTTCCGTTTCAATGTGTATATATATATATCTCCCAAGGGTTTTTTCCTCCTAGGACTTTTTTTTACTTCCCCGGCCAAAATTCCGGGGGTTTTTTTCTCCTAGGGGGTTTTTCAACCCGGGGAGGTAGCCTTTTTGGGCTTAACTTCTATACGTTACATTAGTAATACGTTTGCTTATAATGTTGATTTATAGCCGCAGCAAATTTAGCTGCTTGTGCTATCGTGTATTATGTTATGCTATTTGTCGATTTTCTGTGCTTTTCACTACATCTATTATGTAAAGCTGCTTTGATACAATTACCAAATTGTGAAAAGCGCTATATAAATAAAATTGAATTGAATTGAAAGTCACTGATATAAGTCCACAAAAACCATATTAAACATGTTTTCAAAAGACTTTTCTAAACAGAATCTAGTAGTCTAGAGTTTTTTCTTTAAAATGATATGAAAATCATTCTGCCTACTCATTCACAATATATTGATTTAGAAATTGTAAGACATTTTTTGTTTAGAGGGGCCGTATGCGAGAAGAATTGATTGACAGCTGAGGAAACAAAAGACTCGCATAATGAGCTGCATAATGAGCCGTTAGGCAGAAATCTGAGAGGGAACTATAGTAAAGAATGTGAGGGCAAAATAAATGTATACATGTTTGTTTGTGGTTTATTAAAGCAACACTATGTAGTTTCCATGTAAAAATGACTTACAGCTCCCCCATGTGGTTGAAAAGCGCAACAGTGCCTGGTATCAGACACTCTTCTGCAGGCGGGGGAGGGGCAGGGCTATGTGCTCTACCTCCACCGCCACTTTCAGAGTGTGCTTGTAGCAGCTAGGAGGCGGCTCAGGTTGCAGCAACAGTACAATTTGTCCAGTTTCAAGTTGTTCTATCACTGAAATAATTTTAGAGACATTATTTAAAGGTAAAAAACTACATAGTGTTGCTTTAAGAAGTTAACAATTTGACAAAAACACAAAGATCTGTTGTTATTGTGAATGTACACAAATTAAAGAAGACCCTTCACAGTTTCACATGATGTCAAACACGTAAGTGTATGATTATTAATGATGGAGTATTTTAAGTTGATTCTGCTATGATAAGGAGAAAACACGTCAAAATGTGGCGCCACGTTTTTGGACCACAGGGGGTTAATGTATTATTTTGCTTTATGTTCGTGACTGTCCAGTACTGTCCCAGCAAACACAAAAAGTTCCCCTAACGTTATTTTTTGGGGAACCAAATAATAACGTTCTGGGAACGCGCTTACCTCGCACTCTTCAGGTGTACCCGCTTTCTCTTGTGCTCAGCAAAAAGTGTGAATTCGCATAATTTTAAAAATATTGTTTTTAACATCTTTTCGTTTTTACCTTAGAGACTTACATTATATTAGCGTTTCTTTTTTTCTCTTTCTTGAATAGTAACTTAAATATTTGAGAAAAAAATTACATATGAGTGATTTCCGACAGTGTTGCCAGATTGGGCGGCTTCCCGTTGGGCGTTTTGATTAGATTGTGCGGGTAAAAATTGTCTTGGGCGGGTGTGGAAAATTTGGGAGGGTTTGGGATCAGTTGGGCGCATTTGAAACATGCATTTTATAGGCTAATTATTTAACAAAAAACCCAAGTCTGCCTGTATTTCATATGACGTTACTAAACACTCACCCACTGCATGTGTTTGTGTCGACGCCACGCCGATGATGAGCCCGCGTTTAGCCAATCACAAGTGATAGCAGCCAGCCAGCTCTCAGTCTCAGTGGGAAATCAAGAGGTCGAAGTGGGAAAGTATATTAAAACTTACAGATAGGAGTGGGAGAGTGACCCGGGCCTGAAGCAATGGATAATGACTTTTAAATTGGAAAATAGCACTGCAAATTCTGCAACACGGACTCCGGATAGCAACATATACGTTGCTTGTCACACATCGGCCGTGTCTCATTGCGAATGCTGCAGCCTCCGCATTTCTAAGCTCCATACGTCATCAAGACTGTCTTGTTTCAGAATATTAACAATTTATAAAGTTGACTTTTATTCTTAGTTAATAGTAAATTGTTGTAATATGCTTATGACTTGCGAATGTAATGGTCAGTTAACTTAAATAAACCAGGCTTGATGATATGCACCCTGCATATGCGACCTCCGCAGGCTTTGGAAACGGATTGAGAAACGGACATCAATTACACGTGGTTCAGCCGTGGATGAATTATCAGAGCATTTCAGGTGAACAGAACCAAATGTTCGGTTGTCATTAAGTCAATTCTGGCACCATGAACTTCAGCCAGACTGTACATAGTTCTGAAAAGTTCAGATAGTGTTCTTCAGCATCCTTCCAAGTTAACATACAACCAACAGCGTATTATTGTTCTGCATTTACTGCATAAGGTAAGCCTATATTACGATCTCTCTCTCTCACACACGTATTTATCAGGAGTAAAAATACATTAATAATAATAATATAAATAGACGAAAAACAGACATTGTTGAAATTGTTATTAACGAATTGAGTATTTGAATGATTATAAAACCACTTAAATATACGCTGTAAAAGTGCAGTGTGCGTGTGGGAGAGGGGGCATAACCTTAGCTGTATATGTGAACAAGTTATGTCATTTTGCTAGTGTGGTTCTGTTCTGGTGTCGCTAGCTATAGTATGGTGCATTAATTGTGGAAGTTAAATGAATGAATGAATGAATGAATGAATGAATGAGCTTTTTATTGCCAGGTATGTTTACACATACGAGGAATTTGTTTTCGTGACAGAAGCTCCGCAGTACAACAGAATGACAGTGACAGAACAAAAAACACATAATAAAGAATAAAAAATACAAATATATAGACAGTGAATGACAATATACAAATGACAATTGTAGGCAGGTATATTACAAAGTGAAGTTATGTATGTACATATATTTTGTGTGCAAAATTTAAGTGTATACTAAGTATGGTGTTAGATAAATAAAGTGTGTGTGTATATAAATATAAAGTGTAGTAAAATAACTAAATGCAAATCAAATTAAACCAAAATGTTGATTTTAATATTTTGGGTGGTTTTTTGTGCGTTCAGGCGGGTTTTGGAGAGTTTTGGGCTGGAAACCATCAACTCTATCTGGCAACACTGATTTCCAATCGATTTAACTTTTTATTGTTTTAAAAACGGATAGCCGCCTAACTGTGGTAAGATCTTTTTACCTTAAGTGAATGAAATGTTTATTTATTTGTCATTTCGTTTTTACTTCAGAGTCTAACATTATTTTAGTAATTTTTTTCTTTTTATTAGTAACTTTAATATGTGAAAACGAAAATATATTTGAATGATTTCCATGAAGAGAATGTGATGTTAGAAGCTTTTGATTTCTTGTAAAAACTAAGAACTATTCGGCTAACGTTAAACTGATCTGTTGTCATCTCATCCTGAAGTGAATGAAATGTATATTTATTTGTCAATAGGTTTAACCACACATTTATCTAACATTTGTTCTAGCGGTTTCTGTTTTATTTCTTCTTTTAGTAACTTATATTTGAGAACTAATATATATTTTAGTGATTCACGTCTATATGAAGAGATTATGTTTTTGATTATTGTAACTTAATAATGGAGATCGGCTAAGTGCTGTGGTAAGATCTTTTAATTTAAAGTAAATTAAATGTTTATTAATTTTCAATAAATATCTGTTATAAGTCTTCTTTATTGTGTTGAAGTCACTAGTTATTTATATATTTAATAAAATACAATGCTATCTAAATACAATGTGTGATGTGTTGAGGTATTTTTATTTAAAATAACCTGTATTATAGTACATACATATAATATTTCAATAGACATTTTTCCAGTAATAAAACAATTTAAAGGGGCCATGGCATGAAAATCTAACTTTTCCATGTTTAAGTGCTATGATTGGGTCCCCAGTGCTTCTATCAAGCTAGAAAATTTGAAAAAGATGAACCCAGTAACTTAGTTTTGGTAAACCATTCTCTACAAGCACATGAAAAAATAGGTCGTTGAAATTTGGCTCTCCTTATGATGTCATAAGGAGCTCTTATTATAATAATACCACCCCTTAATCTGCACTATCCAACCACGGCACTGCCATTTAGTGCAGATAAAGAGAGAGAGAAAATAATTCACAGCACAATTGAGTTTCTATTGCAACAAACCAGCATCATTGTGATCAGTTATTGCACTTCATCCGCTAATTTGCATTTAAAAGGACACACCCAAAATGGCACATTTTTGCACACACCTACAAAGTGGCAATTTTAACATGATATAATAAATATCAGTTTACGCCATTTGGTTATGGGAATCAAAGCTCACAGTCGTAGGCTTTAGCACTCGCTCGCACTGGCTCAGTCTGCTGGCCAACCCTAACACTGGCCAACCCTAACCCAACATATACGCAATCAATACAAATTATTTCTTATTCAAATTATTACTCTACCAGGCTGTCCGACCAGCACTGATTTGGCGACATTTACAGTAACTTACATTAAAACATTTAGGATAGGATAAGAAAAGTAGCCGATCTGCATTGCAAACACAGTTTAGAACAAACAACAAGGAAACAAAGAACAGGTATCAAACATTATGGTGATTAAAATGCTCCACAGCTTTCTGTTCTAGGAAGAAGTAAAAATTAAAGAAAAGAAAAAATGATAATGTGTGCAAATACTGTCTATTTCCTTTGTATACTTGTTTGTAGTGGAGTGTCCTGTATTAGTATTTGCACGTAAATGCATTCGCTGTTGTACAGGGACTGCACGCAATTTTGGGCTGCACGCAGACGACCGGGGACCCGGCCGTCCCTATTATTACCTTCTATGGTAAATTGACTGCATTTATATAGCGATTTTAACAGACCTATAGTATGGCCACCCACCCAAAGCACTTTACAAGTTGCCTCAAATTCATCCATTCATTCACACATTCATACACTGACGGCATTGTGAGCCATGCAAGGCATCATCCAGCCTGTCAGGAGCAGCTGGGGTTAGGTGTCTTGCTCAAGGACACCTCGACACTTGGTCAGGTGGAGCTGGGGATTGAACCACCAACCTTCCAGTTTGTAGACAACCTACATCAGGGTTCCCCAAATCTTACCCTGGAGGGCCGGAGCACTACAGAGTTTAGGTCCAACCCCAGTGGCGGAGCCAGAGGGCTAATTGCCACCCCAGACGAAGTCCTTGCCACCCCTGTTGCCACCCCGCTGAAAAAATTACACTGTTTGATTTTTACGAACATTTCTCAAATCTCCCAGCGGACGTGAATGCGCTGCTACACTTGCTTGTTCGACTTCATGCGGCGCCGCAAGAAACGACAGCCGGTGATGTCAAAGTTCCACGAGAGCGACTTAAAAGCAAACTCCTCCGTATGATTTTGCGAATCGCTCTCGCGGTACTTTGACGTAATCCGGCTGTCGATTCTTGAGGCGCCGCTTGAAGTCGAACAAGCCTATTGGTTAAGCTGACACGCAGCTCCTTCGTGCTCCAAAACATAACACGGCAGCACACACAGGATCAATGAAGAGCGTTTTGCTGGTATGTACGGCTTTTATTGGTATTAAATTAAACATAGTACTGTTTTAACAGGAAGTAAGGGAGACGCTGCAGTGTAGTGCTTAGCATTAATACTTCAATGAGCATTACTAGTCTTGTGAAACTGACTAATACTGTCACGCCTGCGTGAAGATGCTTAAAACAATAAAAAACATGTTGTTAGAAAATGTTCAGCAACAATCACATACATTAGGTAGGCTTATTCATATTGGCACGTGTAATGCAGCATACTGAACTTAATAAAATCACCATGGAGATAGTACAGGGATGTAACAGCGCGCTTTTCGGTGTCTCGCGCTTTTTTACGTCAGTATGGGTGACTTGGGTCTGAGAGGGTTGGATTATAATTTCACAAAGTCATCTGAAGCCATTCCATAGCTTAATGTGAGGGACAGAAGTCTATTTACATCATTACATTAAAGTTTACGGAAACTCGTTCCCTCCTCCCTTAACATAACATGTCTAGACGTCTTTAAGCAATTTTCCTTGTGTTGTCAAATAGGCTAGACCTCAATATACTCAGATCTTGTCGTAATGTATTACTTTAGTATGTGTATTATTATTAACGGTGTACTTATGGTGAATAAAAACAAGCAAATTGTTCCAATTTTTGGTTTCTTCATGAGGTGTGTAACCAAGTTTTCCTTTAGGGACAACAGAATGAAGAGAAAAAGCAATATTACCAACTTCTTTCTAAAGAAGCAAAAGTCAGGTGCAAATCAGGGCCAAACAGATCCCAGTTGTTCTATTTTTGCTGTATACTTAATACATATAGGCTATAATTGTGTACATTTAGGAAAATAAAAAACTTTAATTTAATCTATATACATTTAGTGGAAGATAATTTCTTTTTAGTGTAATTGAACACTTTGTATATTGACTCCCCAAAATAATACCTTGCCACCCCTTTGCCAACCCAGTTTTAAAAGCCTAGCTCCGCCACTGTCCAACCCTAATCAAACTTACACACCTTTGATTTTTTAGTGATCATGAAGACCTTGATTAGCTTGCTGTGTGTTTGATTAGGGTTGAAGCTAAACTCTGCAGTGCTCCGGCCCTCCAGGGTAAGATTTGGGGAACCCTGACCTACATGATCACCACTGAGCCACTGCTGCCCCAAATGGAAATTTGATAATGTCTGAATCCTGGTTCTGTTGTTGACCTGTTGCTGCTGTTTGCACCTTCAAATTAAATAAAATTATTGTATTGTTTTTACCGGGTCACAGACAACGTCAACTGTATTTTTACTCAATGGCAATTTATTATCAACATCTTTGGTTAACAAGCTGCGGTTGTCGGTCGGGAATGAACTGAAATGAACGTCTGGATTATTATTATTTTTTCCTTAATGTTTGAAACAGCAGGTTATCAACTTGTATGAATATCAACTTATATGAAGTGCCACTATGCATAGCCCACAACATTAGGCTACATGAAAAAAAGATTCAGAACAGGCACAAACAATAAGGTGACAAATTAACAGCAGCAGAAGTAAGGCATATACAGTAGCCTAGCCTAATTAATTTATTAATATTGTTTGTAAGAAACACCAGTCTATCGACTTGATCTGGGTCAAGTGCGGCTCTCTTTTTATTAACGATGTTTTCCGCGGTGGAGAACACAAGTTAGGAGCGCACAGACGTGCCTGGCACACACGTATTCGCGCATAAGTGTTGAAAGAAGCGGGTATTTGTTGCAACCTGTCTCTCTCCACCAATGCATCGTGTTGCTGTCTGCGGAGGTTCAGTCAAGTAGTTTTTACGCTCCTTGATACCTACCTAGACACAGACTAGGATAGTTAAGATAGATTTTTTTATAGTTCGATTACGGATATTTCACGTCATGTTCGAATGCATATTCGAATATCGACAAAAATTGACAGCCCATATGTGTATATGTATATATTATTAATTATTCTATTATACTCTCATTGGGGGGCTGAGCCTCCCTTAACGCCTGTTTCACACATACTCCGTATGCAGTGCGTTTGCGGTGCGTAATTTTTTACGTAGCCATGTTAACAGGTTGCTTTCACACAGTATACGTATGCGGTCCGTCCGGTCCGGTCCGTTGCAGATGCGGTGCAGCAGTGCTGCAATCGTTTCGGCAGCGAGTCTATTTTTGCTGTACAGCACGCAAGCTGCACGCGCTGATTTAAAGTGATAGCGCATGTTTTGTGGTCAGAATGAACACGGATTTACACAAAAATGCAGTAATTTCACTCTAAATGGATGTAAATAAAGTTTTTCAGTAGTTTTTTTCTGTAATCTTATTTGTTTAATCCCAGGATGAAGCAATTAAAGCAAAACAAAAAACAAAAAAATTATAACATCTTGTTAAATAATATACCGTGTTTATATACATGCATATACATAAAGTATGCTATTATTTTTACCATTGTTTAATTATACTAACATAGTCTTTTTGTTTTTATTTGTAGTAAAACAACAGTAACCAAATTTATATTGTCTCATCACAATATCCATAACCATGGAATTTTTTGTTAAACTAAGTTAATACAAATCATAATCAATCTGACAAAAACCGTTTTGTCAACCGTTAAAATTATGGTTAATTTTTCTAAGGAGAACTATACAAAATGATCTGTTTGAAAGACGGGGAAGCGCACCTGTCAATCAGCGCTATTATAACAGAGCGAGGCGAGAGACGAACGTGCTCAGTAACGGGAGTAGCTTATTTATATCTATGATATATGTGGAGATAAATAGACCTTTCCATTCATTCATGTGTCCTGTCCACTACACTAGAGATTTTAAACATCTATCAAATAATATCTAAAGTATATTGTTTTGTGAAAAAAAACACAGCAGGCTATTATATTTTTTATTGATGAGGCGCTTTTAAACAGAAAGTGTCAATCACATGATCATTTGATACGCAGAAGCAGCGGTTAGCAACGCACTGCAAACGGAGTATGTATGAAAGCACAACGGATGCTTGACGGATCCCACCGCATACGTACTGCAATACGCAACGCAAACGCACTGCATACGGAGTATGTGTGAAACAGGCGTTAAAATGAAAATCCTAGAATCGCCTGGTGTATGAGGTGTGGCTTATGCATCTGCTTTGCAAACTAAGCAATCAGTCGTGCCGATGGTCGCGTCCTTTTCCGTGAGCAGACGTCGTGATCATTGAACGTGTGATACTACGTACGTGTGAAGATACGTACGTCCGGGACAATTTTTTTTTTATTATAATTATTTGTTAAAAGCTGTTACACTTTTTATGACAAATAAGTTAAAATAATCAGTTGAGAAATATCTTACCCAAAGGCACATTTATTTAATAGTATAGCAACACATGGCATAAACAGTACAATCTTACAGATTCTCTTCACGTATTAAGTCACATGATGTAAATGAAAAAATGCCTTGCATAAAATCAGTGTATGGCCTCTGTTATGTGTTGTCTATAAAGTATTTATTGTCCAATTTCTTTACATAATCCATTGTTTGGCACTGACAAAACAAGGTGGATCACAGCGCCACCTTGTGGCTATTCAAAGTCAATTTATTTCTGTAGCACCATTAAACACAACAATGTTCACCAATGTGCTGTTCGGCTTACACAATAAAATTAATATAAAAATAAAAACAGTAAAAAGAATAATTGAAACCATACATCATCATCATTTAAAAAAAATAAGATATCTAGATTTAAAGTGTATTTACCAAATAGAGGAAAAACTTCATACCTAAAAGACATCAAAGATGTACTTACTCATTGAAGAACAATAGGGTCCTTGCACCTCGGTGCTTGGCCCCTATTAACTTGGTTCAATGATTCAGGGGAAATATCATTTTGTTTATAGCTTTTGTGGTTGAAGGGTCATAAACAGACATACAAATACTTTAAAGTAGGCCTACCAAAACTTACCCAAACATTTTACAGTAGACCTACACAACAGAAATTTGATTACTGTACTATACGTTAAACTCACTTTGCACTCCTTTTAAATCATGATTGTCATACTTATTTGTACACATTTTTACTGTATTTTACAAAACAAAAAGGCACAGTCAATGTTCCCCAAATATGTTCCTGAAGGCACACCAAACACTACATATTTTGCAGCACTTCTAACCTCATCCCAATCAACTCATCACATCTTCAGAATAATATTAAATACATTTACACAATATTAAATAATATTAAATACGAAACAACCTTTTTTCTTTTTAGGTTTCTTCTGTTTTAGACCTACCTATTTCACTACCACCTTAACCATCTTCCACTTTATATGGAAATATTGTATATATCCAGCTTTGGGTAGATTACATAAGAATTGTAATCAGTTACTGATTACAAACTACATGCCAAAATTTGTAGTCAGTAACCTAATCTGTTAGATTACACATTTTGTGTTATGTAATATGAGTACTTTTTGATTACATCTACATTTGACCTATGTATATTTGATATCACATATTTAAGTAAGATAGTATTGTACTATTTTGACACAGCACAAAGAGCAAGAAAATATATGCCAATTTTAAACAAGACATGTTTGTAAGTGCATTTGACATGTATGCAAAAATAAACAAACATCATATCAGCCATAAAATATGTATTTAGATCAGATTTCACCACAGTTAACACCACGTTGCAAGCACATTTTGTTAGAAAACATCAATGATGGGAATGACTCAATGAAACTTTACAATGCTTTATATACAGTATGTGAAGATTAATAGAATACACATATATTTTAAAATGTAATGTAATTTAAATACAAGTTCTTGATATTTGGGATCTGATTACATGTACTACCCTCTCTCTCTCTCTCTCTCTCTCTCTCTCTCTCTCTCTCTCTCTCTCTCTCTCTCTCTCTCTCTCTCTCTCTCTCTCTCTCTCTCTCTCTCTCTCTCTCTCTCTCTCTCTCTCTCTCTCTCTCTCTCTCTCTCTCTCTCTCTCTCTCTCTCTCTCTCTCTCTCTCTCTCTCTCTCTCTATATATATATATTAGGGCTGTCAAAAGATTCATCGCGATTAATCGCATCCAACATAAAAGTTTGTGTTTACATAGCATATGTGTGTGTACTGTGTATAAATATTATGTATATATAAATACACACACATTCATGTATATATTTAAGAAATATTTGCATTTAAATACTGTATATACATTTCTATAATTTATATTATATATAAATATAAATATTTTATATATAAATATAACAATTTTTTCTTAAATATATACATGATTGGGTGTGTTTTTATATATAAATAATAATTATACACAGTACACACACATGTTATGTAAACACAAACTTTTATTTTGGATGCGATTAATCGCGATTAATCTTTTGACAGCCCCAATATATATATATATATATATATATATATATATATATATATATATATAAACATCCTCTATACTGCTCAAAAAATTAAGAACATCATCACAGCTTTACACCAAGTCAGATAACCTTCAGGAATATCAATCAACCCCGGTACGGAAGCACAAGTGATTGTAAAACTTTATACATATTTTGGTGCAAATACAATTGAAAACAGATACATTGGACAGGCAACAGCAAGAGTGGTTTAGGGAGGACCATTCTCAGAGGGTCTCACGACCTCTACGTGCTATGAAACATCGAGATTAAATCTTCAGATCTATTGTCAGATGTTATGCTGGTGCAGTGCAGAGACCTCCTGATACATGATGCACAACCTCATTTGGCCAGAGTCTGTAGGCAGTTTCTAGACGATGAAGGCATTGATGCCATTGACTGGCCTTCACATTCTCCAGACCCTAATCCAACTGAAAACCTCTGGGATCTCATGTATCTGAAGCCATCAAGTAGCACCATATAGACAGGAGCTCACTTATGGGCTGATCCAGGTCTAGGAGGAGATACACCATGTGCCATCAGGAGTAATTCTGTTATTCCTGTCCTAAATGTGTTTATGATTTTGGCTTTCACTGACTATTGTCACACTATTTTGTTTTCACAACATTAGGCAACATATTAAAGTGAAGAGTTTATATATAGTCTATATAAACAAACAAACAAACAAACAAACAAACACATTTTTTATTATTTGCTTGTGTCTACTAGTGGTTTTACAGCCCTCAAAAGTGAATGAAAACTAAACCTTTTAAATAGTAGGCCTACATAGTTTGATATTCATTCTTAATGCATGAATGTTTTATTAAGCACTTGTTTGTTTGCATCTTTTCAAACTTGGTTTTATATCTCGAATTAAGAACTCAATAAGTAAAGATGATGATAGTATTTAATATCCGGACGTTCAACCGCACGTACGTTATCCGGACGTTCAACCGCACGTACGTTATCCGGACGTTCAACCGCACGTACGTTATCCGGACGCAAAGTAAAAAATTATCAATTTCAATACGTCCGCCGCGACGCCCGCGCCAAATTTAGCGCAGCTCCGACACGTGACCGTGACGTCTGACGTCTCATATCTTACGTCTGACGCCTGAAAACTATGGGATTTTAGCCAGACGGCAGGCGAGCGTATACACGTTTGTTCGCTTGTCTGTTTGCTTAGTGAGTTGCAAAACTTGCACAAATCACACCTCATACTGGTGCTCACTGAAACTTGCGCACAAACATAGAAAACGCGTGCACACGTTAGCGATAGTTATGAATATGAAAGAGACAAATGAATGGATGGATGAATGCATATGAAGCAGGTATGAATACATAAATGTATATGAACGATTTCATATGAAAAATGAATACAATCTTACCGACATCGGCATCGCAATAAGCCTGCTGAGGATGCACAGGAGAACAGCTGCAGGCTCCGGCGAACTTTGCGCATGCGCAGAACAGCAGCAGCAGCAACACGCACACTCCCTTCATCTTCAACAATGATGAGTTTACTCTAATAGTGCTATAATATTACAGTATTACATTAAATGCAATACTGTAAGACTGTTACTGCTGAGAAACACGCGCAATGTTGTCCAAGCCGTTTCCTCACACGAGCTGATTTGGGAAAGCTAATTGGTAAGTATTACATAAAGAAAACTAAGACACGAGTGCTATTAAAGCTTAAGTGCTAGTAAAGCTTAGTTAAGTGTAGTACTGAAGTGTAGGGTCGTAGAGCTGCGGTGACTCTTTAAATGTCTCTCTCTAGTCTCTCCCCCTCTCTGTGTGTGTGGCTTTTATTAGCTCAGTCCCGCCCACCTTTACTTTACATCACTTTTGACTCATCATACCCTCATTGTTTGTGTCTCTGGTTGATTATTATTTTAACATTTTAAGGATTGCAGACTAAAGTATGACTAATACAGATTTCCTGACAATGTTTAGAAAAATAAATATTAGGCAAAACAGACTCTCTAAACTAGTTCGCTGAATTTAACACAGCTAATAAAGTGCGTATTTACTACATCCTTAAACATTCATTCTCTTGTTTTTATTCTATATCCTATGTTCCTTACATTTGACTATGATGGCTCTGTCTTGGCTACTCAAGCTAAAGTGAGGAATCTTGGAGTTATTTTTGATGCTGGGCTCTCATTTGATTCTTTTGTTCAGAGGACAGTAAAGTCGTCCTTTTTTCACCTCAGAAATATAGCAAGATTACATCCTTTGCTAAATTTTACAGTAGCTGAAAAGCTGATTAATTCTTTTGTCGTCTCTAGGATGGGTTATTGTAATGCCTTTCTAGCTGGAATCTCAAAATCCACACTCAATAAACTGCAATGTGTACAGAACTCGGCCGCCAGGATATTTACTGGGTCCAGGGCTTCCAATCACATCACTCCGGTCTTGGAGTCCTCATTGGCTCCCAGTCTGATTCAGAGTAGATTTTAAAATTATGATGACATATAAAGCATTGCATGGTTTGGCTCCTGATTATTTATGTCTGAACATTGCTGTTTGCACACTTATTAAATTATTTATTTAAACGATATCAGCACTAAATCTATACAAGTATCCATTTAATCTCAATTACACCCTGGTATAAACATACTACTATATACTCTGCATATCAATGGAAAGGTCAACATGCAATACTGGAAAGGTCAATGTGCAATATCATATATGGTCACTTTACTAAATAGTCACTTTATTACTATCAGTGGTGACTTTATTTGAAATGTCACTTTATTCAGGCAGCTTAATGTGAATATCACTCTGTGTGTTATGTGTAAAAGTGTACTATGGTGTCTTATAGTGAAGTTTATTGTCTGTGCTTATGGGCCCTATTTTAACGATCTAAGCGCATTGTCTAAAGCGCACAGCGGAACGTCTAAATGGGCGTGTCCGAATCCACTTTTGCTAATTTAACGACGGGAAAAATGGTTTTTGCGCCGAGCGCATGGTCGAAAAGGGTAGGTCCTATTGTAATGGGAGTATTTTGGGCGTAACGTGCAGTAAACCAATGAGAGACTCAGCTCTCATCCCCTTTAAAAGCAAGTTGCGCTGGCGCTATGTCTAATCCCTATTTAGATAACGGACTTTGTAAACTGAAAAACTAAGCGGAGGAAGAAGATCCCCAGTTTAAGATTAACTCTTTCCCCGCCATTGACGAGATATCTCGTCAATTAAGAGAAAACGCTTCCCCGCCAATGACGAGATTTTCCGTCTTTCCGCAATACCGCTATTATCCACCAGGTGGCGCCCTTCCGCAACTTTTTAAAACCGGAAGTATTGCCCTATGGCAAGCTGCTGCATGTCCGTGTCTGTTTTAAAGATCGCTCTGAATGGGATCTCTATGAAAAGTCCGTCATAAAAATGGAATTATGTCTGCTTTTTGCTAAAAATATGGTGTTTTTGCAAAAACCTACCCATATTCAAAAGCTGATTGCAAAAGAACCACTAAAGGTAGGATGAAACGTTTTTTTTTGTTTGAAAGCAGAGGGTCTGTTCTTTCATTTGGTGTATTGTATGTTTATATATGTAAAGAAGAACATTTTCTGGAAGGCATTAAACTTTGGTGAAAATCATGAAAAACGCTTGCGCTGGCTGGCAACTTTATTTAAAAACGCTGGCGGTGAAAGAGTTAATGTTAAATAATTGTGTTGTTTTTCACTTGTATTGAAATTGTTATTTTTTTATTAAAACCTTTAAAACCCGTTTTCTTTAAGTCATGGAAGTAAAAAGCAGGCTTGTAATTGCTTTAAATGTATGGCTATCCAATATCATCAAAAAATAATTTACAAGTATGTAAGATAAGGTTTGTACTCTAAAAATACTTTATTTGTAACAAACAGGAGATAAATAATTTACAAAACGGCTCTCCTCACGTTTCAGCACTTTGGACAGCGTTTTTTTTTTAGCAAAGAGTTTTTTAAGCATGACTTAAAAATGTTTCTCATCTCACCATATCCGCAGGTACAGAGTCATCATATAATAACTCCGTGAGGTAGCATTTAAAAAAACATTTAAAATCAGATGCATTTGTTTAAAGCAAAGCATTTATTTACTTACCAGGCTGCAGGTGAAGCAACTCTTTGCGCCTTCTAACGTCTCATAATTAGTCCTCATTTATGTCCAAGAGATTCAATAATAATCTTTTACATTCAATCCTTTAATCTTTCATATTTAAAAGCATTTTTGTGCTGCTGCGCATTCATGTACTTTGTGATAAGCAAACCCGCGTTGTCCTCCCGTTTATAGGCGCATACTAATGCGCTCTTTAAATAACATAAAACACATTGCGCCATTGACTTTAGACTTTAGACCAGGTTTTTGTTGGTCAATGGCGTAGTCTATTTTAGTTGCCTCAAAATAGCAACGCGCCAACAATGCGCCTGAACACACCTCATTTTCAGCCCAGAACGCCCATGGGCGCAAAAGGGTGCGCAAATGCATTTGCTATTTAAACAACGCGGCGCTAAACGTGAAAATTAGGGTGGAAACTAGCGAAAGACACTTGCGTTGCGCATTGCGCTGCATTGCGCCGGGTGTAAGATAGAGCCCTATATGTTTATTGTTTCTGGTTCTCATTTATTGTCTGTGGCTATATGTATCAGGAGTAGCGCTCCTAATTTCGTTGTATGCAGAAAAATGTAATGACAATAAAGGCATTCAATATAATTCAATTGATTTATTAATTCCCTACACCCCAACATAAAGACTTCGATCTTCACAATCTAACTTGTTGGTTACTCCTCATACACGCTTGCGATCTATGGGTGACAGGGCCTTTTCTTTGTATGCTCATAACCTTTGGAATTCTCTGCCTCTTGATCTTAGGGAAGCTCAGAGCTACAACATTTTTAAAGGTAGACTAAAGACTTATTTTTTTAAATTAGGATTTGATTGTTGATGTTATTATTACTTGAGTTTTGGGTTGCTTAGTTTGTGTACAGCGCTTTGAGAAGCTGCTTTTAAAGGACTTTATAAAATGCTTAATAATATAAAGTTTATTATTATTAATATTATATTTACAGAGGAATTGCTCTTCTAAACACAGAATCAGGTCTTAAGTTAAACATATTACTTTTTATAGAGCACCTATTTAATTGCTAAAAACGTTATGTTATTTATATAATATGCCGATATAATACAATGTGTTTGCGTGGTTTATGGTTAAAAAACAAATTATTTTCCACATACTGCACATTTTTTGTTCCAGATTTCACTCTCCTCCTGAAACGCACAGATTTGAAAAGTGCTGTGTCCCCGATTGGCCAGCTAATCTGTACGTTGTGATTGGCCTGAATACCTCTGACGTCAGCCGGAAATGTGACGCTCCTTACCATGTTTGAAAGATTCGGTCACAATCCAATGCTAAGGAAATGTAAAATCGTGAATCAGATCATTGTGTCATGGTCCTGGCCTCATGTCATAGTTTTTGCTCCTTGTTTCAAGTCAAGTCAAGGCTGTATGTCTAGTTGAATTTACCGCTAAACCTGCACCTGTTTTTAAGATGGCTACTATCATACCTGCACCAGCTGTTCAAAGAACCTTCACCATAACTACACCTATTCCTCAGAGGGCCCTTATTAAACTTGTACCTATTGTCAAGATGGCTGCCGCCGCACCCGAGCCAGTCCACAAGATGGCTGCCGCCGCACCTGAGCCAGTTCACAAGATGGCTGCCGCAGCACCCGAGCCAGTTCACAAAATGGTTGCCTTACCTACCTCTCCGGTTCATACCAGGACCCAGTCACTGATGTCTGGTTTGGCGAACACCCAGATGATGTCTGTACAGGTGTCTGGGATCCTTAGTCCAGTTGTTCCTGTTTTCTCCACGACATCAGAGGTATGTTCTGTGAACTCTGTGCTACCTGTATTTGCCATGGCCTTGTGGGTGCGTGGTCTGTTTTCTGCTCTTCTATTTCAGTCTTTGAATTTGCTGTTCTGACCATAAGGCCTGATTATACGCTCCCTGAGATTCCTGTAAAAGCCCAAATGGTTTCTCCTGAGTTCTCTGAGTCATGTAGGTCAACTATTATGGTCATTCCCAAGCTCCAAAAACTCTCTGTGCAGCCAAAACAGTCATATTCAACCCCCATAGATTCTCAATAGACACTCAATCTCACAACTTCCAAAGACTTTCTACCCTTGCTGAAATGGCGATGCTTGATTCACAGAGTCTCTCTGCCCTCTCTAAAATGTTTGACATTGAACAATCTGTCCTGTTAAAGATTGCTAACTATGAACTCTCTGCCATATCCAAGATGTTTAACTATGAACTCTCTGCTCTATCCACGATGGCTAACTATGAACTCTCTGCCTGGCCCAAGATGGCGATGCCCAAAATAATGTCTGCCTTTTGTTCTGTTTCACTGGCCTTGCCAGCCTCTCTCTCTCCTGTCCCTGTTTGCAGGCCCAGAGCACCTCCAGCACTACCATGGGAAACCACTCTGACCAGTTCCCTGATTTACCCTGCTACTATGCCTGCAGCTCCACTCTGGTTTCCAGTTCTGCACTGGTCCCTGGATCTGCCTACGGCACCACCCTGGTCTCCAGCTCAGCTCTGGTCTCCGGCTACGCCTGCAGCTCCACCCTGGTCGTTAGCTCTGCACTGGTCTCTGGATCTGCCTGCAGTACCACCCTGGTCTACAGCTTCACTCTGGTCTCTGGTCTGGCCTTCTGCTCCGCCTGCTCCTCCCTGGCCTTCTGCTCCATCTGCTCCTCCCTGGCCTTCTGCTCTGCCAGTCTCTTCCTGGCATTCTGTTCCGCTGGCTTTGCCCTGGCCTCCTAGCCCTGGCCTCCTAGCCCTCGACTACTACATGGACCTGGCCCACCGCCCCTCCCCCGGTTCTGCTTTTGCTCCAGCACCCTCCTGGACTTCATGAGAAGTGTCTGGATTCCACTCCTGGGGGGGGCTCTGTTATGAGACCCAGAATGGATCCCTCTGCTGGCCCACAGAGGTGTCTCTCATCTGTCACTATTCGGACTACATTACCCATTATCCCTTGCACTACCAGTTCCTCACCACAACTGTTTCACCAGTAGTCTCCTGGACTATTTAATCCATTCACACACACACACTCAAACTGCAAAGTCTTGTTAGCCTTGTCTACAGTTCTGAGCGTTCATCCTGTTACTCTGTTCTGCCTTGTGTTTGATCTGTGCCTGTTTATCGTGTTTGTTCTCTGCCTGCCCTGACCCACGCCTGGATTATTAGGGGCCAAGCGATCATGTGACCAAAAAAAGGGTCTCTAGCACTAACTCTATAGCGCCACCAGCAGCTCAAAAACTCAATGTTCAAATGGTTATAACTGGTGATCCATTTGATCTATGAAAATTCTACTTAGTACAAGTGATTGCTCTCCTCATGCTTATTGTTTTTAATGCCATACAGTAAGACTCCACCCATTACAGTAGCAGCCATTTTGAAATGTAGAGTATTTTGTTTATTCGCTACTCCTACTTCAAATTTGGTTCAATTGTTATGAATTTTGGCACAGATGGTCTTTGGAGTGAGCCGCATAGAAGTGACTGAACAGAATTTTGATTTTTATCTTTGTTCAAATGTAATAAATGTGCAAACTTAAAGAGGTTGACACAAAAATGGTTCTGAAGCTGTATCTCGGTCATTCCTTCATCAATTGAAATGGAATTTGGTACATGTCATGTCGACCACGACCTGGGGGTCTATGCCAAATTTGGTGACAGCACCACCTATGGGTCATGAGATATGAAAAAAGGCTCTTTTTGCCCATAACTACTGAAATGTTTGTCAGAAAATTATGATATTTGTGTCTTCGGATTCCTTGGCTCATGCCAAATCTGTCAATATGTATTATGTCGGGTTTGACCACACTGCCTGTCCACCATTTTGAAATTTGTCATAAATTGTTATATCTTTTGAACTATTGGACATATTCGTGCAAAAATAGGTAGGAAGCTTCGGCATGATGTCCTGAAGGCACATGAGAAGTCAGAGTACAGCGCCATCTAGGGGTTATAAACTATAACAGTTCTTATAGAACTGGTTATAACTTCTGAATACTTTGTCTGATATACAATTTCTTTGTGAAATTGGATTCACTGGTTTATGCCGATCGCAATACCTTGTTTGTCATTTTCCAACATTCTGTACATGTGTTATTGTAAGGCATATGGTAAATGATTTTTTCGCTACTCCTTTTACAAATTTTGTTTATTCAATGCCAGGTTCTGCTAGTATAATGTTTGGAGCAATCCGCACAGAAATTACTGAACAGATTTGTGATATTCTGTTCTCTTTCTTAATAATATAAGTAGTTGTATAGGACCGGCATTCATCAAACTAATGATTTATGACCCCCTTGACAGGTCGTGTTCTGACAGGTCGTGTTTTATGACCCATTGACAGATTATTTCCTTTATTTAGCCAGGAAAATCACATTGAGATATTTCTATCTCTTCTTCCAGTGAGACCTGGTCAAGACGACGGCACATTGAGTTTCATACAAAAAGAGTACAATTAGACAACAACACAATTTACAACAATCACATAATGAAAGATCTAAAACAAGAACACAAATACAACAAATCAGTTAAAACAATTGCAAGTATCCATTAAAACCTTTTGTAAAAGACGTTTAAAAGTGCTTAAAGTTGGAAGTGCATTTAAATTAAGAGTATTTTGCAATTCATTCCAAGCCCGAGGAGCATAGGAAGAGAAAGCACATTTGCAGAATTCAGACAATACCCTTGGGACTTTTAAGCGAATATAAGAACCAGATCTAGTACCATGAATATTTGTATAATATTTAAGAAGATTTGATATATAAGAGGGTAATTTGCAAAGTACATATGTAATCTTCTTTGATGTAACGATGACCACGCTAGGGAAGTGTATAAAATACAGTGATGCGTCCGTGGCTCTGCGCCGGAGACAAAGCGTAAAGCTGCGTGATACACAGAGTCTAGTTTTTTAAGTAGCGATGTAGTTGCGTGCATATAAAGAAGATCACCATAATAAATTATTGATAAAAAAGCACTCTCTACTATTTTCTTTCAAGGGGAAACAATTTTTTAAACGATAAAAGAAACCTAATTTTGGCCTGAGCTTCTTTAGCAACTTATCGATATGTACGTCAAATGCTAGTCTTTCGTCCAACCATATACCTAAATATTTATAGGAGCTTACTCTTTCTAATGGTTGACCATCTGAATTTGTAATTATTATATCCGATACATTAGGGCGACCCCAGCTAAAAATCATATATTTTGTCTTTTTCGAGTTTAAAACCAATTTTAACTGCAATAATGTTAGTTGCAGTATTTGGAAAGCGTTCTGTAATTGTTTCATTGCTTGGTTTAAGGAAGATGCAGTCGAATAAATAATTGTATCATCGGCATACAGGTGTAATTTGGCGGAATCTATTCCATAACCTAAATCATTAATATAAATAGAGAATAAAAGAGGAGCTAAAACAGATCCTTGAGGGACTCCAGTATTTACTTGAAGGAATGGTGAATTATGATTTTCCACGGACACACATTGAGTACGATCAGAAAAATAATTTTCAAACCAACTCAGAGCTGCTTCACTAAAGCCTATAGACCGAAGTTTCTGTATCAATAATTTATGGTCTACGGAATCGAATGCCTTTGAAAGATCAACAAATAAGGCAGCACATGACTTTTTCTGTCTAGTGATGTTATAATATCATTTGACACTAACATGGCTGCAGTAATGCAGCTATGTCCGTTTCTAAATCCTGACTGATAATCATGGAGAATATTATTAGCCGTCAGATATTGTTTTAATTGATCATTTATTAATGATTCCAAAACCTTTGCTAGAGCTGGCAATCTAGATATTGGACGATAATTATTTGGATCTTCAGGATCTCCGCCCTTAAATAAAGGAATTACCATTGCTGATTTCCACATTTTAGGTATAGTATTGGACACAAGGCTTAAATTAAATATTGACGCTATAGGTTCTGCTACAAAATCGGCTGCCAATTTTAGGAGATAAGGCTCAATTTTATCTACTCCTGCCTTTTTCTTTGTATCTAATTTCATTAGAGCCTTATGAACCTGGACAGTAGTGATTGGCACAAAATTAAATAATTGTGAAGAGCAGTATTGGATAGATTCAGCAGTTTCTTTACAAGTAATGACATCCGAATTAGACTCCGGAAATGAGCCAACTGAAATAAAATGGTTATTAAAAATATCTGCAATAACTTTTCTATCCTTAACCACAATTTGATTAATTTTAAGATGATCTGGAAATTTAGATGACAAATTTGACACCGAAGTAGACTTAACTAATTTCCAGAACTTTGTGGGATTATTTAGGTTTTCATTTATCGCAGACAAATAATAGTCCCGTTTTGCACTTTTAATTAATTTTGTGCATTTATTTCATAGTGCTCTATATGAAATCCAGTCTAGAGAATTGTTTGAATTCTTTGCCTTAGCCCAGGCAGCGTTCCTCTGTTTTATATTAGTGGAGACAGTATCATTGAACCAGGGGTTGTCTTTACCACTAATCCTGAATCTTAATCCCACCGGTCACATTTGTGACCGTGTTTTTTTTCTTCTTTCTGAAAGCTCTAAAAGTGTTGATGTTGGCTCTGGGCAAGAAATTAAACTTTTAAATGATAAAATAGATTGTCTTGATTAAAATGTATCAATGTCATGTGACTAGGGTGAAAGGTCATATGACCAGATCAGTTTACTTCCTGCTTGCACATCTAGAAGAAGATGTCTACCTCAGACTACTACAAAAAGAAGTAAAACATCTTAATTAACAAATAGAACTATCAATTTTGTACGTGGGGTCACTTACAGATATATTTTGAGAATTTTTTTAACGGTCACAATTGTGACCGGTAGTATAACACACTTTTTCTAATGTAAATATGTCTAATTGAATTTTAATGAAGTCCGGCTATGATGTTTCCCACCGGTCACTTTTGTGACCGGGTATAAAACCTAATATTTCACTAACTTAACCAACATAAAATTAAAGAAGGCATAAAGTTTGTGTGTTAGGGAGGTCTAAGGAGTAAATTGCATGTATTCAAATTCCAAGAAAAAATTTGGGATTAAACGGGTTAATTGGAATGTGTTTATCACATATGGATGCAAATATTGAATTAAAATAATCCCAAGCCAGGGTAACATCTGGTATGCATGAAACAACACCCAGATCGCTATTATAAAGATCGCATAGGAAAGCTTGTTCATTAAAATGCTTAAAAAATCTTTTATAGACATAACGCGGTAATGTTCTAGTAATTTTACAACTTCTCACACAAACAACTGCACAGTGATCACTAATATCATTACAAAAAACACCTGATGCTGAATACCTATGGGAAACTAGTCAAAATTAAATAATAATTAAGGAATAATTAATTTAAGCGCTAAGAGTTCCAATCCGTTCGGTTTACCGATTGACTGTATACCAGAACAGTTTAGATTGGATTTCACGTATATTGCAACTCCCCCTCCTTTTTTTACACGATCCAATCTGAAGACATTATATGAATCGATATTAAACATATCATTTGTAGTTGATGATTTTAACCATGTTTCAGTTATGACTATTATATCTGCACCAGTCGTATCAGCCCACACTCTTAATGAATCCATTTTATTAGTAAGGCTGCGCACATTCAAATGAAAGAAGCGTAATCCATTTGAGGCTTTGAATTCATCAGGCGTTTGTAGTTGGGCTAGTGTTGGACCCGGGTTGGGATGAACGTTTCCAGACAGTAGGAGCATGATAAGAATTAACCACGGTCTCCGTCCTGTGCGTTCTATCGTCGGATTTTTTCCACAGGTAGGTGTTGCATTAGCTGTGAGTCTCCGAGTCCCGTTCGACCACAAGCAGCGTAATCCACTGGGCACATCTCCGGTAGAGAATAGTGATCCACAGGAAATGTCTCTCCAGGATAGCCTGATCATCGGGCCATGATCGTTAAACAATCCCGATGCGGTCCCGGCGTACAGATCATGCCGTTGAGGCTTCTGATAGAGCGCAATTACTTCATAGGCACTATCGCTGCTTTCGGCATCCTCAAAACAACGAGGCAGGCCTACACCAATCTCAGGGATCCATGGAATCAAGCAACAACATAAGTAAAAAAATAAAAACCGCATTTTGCAATT
Organism: Paramisgurnus dabryanus; assembly: GCF_030506205.2. Taxonomy (NCBI): domain Eukaryota; kingdom Metazoa; phylum Chordata; class Actinopteri; order Cypriniformes; family Cobitidae; genus Paramisgurnus; species Paramisgurnus dabryanus. The sequence goes on from NC_133339.1 coordinate 50,118,132, forward strand.
TTAGTTTTTAAGAACGTTGTTTGGGCGCACACATAAGTAAAGAATAACTGGTTATTGCTGAATATTGCACTTTTGATAAACAATTATGGACAGAACAATAGAACACATCTACAAACAAGCCGCCATCTTGGAGCATTTGACAGATGGCGTTTTATGACCCCTTGACAGATGGTGTTTTGACAGGTTGTGTTTTATGACCCTTGACAGATGGTGTTTTGACAGTTTGTGTTTTATGACCCCTTGACAGATGGTGTTTTGACAGTTTGTGTTTTATGACACCATTGACAGATGGTGTCTTGACAGGTTGTGTTTTATGACCCCTTGACAGATGGCGTTTTATGACCCCTTGACAGATGGTGTTTTGACAGGTCGTGTTTTATGACCCTTGACAGATGGTGTTTTGACAGTTTGTGTTTTATGACCCCTTGACAGATGGTGTTTTGACAGATTGTGTTTTATGACTCCCTTGACAGATGGTGTTTTGACAGGTCGTGTTTTACAGTTGCCGCCAGCGTCTCTCTCCCCCTCCATCCCTCCCTCCTTTCTAGCCCGTGCGCGTCTCACCACTGAGTGTCTCACAGCGGGTGCGTGTTGTAAACGGGTAAAGATTTCTAAAACTCAATGTTGGTAAAATAATTCACTATTACACTGACAAAAAGTAAATGTTTATTTTAGATTTAGACAAATCATGAACAAGGCTCTGATTAAAACTTTTGGTTGTAACATCACAAGTTATTTAATTAAATATTCCGTATACGTGTATAGTTTAAGCAATGACCTAAGCCATAACCTCGGCGCCGTCAATACTACAATCTTTAGAAGAAAGTCTAAACTAAATAAAATTTTAAACGGTTCATGAGGTCCGTGAATCTTTTCATGACCTGCTCTATAGTTTCACGCGTATTAAAGATCGCTCTCCGGCGGTGCCTGACAAGGTACATATCTGCCGTGAGCGTACATATCTGCCATTTTAAAATAAACTTAATAAATGTAATTCTGTCCACTATGGCAAAATAGGGGTTTATTTTAGATTTAGGGGATTCTTTAACCAAGTCTCTGATTAAGACATGCACTGATGGTGACAGAGAACTTATATCTGACGTTAATAAACTTTTAAATGTTTTTAAGACGTGTTCATCCCATCTTAGGGGTTTATTTTTAATTAAATGATTCTTAAAACCATGTGTGAAAATGTGTATATTATACAAAGAGTCTTATATTGCCTGCTCTGACAAAAATAAAGTATTATTTTAGATTTTAGGTGAAGTGCCACCATGTATGACAAATATAGCTTGATATAAACGTTTGTTTTGTCAAAAGTTTCTTATAGACATTCAAGAAACAAATATTTTAGTTGTATCTGGTTAAACATAATTCTGATATTTTCTATTGAACTAGTCTATTTTTCTGATCAGACACAAAGTTTCTGATGCTGATCTTATGACAGTGTGTGATAGATAATTCACAGCAGGGGCGGTTTGTAATCTAGTTAGAGTCTTTTAAAACTGTAGTGGTAAAATGTAATATGGTAACTCTGACAAAAAGTAAAAGGTTTATTTTAGATCACAACCTATTTTATGGCAAACATTGCAGTATCTAAAAGTTTGTAACATCACAATTTTATTTAATGAAATACTCAGTACGTGTATAGCAATGAACTGTGCCAAAATCACTGGGGCCCGTCAATACTATATTCTTTAGACTAAAGGGTATTTATTTTAATCTAAATAAAAGCTTAATCTTTTCATGCACAATATTCTGTTCACGCCATTAGATTGAGTTCCTGCGTTTACAATAGAGAATAAACGCGGATGTGTGTTCATATCCACCGATAAGAAACTTTTTTAAACTATTAAAGACATTTTCAATTCATCTTCTGGGGTTTGTTTTAAAATAACCTTTAAAATAAACCTTAAAATCAACTGTGAATATGTGGTTATTACACAATAACATGTAATTCTGTCCGCTCCGGTATAATAAGGGTTTTATTTTAGATTTGGGACTTTCTTTAACTAAGTCTCTGATTAAAACATGTGAATGCGTGCACCAAAGTTGTCAGAAAACGTAGGCTGATGCGCTCTTATATATGGTGTTAAGAGCCTTTTAAACGTTTTAAGACATTTCACCCCCTCTTCTGGGTTGAATTCATTAATGTCATCTAACATCCACATGTGTACATGTGTATTTACGATAAATGTAACACGGTACGCTGTTAGGACGTCAGTTTAATTGGTTGCTTTGTTTCTGTGTTTTCATTGTCTGTGTTTATGTTTTACAGCTTTGCTCATGCGCGTCTGTCACTTGGGTTCTTCATCTGCGTGATTCCTTACACCTGTGTCATTCACCTGCTAATCATTTACCCCTCGTTTGGTTTGCTATATTAGTGTCCTTAGCCTTTTGTTCCCTGCGAGTTCGTCATTGTATGTGCCTTGCCATATCTCCTGTCTTGTCGGTCTAGTTCCTAGTATTGTGATATTATAACTATCCGTTTATTTTGTTATTTTATAGTCTATCAGTTTCCATAGTTCAGTCTGTTTTATTACTTTGTTTTTTTCCGCTTTTTACCTGTGCTCTCTGCTGTCACCATCTGCCAGGTTACCCTCTGCTCTGCTATCTCTGAGTGGTTGTCATCTCACTCTCCGCTGCAGCTTCGACTGCGTGGCTGCCAGAGGCGCTGTCCAGCGTACCATCGCAGGGTCCGTAGCCGCGGTCCGGCTCGTCCGGGTAATTTCTCCGTGGCAGTTCTATCATTCACCCAGTCTCCCAGCGGTGGATTCCTCAGTTGGCCTTCGTCCATTGGAACTCTCTCCCTGTCTACGCACAGCGGCAACTCTCTCCCTGTCTACGCACAGCGGCAACTCTCACCCAGTCAAGCACTGCGGATCTCTCTCTCTTTTTGAATCTTCTGGACATTGACTCTTTTAATAAATACGTTTTTTTCCTGCAATTGGATCCTGTCTCAGTCTCCCTCTCTAAGCCCTGACATACGCATTGTCAAAATAAAAGGTTTCTTGAACATGTTATTCCAGTGCGTGTTTCTTGTCTTGCGAGTGTTCATCATATTTATTGATGTGGGAAAAAAAAGTTTGTTGTTTTGGGCGATCAGTTTCAGTCTCTCTCTCTATCACCATCCGTTATCACCCAGCAGACAACCCCCAGTGTGTCTGGACAGCGGTGTTCAGCAGACCATACTGTTTCTAAACCTCTGTGTTGGTAAAATAAATGTAATTCAGTCCCCATTGACAAAAAGTGAAAGGTTTATTTTAGATTTCAGGCTTCATTACTCAGATACAGATTAAAGCATGTTATCTCTTATTTGTAATTTAAAGAAACTTAGAAGTTTTAAGACATTTCATCACACATCCTATGACGACTTAAACCCTTCTGTTAGCCCCTTAGAGGACAATAAAATGGGTGCAAATATTATTTATCAAAGTTTGATGTTGTTATAATCCAGGTTGTCACTAACGTGACAACAATCATTTCTTTAAAGACAAAACATTTAACAAATTTGACATGGCACACAGAGACTTTTTGTATGATTTTGTTAAACATTGTTGTGTGCATCCATAAAGCTAACTATAACCACAACACCAGATAGGACATGGTTCTACATAACATTAAAATCACGTACTTACGTTAAATAGGTAAACCTTAATTTTTACTAAATAAAATAAAAATATACTATTTGAACATCTTAACTGATATTAGGTTAGGTTTAAGATGAATCAGTGTCTATAGCTTTACGATTTACAGCACAAAACCCCCAGAGGATATGGGGTGTGTGTGTGTGGATTGGCAGTTATCACGTGGTAGGGACCAAACGACCAACGCTGCGGGGGTTTGTGAAGCGAAGAATGAGGTCTGTATAGATGAGAAGCTATCCTTCTGAACACAGAACCTTTACCAAAAACTTAACCCCGGATTAACACATCACAGAACAATTTTGAACAACCGTGCCGGATTCGCACACACCAGAAACAAACAAGCAAGCAAAGTTTTCTACGAAGCTACGGATTCTTGAAAAAGATGGCACAAAGATCATTCGAACGACTTCGCAATGGTCAGATGGGGTATGTATACGGTACCGACCTTTTTAAAGATATGCTTAAGAAGAACTACAAGTGCGAGATGACCAAGCTACTATGTACTGTGATATACAAAGATGCCAATGTGTGCCTGCCTCCAAATTATTGCGAAGCTAACGCCGAGTGTGTAACCAGACTCAAGGAAAAATCAGATGGTGTGAAAAGTATAGATGACTCTCTCAATAACATGGTTAAGACGCAGGTCCAGGCCCAAGAGCAACCCAGTGTGATTATTAGAAAGGCCCTAGAGATATTTTATGAATGTGACGAGGTCGAGTTGTACGTTGTCAATATCATAATTATGATGGCCTTTGTAATTGATGTATGCATTGATATGCTTGTAAAGAAATGAGAAATTAATGTGTGTGAAATCATAGAAAATGTCGTAGATTTCATGTTTGAAAAGGGTCTTGGTTCATGCATGCACTTTCTATGGTATCTAGACAATATCATAACGTTTAATGATGATAATTAAAAACCAATCGTGTGAGCCAGTGACATATCTTACGATAGTTTTTACAGTTGTTTTCTAGTTTTCCAAAAGTTTCAATCTGTTTTATTTTTACTCAACATTATGATTGGCAATCCATGTCCGTCAACAATTGTATACTTTAGCAAAAACTACGTTCTAGTAGTTTCAATGTATGGTCACTGTGGTTATCTACATTGAATTTGTTTACTACTTATGCCTCTTGTATGTTTTGCTGTACCGATTTCATAAAAACAAAAAATATGCAAGGATTTTTGGTCTTAATGTCTGTGTTGTTACCATTAGATACAATCATTATAACATTTAGACATCTTGTTCAGACAACGTGTGACATTGATCATTCTTCATATGTTTTGCAACTCCACACAGAGAAACGTGAAAGATTAATAGAAATTACATGTGGCTACATCACATGTCTTTCAGAGGCATAAAAATAAAGTCAACAGTGTTAGTATGGGAAGCTAAAACAGCACAGGCACGATCTGATCCTAATTTTGTTACCTGACGGTTTTTTTGTTTGTTTATTTTAGTTTAACTCAACACTGAAATTTTAGTTTAAGCACACAGAAATGCAAAGATTTTACGTATTTCAGTATTCATGTGCACATCACATTGCGATTTCAGTCTCAACTAGATCGATGATCTATCAATATTAGGTACAAATGTTTTTTGTGTGCATGCTATGGTTTCACAAAACATCCATTTACATTCAAAACCTATGGATTCATTGCCTTAAAGTTGTCAATTTTATTTCGTACACATCAACAGCACCAGAATTTTTTTTTTGAATGTGCAAACGGTTTAACTTCGTTTTAAACATGTTGTGTGGTTTCGGTCTAGATATTTTATAGAAAACTTCAGAACATGACGGGGTTTTAACATTTACCATAATGATGAAGCATTTTACTTTTAAGTGTCTCCCATGAGTATGTATTTGTGTGACAAATAGTTTTGATTGTTTGGAAATTATATATATGCAGAGAAACGCAAAAGTTTTGAACTTTAACATATTTTTATATGGGTCCTGATTTTTAAAAGCAGTAAGCTGCAATGTTTCTTACACACAGATCTAATCACATCACAAGTCTGAATGTTTAATAACATAAAAACCTTTTTTGTAGATCTCACACAATACTAATTTCATAGGATGTATATACGGACATGTCGTGTATGCAAGGGTTTGTTGGCGTATTTTAGACACAAGCTGTTTATTTTAATCTTTAAACATCTGCATGATTTGTTTAAGTGTAAACCTTATGCCAGTGACTTTGTAATTTATCTTGTTTCGTTTCTATAGGTTATGTAACAAACTCTTTATCGCTTAAGTTATTGTGCAGTAGCCATTAGATAGTTAATTACTTCAGAAAATAATATCACAGATCCCCTGACAGTTAGTACATCATACATGTTGGTAATCTCTTGAAAATCGTTGCTAGAAGATTAAGGGAACGCCTCAACCCTGTGTATGTTTTAGATTTACTAAATCTTTCACCGCGAAGATAGCAAAAATGTTTGAAACTGTAAACTTGTAGAATCATCAGTGGCACCATAATACAGAATGCTTAGGTTTTTATTTAGTAATCCTTTTAACATAAAACTTGAGAGTCTGTTGCATGCAACAGCAATGCGATGAAACACGCCGTGACAAAACAGTAATGTGTGTTAAAACCTTGTAAATTAAGTCGCAACCAACTACAACTTGGTAATGTCTGAAATAGTTTGGTCACATTTAAAACCGGTACCATTAGATTGAAGACATCTATATGGTGGTGAAGGTTGTTTTGCAATTACTTAGCTTTAACATTTCGGCATCGATCCTTAGTGTCAGTTCAGGCAGAACAACTTTTGTCATACACATTTGTTTAAAGATTAAAATAAACACCTTGTGTCTAAAACACGCCAACAAACCTTTGCATACAGGTTTTTATGTTATTAAATATTCAGACTTGTGATGTGATTAGATCTGTGTGTAAGAAACATTACAGCTTACTGTTTTTAAAAATCAGGACCCTTATAAAATTATGTTAAAGTTCAAAACTTTTGCGTTGTTTCTCTGCATTCATATAATTTCCAAACAATCAACAACACATACTCATGTCATGGGAGACCCTTAAAAGTAAAAATGTTTCATCATTTTGTAAATGTTAAAACGCCGTCATGTTCTGAAGTTTTCTATAAAAATATAGACCGAAACCGCACAAACATGTTTAAAACGAAGTAAAACAGTTTGCACATTCTAAAATTTTTTTGGTGCTGTTGATGTGTACGAAATAAAATTGACGAGTTTAAGGCAATGAATCCATAGGTTTTGAATGTAAATAGTTGTTTTGTGAAGCCATAGCATGCACACAACCAACACTTAAAACATTGTGGTGCAATCTGTGGATAGACCCTGGTCATGAATATCTTAACATTCGTTACTTTGGAAATATTCTTGATATATCAGAGAATGGTTTGGTACTGCAAGCCACAATAATTAAACAATGCGTAATCATCTTAAGAAGAGATATTTGGGAGTTTTTATTAATGTTTTCAAACATTATATCACAAATAACAAGCAATACCTTCAGATAATAAAAAATCAGTAAAAACAATAATAATAATAATGAGTATAAGAAACACCAACAAGGTATCAAAAACATGTATAAAACGGATTATATAAACGTTGAAAATTTTCCTGCTGTATCTGGTATTAAGAACACTCAACGGTATAAGTTTAAAACGTCAGAAAACGGATTTGTCACTTACAAAGTCGGTTTTTTTAACAGAGTGATAATTTCGGTGATTAACTCAAACAGTTTTCTTCGCTCTGTATCCTGGTTTGAAAAACCGTAGACTACAAACTGCTTAAACTGTGTATAATCGTACCAGACATAATGCAAAAAGTCTTTGAGCTCTTCTAGAGTCACTTCATTTCCTGTGCTGCCCGTGACCTGTTCATCATCCGCAAGTTCGTTTCTATAGGCCTGTTGATTACCAGGCAATGGCTCCGGGTCCTGTTCGGACGCCGCGACGCTTCGGATCTCAAGGGTCGGAGTCATGACAGATGTGTACAATTCTGTATCCTCAGAATCAATCTCTTCTCGATTTAGTTGTACCACAGCAGTGGCCTGTTCGGAATCCACGGTTCTTTGGACATCGAGGCTCTGGGTCAAAACAGATGGGGACAATTCTGTATCCTCAGAATTGTTGTCTTCTTGATTTATGTGGATCACCCCTAACTCTGGGGTCTGTTCGGAAGCCACAGGTGTTTCTTGAACATTCATGGACTCTGATGGTGATTGCGACGGTGTAGGTAGTTCAAAATCGCAAGCGTCCCATGCGTTAATCAGATCCTCATCCCAATCTACAAAGCTCTCTACTATGTCATGTGTGCTCGACCCTGCAATCAGATAAACTCTGTTATTAAAAATAACAAAATAAAACCTTTTTGTTTAAAACATCTCTAATGCTGTATAAACACCTTGACCAGATGTTCTAGCGTCAGACTCCAAAGGTGCTACATTATCGATAGCGATGACGCTGGCATTCAAAACTGTAAACAGATTAATGTGTTATTAGAAATCACTTTAAAATAAAACAAACTGTTTAAAGACCATTTCTAGATACGTACCGGGGGACGCACTCTGAGCCGTTCGTTGTCTCTTTGCATCAGCATTTCGTAAAGTTGTATGCTGTCCCCTTGGGAGGTGATCCGCAGCCTGCTTGGATCTCTGTCTTTTGCATGATCCATGGCCACCCCGTATTGTGTGGGGTATATTATCCACCAGGATAGACAAATCCGCTGCAATACCAGAGGCCAATTGTTTAGCTTATAAATAATTAACTTTATTGTAACTCGTCAGTAAAAACACCTTTACGTACAGAGCGGTTTGCGTATCCCAGATCTACCATCGTTGTGTCGAGTAGTCGGAGCACAGACCCCTGTGAAAGATAGACCGTTGGATCGTAAGCACCGTGGCATCATTTACACGCACATGCACACACACACACACACACACACACACAGACACGCACAAATGCCTTACCGTTCTCGTTAGTTCTGAGAAACCCTGATGTATTGGGTATGCTATCCAGGAGGTTAGACAAATTCACTACAATGACGAAAGAATTTTTTTTTTTATTATTATTTTTGAAAACAGACCAAAATGTTGGAACAAAAAAAAGTAAAACACAAATACGCACCGAGTGTGTGGAGACCTGCAACTCCCCACACCACATCTCGATCAGATGATCTAATGTTGTTATGCACTGTGAAAATAGTTGGGATGTTCGTAAGATACTTTGTAACCAACACAGACACACACACACACACACACACACACACACACACACACACACACACACACACACACACACACACACACACACACACATTCTGGTTTCCATGTTTTGTGGGGACATTCCATAGACGTAATGCATTTTATACCATACAAACTGTTTCTATTCCCCTTACCTACCCCATTCCCTAACCCCAACCATCACAAAAACCCTTCTGCTACTTCACATTTTCAAGAAACATCATTCTGTTTGATTTATAAGCTTGTTTCCTCATGGGGACATCAAAATGTCCCCACAAGGTCACAAAAACACTGGTATTCCTATCTTTGTGGGGACAATTGGTCCCCACAACGTGATAATTACCAGGTACACACACACACACACACACACACACACACACACACACACACACACACACACACACACACACACAGAGATAAACAACTTACAGTTTTCATCATTAACCGCTGAGGTCCCCAATCCTGAAGGAATAAGAGTGTTATAGATTTAATTATTTATTTATTTTATGTAAGTAGATCATTTAAAATTATATGTAGAAAACGTTAAAACATACCTGACGACATATTTAAATCACAAATTTCAGCTGCAACATTAGCGTAGTCGGGGTCGTTCAGGGCTCCTATAACAATAACCCCTGATATGTTATCCGATCCTTTGTGGGTTTTTTTTTTTGTAACACACAACATATTTGAAAAACAATACAAACTTTTAAACACACTCACCAGTAAGGTATGACTCCATTTCTTTTCTAGACTTTTTAACATAGACTTTCTTGCTGCAAGTTCCAATCACAAGTTTTCAGGGGTGTTAAAATACATTCTGAGTGGGGCCTTACTTTATACGAAGCTGGTAAAGACGAGAGATCTGGTTTGTGTCAACTGATAACAGTTTGTAAGCATAATTGATTCTTGATTGTCTGTAGAGAAACTTATGATGTTACAAACAAACCTTAAAAGACCGCATAAAATACGCATGGTTGATTATATTGCTTTAGAGACGCATATAAAAAACACAGTCTCACCCCATGTCGTCAATATTTGACGACACTTGACCATTCGTCATATGTTGACGCGAAGGGTATACCTTTCGCGTCATTTTTTGACGAACTGGGGACTTCAATACTATTACGTCCGTTGCATTCTCTTTCCTATTTTCTTACCATTTTCGCGTCGGTTTAGGTATAGATTACGCAAAATTAAACAGTGTACGCGAAATTAAACAGTTGTCACCTGGCGTTGGGGTTAGAGTTAGGTACGCGAAATGAAACAGTTGTCACCTGGCGTTGGGGTTAGAGTTAGGTTTGGGTAGGGATGTCATCATGTAAATCTAACCCTAAACCGACGCGAAAATGGTAAGAAAATAGGAAAGAGAATGCAACGGACGTAATAGTATTGAAGTCCCCAGTTCGTCAAAAAATGACGCGAAAGGTATACCCTTCGCGTCAACATATGACGAATGGTCAAGTGTCGTCAAATATTGACGACATGGGGTGAGACTGGGTTGAAAAAACATGTGGGTACTTAACCTCAATGCATGTCTCTGCTGTGTTCTAACTAGTTTTAATGTAATGAAACCACCTGCCATTGTATCAGTGAGACGAATATCATGAATTATTTGTACCATTAGGGTCCAGACAGATAAACACCTTGTTTTAACCACAACATATATAATCATATATATAAACATAAATACACATAGACGCGTACGATTTTAGTATTCATATTGTATACAAACCACAAGATGGGGTGGAATGTTTTAAGCTTTAAAAAAGTTTGTTTTTAAAACCCCGCAGATATAAGTACACATCAGATCACCCTGGTGCACACATTCACATGTTTTAATCAGAGCCTTGGTTGAAGAAGTCCCTAAATCTAAAATATACATTTTACTTTGTCAGTGTGCCCCCTATTACATTTTTCCACTACAGTTTTAAAAAGACACTAGTTTACAACCCGCCACCTGCTGTGAACAGCCATCATCATCTCACACACACACTGTCATAAGATCAGCATCAGAAACTTTGTGTCTGTTCAGAAAATAGACTAGTTCGATAGAAAATATCAGAATTAAGTTTAACCACATACAACCAAAATATTTGTTTCTTGCGTGACTTTAAAGAAGTCTCTTGACAAAACAACCGTAAATATCAAACTATATTTGTCATAGACGCAGTCAATTCACCTAAAATCTAAAATAATACTTTATTTTTGTCAGAGCAGACAATATAAGACTCGTTGTATAATAAACACATTTTCACACATGTTGATGGGATGCAGACGTCTTTAATCTTTTAAAAGTTTCTTAATGGTAGATATGAACACGCATCCGCGTTTGTTCTCTATTGTAAACGCAGGAACGCAATCTAATGGCGTGAACAGAATATTGTGCATGAAAAGATTAAGATTTTATTTAGATTAAAATAAATACCCTTTAGTCTAAAGAATATAGTATTGATGGGACCCCTGTGATTTTGGCACAGTTCATTGCTATACACGTACTGTGTATTTCATTAAATAAAATTGTGTTGTTACAAACTTTTAGATACTGCATTGTTTGGCATAAAATAGGTTGTGATCTAAAATAAACCTTTTACTTTTTGACAGAGTTACCATATTACATCTTACCACTACAGTTTTAAAAGACTCTAACTAGATTACAAACCGCCCCTGCTGTGAATTATCTATCACACACTGTCATAAGATCATCATCAGAAACTTTGTGTCTGATCAGAAAAATCAGACTAGTTCAATAGAAAATATCAGAATTAAGTTTAACCAGATACAACTAAAATATTTGTTTCTTGAATGTCTATAAGAAACTTTTGACAAAACAAACGTTTATATCAAACTATATTTGTCATACACGGCGGCACTTCACCTAAAATCTAAAATAATACTTTATTTTTGTCAGAGCAGACAATATAAGACTCATTGTATAATATACACATTTTCACACATGGTTTTAAGAATCATTTAATTGAAAATAAACACCGTAAGATGGGATGAACACGTCTTAAAAACATTTAAAAGTTTATTAACGTCAGATATAAGTTCTCTGTCACCATCGGTGCACGTATACACATGTCTTAATCAGAGACTTGGTTAAAGAATCCCCTAAATCTAAAATAAACCCCTATTTTGCCATAGTGGACAGAATTACATTTATTAAGGTTATTTTAAAACGGCATATATGAACACTCACCCGGCGCTTTGTCAGGCACCGTCGGATCTTTAATACGCGTGAAACTATAGAGCAGGTCATGAAAAGATTCACGGAACTCATGAACCGTTTAAAATTTTATTTAGTTTAGACTTTCTTCTAAAGATTGTAGTATTGACGGCGCTGAAGGTTATGGCTCAGGTCATTGGTTAAACTATACACGTATACGGAATATTTAATTAAATATCTTGTGATGTTACAACCAAAAAGTTTTAATCAGAGCCTTGTTCATGATTTGTTTAAATCTAAAATAAACATTTACTTTTTGTCACCGTAATGGTGAATTATTTTACCAAACATTGAGATTTAGAAATCTCTACTCGTTTACAACACACACCCACAGTGTGACACTCTGGGGTGAGACGCGCACGGGCGAGTAAGGAGGGAGGGAGAGAGATGCAGGCGGCAAATGTCAAAACACAACCTGTCAATAAACACGAGCTGTCATTAAACATGACAGCATACACTTGACATAAAACACACACAGGAAAAACAACCCACTAAATGACATGTCATAAAACGATTACACACTCGCTGTCTAAAGTAGACAACTTGTACACCGTTTGATTGATTGTCCCGCCCCCTGTCAAATACGAGCTGTCAGAACACTACCTGTCAGGGGGTGGGGGAGGGGGTCATAAAAGTTTGACGAATGCTGGCCCGTTACAACTACTGCAGTGGAGTGAGTCTTTGCAGTTTAAGGCTAAAATAAATTACATACATTGGCTTTACACATTCTATGCTCAGTACCCTATAATGATAAGTGATAATAGTTAAGTTATGTGCAAACGTATACAGTATAAAACTAAAAATATTACGATATCATAGGCATTCAGACCTTTCATAGATGGCTGTCTGCTTTTTAGGACAAATACATTTATGAAATTGCCATTGGTAGACTTCAGCCAAGTTGTACATCTAAAATTAGAAGTTCAAGATGGCGCCGGTGCTCATGGCATGCCGTCTACCTGCTGTGTCTGTTTTTGTGTTATTTTTGTTATTAATAACCTGTTTTAGTCAATATGCATCTTCATTGGTTATTTATGACTGGACTCAACTGTTAAGGATCCAAGCGACTGTGGATGCGGCTTTTAAAGATGATTTTAAGGGATCGGGCTCTATCCCTCCGTACCTGTTGGAGAACATTCCCGTGCACCTGTACCGCTCCTCCCACAGTGTTCGAAGACGCCGATGGAGGAAGCGTGGAAAGCGCGGCAGTGTCATTGTGAAACTGAAACGGGCCATGGGTGGTAGAAAATGCAGTGTTATATTTCGTACAGGAGCAACGCTTGCGGATAGAAGAGATGTCTGTCGGCGCTTTATGACTGGCGTGCGTGTTTGGATTTACCCGATTAATCTTGATGGCCCGGCCTTTGTGAGAAACTCGGGATGGTCACGCGTCTGTACTAGAGGCATTGAGCTCCGGAATCTCCGCTCTGTCTGCATCGAGCGGCAAATGACCGAAGAAAATGCCATTATGCAAATGGCTTTACTCAATGTTCGGTCTGTGGGAAACAAAACTTTTATACTCAACGATTTTATTACGAACAATAAACTGGACTTCCTCTTTCTGTCGGAAACTTGGTTAAAGGTAGGAGATCTTACGCCGTTGGTTGATCTTTTACCACTGGGTTACTCCTATTTTAATTCTCCTAGGTTAACTGGGCGAGGTGGGGGCCTTATGTCCATTTTTAAAAATGATATTGAGTGTCGGACGATCTATAATGAAATGTATAATAGCTTTGAACTACAAACGTTTCAGACAATATTGACTAAACCTGTGTTAGTGGCTCTTGTGTATCGTCCTCCAAAATCAAATAAGGATTTTATGAATGAATTTTATGACTTTGTGAGTGGGCTGATTACAAAATACGAAAGCTTTCTTATTATTGGGGATTTTAATGTGCACCTGTGCTGTGGGCAGGATGCGGTTTCTAGAGACTTTGTAAATATGATTGACTCCTTTGATCTGGTACAGTGGGTCAAAGGGCCAACTCATAAGCTGGGCCATACATTGGATCTCGTTTTATCTTTTAACTTGCACATCCAAGACATTATGATTGATGAGGTTGTGTTTTCGGACCACAAACCAGTGCTGTTCAATGTATGTTTTCATAAGAATGGGAGGAAAAAACTGCCAGAAAAAATATGGTCACAGAAAATGAATTCCTCAACTGGTGCTGAATTTTCTGCTTTGTGCAAAGATTATGGTGATTCTATTTTATCTGAAATGGCCTTGATGAATTTAAGTGTTGATGAGTCTGTGGAACGGTTTAATTCTGTCTGTTCTGATATTTTAGATAATGTTGCCCCTCTCAAAGCAAAAAGTGGTCAAATTAAACATTTGCCATGGGTTAATGAACCACTACGGGTACTTAGACAACATGCTAGACAAGCTGAGAGGAGGTGGAAAAAACATAAACTACAGGTCAACTATGAGATTTTCAGAGAATCGTTAGAGACATTTCAGATGGCCTCTAGAGATGCTAAACACAAGTATTACTCAAATGTTATTGCTCAACATGTGAAGGACCCTAAAATTTTATTTAAGGTGATAAACTCGGTTATAAATCCTATGCATACTAGGTATCCTGATCCCTCTATCTTGAACTGTGAAGACTTTTTGAACTTTTTTGTTTACACTCTACAATACCGAAACTACCGGTAACTCCGTCTTGTGACTTAGCTGTGCCTTGCAGCACGGAATGGAGAGAATTTGATCTCATTAGCCTTCCAGCTTTGGCGGATATTGTTGCACATCTCAAGCCATCGTCTTCTAAAGGTGATGTTTTGTCACCTCACCTTTTTAAGCAGATTTTTACTAGTGTAGGGACTACGGTGTTGAATCTAACAAATAAATGTCTTAGCGAGGGCATCTGTCCAGCAGTTTTGAAGTAATGCTACAGTTCTGCCGTTACTAAAGAGGCCTAATTTGGCAATAGAGGATCCAAATAATTTTAGACCGATTTCAAATCTACCTTTTTTAGCGAATGTTTTAGAAAAAGTGGTATTTAAGCAGCTTCAAACATATATAACTATAAATTTAATTAGTGAGCCATTTCAGTCTGGTTTTAAGTCCTGCCACAGCACGGAGACAGTGCTGGTTAAAGTGTTAAATGACATCTTTGTCTCACTGGATAATGGCAGTAATGTCATTCTAATTTTGCTGGACCTTAGTGCAGCGTTTGATATGGTGGACCATGAGACTTTGATTAATCGCCTAGAACATTGGGTTGGCCTAAAAGACAATGTTCTCAAATGGTTAAAAAATCCTATCTTACGGACCGATTCTTCTCTGTCAATATTGAGAGCTGTAATTCTTCAAGCTCACACCTTCCGTGGGGAGTTCCCCAAGGCTCAATCCTTGCTCCAATCCTTTTCTCGCTTTACATGCTACCTTTAGGGGCTATTTTTCATAAATATAAAGTGTCATTCCATTGCTACGCTGATGATACTCAGATTTATCTACCTGTGAGTGAGTTAAATTCAAGCTCAATTGACGCTCTATTAGCATGTCTTTACGATGTTAAGGATTGGATGGCTGCAAACTTTTTGAAGCTTAACGAAAATAAAACCGAAGTTATTGTGTTTGGGCCAAAAAAGCATGAGGTATTGCAGTGCTTAAATGCAACTTCTTTGACCGGTTTTGTTAAATCTAATGTGAAAAACTTGGGATTTGTTCTGGATAGTGATTTAAAGCTAGACAGACAAATTAATGCTGTGGTGAGATCTTGTTTTTTTAATTTACGTCTGCTAGCTAAGACTAAACCATTCCTATCTAGCTCAGACTTTGAGAGAGCAATCACGTCCATTGTTTTTTCAAGAATGGACTACTGCAACTCCCTTTATTATGGAGTTGAGGCCCGAGCACTTATGCGATTACAGAAAATTCAAAATGCTGCTGCTAAGATGATAAAGTCAGCAAAGAAGTATGACTCTCTGACTCCCTTACTAATTTCTTTAAAGTGGCTGCCAGTAAGACTTCGCATTGATTATAAAATCCTGGTACTTGTTTTTAAGGCCTTGCACAATCTAGCCCCTGTGTATCTGTCCGGTTTGGTGAAATTTTACACCCCTTCTAGATCTCTTAGATCTGAAAATCAATATCTACTGTGTACTACCAGGACAAAATATAAACATCGAGGTGATAGAGCTTTCTCGCGAGCAGGCCCTAAATTATGGAATGACCTTCCCTATGCTATTAGATCAGCCAAATCTTTGTACTTTTTTAAGGTTGTGTTAAAACAACATCTTTTAAATTCAAATGGAGAGCATTTTTAAATGGGTTTATTTTAAATGTTTTTAATGTTTTGTGTATGTGAGTAGGATATGTCTAAACTTGTCTTGTATTTCCTTGTTCCAAATGTTTTGTCTTTGAGTGGTGATTTGTAAAGCACTTTGGGCAACGTGAGTTGTATTAACAGTGCTATATAAATAAATAAACATAAACATAAACATACATCTGAAAGATCTTGACTAAAAAAACATAATAGCAAATGGCCTGAATATCAGTGTGGTGCTTCAGGTTTTTATTTTGAATAAATGTACAGTTACAGTAGTTATAACGTTTCAAAAGGAAGCTTTGTGTTTAAGACTACTGTAGGGGTTTTCCCAATATTGATAAGAAATAAAGCATTTTCAAACCAATTGCTTTTGTTTTATTTTCAGATCCATTGTGTTTACTCGGGCATTGCATTACTTGTATTAATACAAATAAATAATACATAATAAAATTCAACAGTACAGATAAAGCTTTGTTTATTATCTGTGCTAGGTATAGATGAACTGCATAACTGAGTTAAATGACACAAATTAAAATAACTGTATGCTAAATTTACATACATTATAAACTGATGCTTTAAGCTCCAAAGTATCCAGCAAGCTGCACAAAATGAAACTAAACATATCTGCCAAAAATCTCTTAAATTGTGAATTTCCATTAATAGTCCTTTATTGAGCCAATATTCATATTCTGACAGCATACAACACTGCATTACTTTCTTGCATATGACTTGTGTGAATAAATAGATACACATAATATACTATAGATAATATTGGACACATAAAGGAGAGTGGTTTAAAGATGTTAAATCTCTAGCCTGTCTCTTGGTGTGTCAGCCAGAACACAGAAATGGATCAAAGTAGCCCGATTTAGTGCAAAGGTTTATTTATCTCCACATATATTGTTGATTAAGCCGACAGGCAGGGTTGTAGAAAGGCTACATGTGTTTAAAACTGTACACGTGCCTTCCTTTTTTATAGGACCTGTTGCAATAAGACCACGTTATATTGTGCCAAAAAGTTTGCAATATAAACGTAAATACAAATATTTAAAAATGCATTTAAATCCGGCACAAAAATGCCACTGTGCGTGTATAATGAGCACATTAAAAGCAAAAGTATTCATATAACGGCATTTAATGTCTCGTATTACAATAAATGTAGCTCTTTTGACTTCACATAACAGCATAAATTCATTAATAAACATATAAAGAAGCAGGATTGATATGCAAACTGTACTATTATTACTTAAATAAAGGTAATATTACTGAAGTAAACTTTGAGGTAAATACCCTTTCTTAAGCGCTAACCGCTAAGTTTAAATAAGCTCAATAACAGTAGAAAAATTAAATTTTCTCTCAAAACGGACTATAAATGCCAATAATTATATTTAAAGAAACTGTACATGTATACTTCACTATCTGTGAATAAACAAAAAGTTATCTGAAATTATCAAAGCACATCTGACGGTTATCCATCTTCACCTGCACGATCACCTGCTTTGAGTCGCACCGAAGTGACGTCAACACCCTCTCTTCAACTTATTGGCTAGAGGAGGAGCTGTCAATCTAAAACTAGCGGACCAATGGCGACACTAAAAGTCTGCCCTGATTTGCATGAAACTCTAGCTGCAACATTTGAAAATGCAAGCGCAGAATATGGAAATAAGAGCAAGGGAAAAATAGTACAAGCATAGAAAAAAATTTAACATGAGCAGAAAATATTAGAGAGAAGAAAAAATGAATAATATAAACAAAGAAAACGTCATTTTGTATGCAATTTGGATAACTTTGCATTCGTTTTTCAGTTTTGTGCAATATAACTTTAAATCTGTTTAATGTTCTGATTTGCGCTTTTTATTTTTTTATTCATGCATATTATTTTTTAATCCATGAGCTCAATACATTAGGCGGGAAATGTATTCCATACCGTTGCTCCCATTCAAAAAAAGAGAATCAAAGAAAAAATGCCAGCTCCATGGTATGACCATCATACTGCAGCCCTTAAAAAGTAGCTAGAAAAATGGAAAGAAACTACCGAAGCACAAAGTTAGAGGTATGGTGTTCAGCATGGAAAGAGAGTGTTCAACACTACAGACAGACTATAAAAACCGCCAGATCTATCCATCCCAGTACGCTTATTAAAGAAAATCATAACAACCCTCGTTTCCTCTTTAGCACAGTTGCGAAACTGAATAGAAACAAAGAACAAACAGAAACCAATAGTAAACTCCAACACAATAATAACGACTTCATGAACTTCTTTACTAACAAAATTATGTTTATTAGGGAAAACATAGAAACTACGCAAGCAGCCACCACTCTACCCAATAGTACATTTACCACTAGATTACCATACGAACATCTTGAGTCATTTAAACCTACTACAATAGAAGAGCTCTCTAAATTAGTAACGTCATCCAAATCATCGTCCTGTATATTAGAGCCTGTTCCCACAAAATTACTAAAAGAGGTATTTCATGTAGTGTCAGAAACAGTACTAAATATCTTTAACTCATCTCTAGAATTAGGATACGTTCCAACAGCTTTCAAACTAGCAGTTATTAGACCGCTCATTAAAAAATATGTTACCTCTAGGAGACATTATCAGGAAACATAACATAAGTTTTCAATGCTATGCGGATGATACCCAGCTTTACATCTTGTCACATCCTAGCAAAACCCACCAGTTTGCTAAGCTAACAGACTGCATTAGTGATATTAGGGACTGGATGGCACATAACTTTCTTATGCTAAACTCCAATAAGACTGAGATACTTATTATTGAACCAAATCGCTCCAAACATAATATGTCAGAAGTTGCCCATAGATGGCTGCACGGTGGTGCCATCTTCCAAGGTTAAGAATTTAGGTGTAATGTTCGACATCAATCTATCTTTCGATAGTCATATCTCCAAAAATACCTCAAATATCTCAAAATCAGATCAGATGCAGAAAAGCTTATCCATGCTTTTATGACCTCTAGAATAGACTATTGTAACTCGTTACTCGGGGGATGCCATGCAAATCATGTAAACAAGCTACAGCTGGTTCAAAACGCCGCCGCAAGAGTGCTTACTCGATCTAAAGCAGTGTTTCTCAAACTTTTTCAGCCCAAGGACCACTTTATCTTCCAATTTTTTTTCTGAGGACCACCTAACAGAATCCCACTCTAACACTCCCCGAAAAAACAACAAAATAGGAAGGATAAGCTAAGTTTAAGTTTAATATGCAACTGTTTAAAGTCAAAAACTAATTTTTTTAAACACAAATGCAATGCTATGTTCAGAAATTATTATATGAATTTTATTTCATTTGAAAAAGTAAATGTGAAATGAGTTGCAGCTTAATATGAACAACAAAGTGCACATGTGAAAAAAAATGCAATTCAACATAGTATAACAGCCTAGGTCCCACTTAATGTCATTACAAAGAGCCATTAGTTTAAAACTGAGATAGTGGGTATATGAAGTCTATGGTTGTAACTATGGTAACAATAAAATACTGAAAAAAAATTTCGCCTTAATGCCCAAAATCACTGAAATTACAGGGATTTTACACATGAAACAAAAACTAGTACATTACAAAACTAATAGATCTGTGGATTTCAGCTGTATTCAGTTGACGCTTGATCTTTTATTTTGACTCCTCTTTGGTTTAGCCAACCGATCAATTTTTACGTTAGTAAGTAACTATCACAGTTTCGCAAGTGCATTAAAAATCTACTTAAATAAGTGACGATTGTATAAACACTTGCCTAGTTTAGGTCATCTTTTGGCGGACCACTGGGGTGGTTTGGCGGACCACTAGTGGTCCCCGGACCACACTTTGAGAATTACTGATCTAAAGAGTATGATCACATTAGTTCAATTCTGGCATCTTTACACTGGCTACCAGTTAAATATCGCATACAATTTAAAATATTACTAATCACCTACAAAGCCTTAAATGGCCTAGTTCCCTCGTATATTCAAGAATTACTATCAGTACAATCCACCACGTAAACTGCGATCACAAAATTCTGGTCACTTAATTATCCCTAGAATATCAAAAGTGTCTAAAGGTGGTAGATCATTTTCCGACTTAGCCCCTAAGCTCTGGAATGATTTACCAAATAATGTTTGAGTATCAGACACAGTCGATCAATTTAAATCTAAACTTAAAGACATTCTTCTTTAACAAAGCATTCACATAAAATGTCCAGTAAATGTACTTATCCCCCAATAGTTATTTTGTCTAGAACAAAGCACTCACATACCTAATATGGGTAATATAATATTGCCGCAATAGGTAGCCAATCTGGAATCAAGCAAACTTTAAACCACAATACTGTATGACACTTGCATTACATGCGAACGGCCCCTACGCTAATAGAATTCTGTTTTTCTCTCCCTGTCTCGTCCTCGATTAATTTCTCCCAAGGGTTTTTGTCCTTCTAGGAGTTTTTCCCACTGGGTTTTTTCCTAGGGGGGTTTTCATCCCCGGCAGAGTCAGCCAACTTTGCCTTAACTTAGCACTTTACTGTATACGTTACATTATTAATACGCTTGTATGGTTTAACCTTAGCCGCTATATTCTACTTCTTATATTATCTATTGATTTTCTGTGTTCTCCCCTACATCTACTCATGTAAAGCTGCTTTGCAACAATTAACAATTGTGAAAAGCGCTATATAAATAAAATTTAATTGAACTGAATTGATTTAAACTGTGCTCAAAAAGTGTGGCGGAGGATGAGAACATCAGGCATGGACACATCATTTTCCAAATTTTTCTTCATTATTATTATACATTAGTATTCAGTAAATTATTTTTCTGTCATCTAAAGTAGTCTAGCAAAACATCCATTTATTTTTTTCTAAATATTTTTGTGTTAATTTGTTTAAATTACAACATAATGCATGTTCAAACACAGCCGGACGCATTGCAGTAATGAGAATTTCAGCAGAAAATGACATAAAATTGATAAATTATAAATTCTTAAGTTGAAATCACACATTGTGCAAGGTAGAACAAAGTGTTGTGTTAATTCAGATGGTTTTTAATATTACTATATTACACATTTTATATCTAAAATCATTAGTGCCGTGGTGTTTCAATGGTATCGTGAGAATCACCCGTTTATCCATGGATGCCTCAGAGTTCTGATTAAATTCAAAGTCACTTTAACTTTCGATCAATGCTACTTCATGCTCAAGGGTTCTGTCACGGTAGGAAATTCATCGTTTCCTCCATGTCATGTGTTTGAGTGTATGTGTGTTTACTCACCTCCCGGCCATGTGCTCATCAGACTGATCCTTGCCACCTGTGTGTTGATTGTCTTGCTCCAGCTGATCATAATTACATTCACTCTATATATACTTACCTCACTCTCTGTTCCTTGCCAGATCCTCATTCTTTGTTGGTCTCTCGTGTGTATTGGATTACCGTGTCTCTGAGTTGGATTATTATTGTTGTTGTGTGTTCGTCTTCGTGTTGATGTTCCCGTCATCGGTTTGGATTTACTCTGCTGATCATCACTCCACCAACGCCACCAGCTACATCTTACACCAACTCACCACCGTAGTTCCTCGTCACCATTGCCACCAACTGGACTGATTCATTGTGTCATATTCATCTCTGAGTTTTCCTGCAACTTCTTCCGTTTCAGTATTGTGTCATTACAGAAGGATCTGGCCAAACATGGAAGCAGCAGAAGACCAACCCTCATCTCCTCTCGAGGATTTTCTCCAACGTACCGTACTAAGAATGGATCGGCAAGACAAAGCCATCGAGGGGATGGGGAAGGCCGTCCAAGCAATGGTGACGAAGGTGTCCAAGCTCGCCCAATGAGCCCTACAGCCGAGAACATTCAACCACGAGGAAACAAAGGTGGCCTTTGTTCTTTCCTTTCTGACGGGCAAGGCTGCCCTCTGGGGGATGGCGGTGTGGGAAAATCGAGACATCTGCTGCTCCTCGTTCACCGCTCTGTCAGAGGAGATTAAACTGGTCTTCGACCGCTCCGTCGCCGGGGGAGAAGCAGCCAGACTAATTTCCGAGCTCCGTCAGGAGGGGAAGTCGGTTTCCGACTACGCAATCGAGTTTCGAACACTGGCGGCGAAGTGCAAGTGGAACGAGAAGGCGCAGTGGGATCATTTCCTGCATGGGCTGGCCGATCGCATCCAGCGGGAAATTCATGTCGTCGAGCTTCCCACTTCCCTGAACGGTCTCATTGATCTCGCTACCCGAGTCGACGCACGTCTCTCCCAAGCCGCACGCCGGAGGGGTACGGCTCTCTCATCACTGCGGCAAGAGGTCGAAGCTTACCTCAGCGATGGTCCGACCAGCCCTCTCCCCAATCTGGAGCCCATGCAGGTGGGGCGAGCTCGACTTTCCCGGGAGGAGAAGCTCCGGTGGAGATCCCTGGGACTGTGCCTTTACTGTGGGAGCGCGGGACACCAAATCCACCGGTGTCCGGTAAAAGACCAAGCCTGATAGTCAAACTGAGGCTACTATCAGGTGGGATCTCTGCCGCAAAGACCTCATCCACCTCGACACTCCTCCCGGTGAAACTACGGTGGTCTACTCGCTCTCACTCCAGTCACGCCCTTCTGGACTCCGGAGCAGAGTTGAACTCACTAATCAGATTGCTCCGTTTGCTCTTAATGGACACAAACTTCCTAACATCACACACATCACGGAACCTGTTTCCCTAATCACGTCTGGTAATCACAATGAACTGATTTCCTTTTATATCACGGACTCCCCACTTTCTCCCACAGCCTTGGACACACCTGGCTACATATGCACAACCCTAAAGTGGACTGGCGTCTTGGTTCCATTACCAGCTGGAGCGAGGAGTGTCATAAGTCTTGTCTTTTGTCTTTTGTCTGACTGTTCAACTGTTTCTGAGTCTGTGTTTCAGGGGGAAGCAGTGGATTTAACTAACTTGCCCGCGGAGTATCACGACCTGGAGGAGGTGTTCAGTAAGTCTTGGGCTGATTCTCTCCCTCCTCACCGTCCTTATGGCTGTGCTTTAGATTATTAAGGCAAGTTATACTCTCTGTCTGTTCCGGAGATGGAGGCCATGGAGAAATACATTTCTGATTCTCTAGCAACAGGGTTCATCCGTCCTTCCTCTTCTCCAGCGGTGGCGGGGTTCTTTTTTGTGGGGAAGAAGTACGGGTCCTTGTGGCCTTGTATTGACTACCGAGGGTTGAACAACATAACGATAAAGAATACCTATCCTTTACCGTTAATGTCTTCAGCCTTTGAGAGGTTGCAAGGAGCGTCCGTCTTCACTAAATTGGACTTATGTAATGCTTATCATTTGGTCCGCATCAGGGAGGGGGATGAATAGAATGCCAGCGACTCGCCTTAATGACGTGTTGCGAGACATGGTAGATCAGTTCATATATGTCTACCTGGAAGGGGTGCACGATTCACAAAATTTCACGATTCGATTCGATTCCGATTTTCGATTCAAAAACGATTCTTGATTTTAAAAAACGATTCACAGTATGTAAACGTAGTTTACTTTTTCCTATGTGACTGATTGTAGAAGATATACAATTTTAAAGCAACACTATGTAGTTTTTTTTACCTTTAAATAATGTTTCTAAAATTATTTCAGTGATAGAACAACTTTTAATTGGACAAATTGTACTGTTGCTGCAACCTGAGCAGCCTCCTAGCTGCTACAAACACACTCTGAAAGTGGCGGTGGAGGGTAGGAAACACAGCCCCGCCCCTCCTCCTGCCTGCAGAAGAGTGTCTGATACCAGGCACTGTTGCGCTTTTCAACCACATGGGGGAGCTGTAAGTCATTTTTACATGGAAACTACATAGTGTTGCTTTAAAGAAAAACACAACAAATTAAATGTAGTTTGATATTACTTTGTCTTTATGAAAAAAAACTGTTATGAAGCAATTAGATGACCCCTTTTATCAAACTATCAGACTTGGGACCCAAAGTAATTTAACTATGACTGACCTGGACCCGACTGACCATTTCAAATACAAACCCGGAACCATACGGTCCGCGGGTGCTCCATCAAGTTCTCTAATGGTAAAACTCTGCTCAAGTTCAGAAGGATACAATGGTACATGAGCTAGTTCGCGTCGCATCCCAATTCTTTGAGAAACAGAGAGCACGTGAACGCATACCGAATTCATGTCGCGCACAAAATGTAATTATTAAAGAGTGTCATCATCACAGAAAAACAAAAAAGACAAAATTTGATGCCAGATATACTTGGGCACTTGTTAATATAACTCGGCAGCTCGCCCATAAGTAAAGTCAATGTGTGGGAGACACTGTGACAAGAGTGTGCAGGCATCAGAGTGAATACGACGCAGCGCCATCTATGGGAAAACTGAG
The DNA here is from genome assembly GCF_030506205.2 of Paramisgurnus dabryanus. Classification (NCBI taxonomy): domain Eukaryota; kingdom Metazoa; phylum Chordata; class Actinopteri; order Cypriniformes; family Cobitidae; genus Paramisgurnus; species Paramisgurnus dabryanus. Next base: position 50,142,869 of record NC_133339.1, read on the forward strand.
ATAAACTCATTTCAGGACAATAGAAACACGGCATTACAAAAAAAAAAATTCTGAATCGATTTTTTGGAGGCAAAGCTTGTATCGCGATTCAAATGTGAATCGATTTTTTTTGCACACCCCTACTGGATGACATATTGATTTTTTCTTTGTCTCTCCAGGAACATTTGCAACACGTACGACAAGTGCTTCTGGATTGCTAGAGAATGGGCTTTTTGTCAAGGCGGAAAAATTCGTCTGTTTCTTTTCTAGGACACATCATTTCAACTGAGAGTGTCCGCATGGATCCTGACAAGGTTAAGGCTGTGGTAGATTGGCCATCCCCAGAGTCTCGCAAGGCCCTGCAGAGATTTCTGGGGGTCGCCAACTTTTACCGGCATTTCATTCGCAATTTCAGCCAACTAGCCGCGCCTCTGACAGCCTTGACCTCCCCTAGAGTACACCTGAACGTAGTAACGTTCAGGTGGTCAGACGCAGCCGAGGCTGCGTTTGCCAAACTCAAAAGCTGCTGCGTTTCAGCTCCCATTCTCGTTACCCCTGATAGTTCACGTCAGTTCATAGTGGAGGTCGATGCGTCAGAGGTGGGGGTAGGAGCAGTTCTTTCCCAGCGTGCATCCTCAGACGGAAAAGGTTCATCCTTGCACATTCTTGTGTCATCGACTATCTCCTGCGGAAACGAATTATGACATTGGCAATAGAGAGTTATTGGCGGTCAAACTTGCATTGGAGGAATGGCTAGGAATGGCTCTCACTGGCTAGAAGGTTCGGGTGTACCTTTTATAGTTTGGACCGACGACAAGAATCTTGAATACATTAGAACTGCAAAAGACTCAATTCCAGGCAGGCTCGGTGGGCTCTTTTTTTCGGCCGTTTCGATTTTACACTCTCCTACGGTTCTAAAAACACCAAATCCGATGCTTTGTCTCGACTTTTTGAAATGGTCATTGGATTATTTACACATTTGGATTTGACTTGTGATACCCACAAAGGTAAAAAGTTCTGTTTTTTTTAATCCAAGCTTCTTTTACAAAATACTACATATGATGCTAAAACATCTGTATCTCAAAATTGTCTCTATTGTCTCTCCAGGCAGGGAAAGGGAAAAGTGTTAACTTTTTTCTTTCTCAAATTTCTCAGCATTCTCTTTCTTGAAGGTGATATATTTAAATGGCCACAACTTCTTCAAATCTTATTAGATTTCCTTGTGTTACACATCGTTGGAAAGCTTAGAAACTGCACTTTCAGAATCTGTCAATAACTCAAAATGCCCCAGATCCGACTTGTGTCACTACTTTCCGTGACTGGTCACATATAATAGTTACCTGGTAAATACACAGTACAAGGGGGTAACAAGTGCCACTTTAATTTACAATATCAAATCAAATTAAAGCAACTGCACTTTTGCTATTATTATACAATACCAAAATAAAAGTGATGTGCTGTTATATTTTATTTGCCGACGTGACTCGTAGACATCGACTGTATACAATACACTTTTATCAGGTAGGTAGCGAATATGAAAAAAATCAAAATAAAATTGTAACAAAAAATCAATAGACCATATTACTCATATACATACCACGTAATATTACAATAGGTACCCTGTAGTTATAAAATACTTAGAGTATAAATAATTTATAATTTTCCATATTCTTACCCCCTTATTACCCCAAACTTACCATATTGTTCCCTTATACCTACCAGTAAGTACTGTTGAGGTACTCTGTTGTTACAAATAGGTACGCTATAAATTCTGTTTAATTACATGGTGCATTGCGGGTCGTAATATAAAGTGTTACCGGTTTTTGCTTATTTTGTTCAAAAGCATGATCAACGTAAGTCTACATAAGGAACGATGCTTCTAACGACAGGTCAAGAGCTGTTGTTCCAACAACACAAGTTAGCGATGCAGTTTGCGAATGTTCGTTTGAACGATGGTTTCGGGAAACACCAAATTGTTGAACGATGTTAGTAACGATGGAACTGTTTGTTGGCTAACAATGCTTTTTCGGAAACGCACCCCAGATCGTTTGAAGATTTTACTGTGTAGTTCATGTTTTCTGGTATGTTTTTCTTTTAAGTGTTTCCTTTTGTAAGCCCCAAAGCTGACAGTTTATTCATCAAAGATTGTTCTTAGTGTGACCATTTACACAGATTAGACTAGACGACGTGAGCAGCAGTGATAATTGATTGGTGAGGGTTAGAGTTAGAGTAATAGAAATGCAGCTATTGATAACATGTGGAGTTTAAGGCAAAGCTCCACTAAGTAACAACGCAGTCATATGTCGGGAGCGCGGTGAAGCTTTGATCAATCTTCACATCCAGCGACGGGCCCCCTTCTTGCTTGGGCCCCGTGGCCACAGCCTTGTCTAGCCCTATTTTTAATATGCCCTGATGGTCACTACACCCACAGAATGTCTCATTCCCTTCATACAATACTAACTTAAATCAATAGTAATTCTAAAGAAAGTTTCAGGGTTTGGATCATTTAAAAAAAGAGCAATATTCTGTATTTCTAGGTCATTCATCTAATACATAAGTTTTCTCTGTTCAAACCATTAGATTTCTTTGCCTCCACTGAAGCACTAAATTCTCAAATCCTGCTTGAACAACATTATCATTGACAAAAATAAAAGTTCCAAAAAGTGTCATTTGTATTTAACATTTATAGCCTATTATAAAAGTAGTGAAACGGAAGCATTTTCACCGTCAGATTGTGACGGTTGTCAATATTTTTTCTATTAAGTGGTAGCGGAGTTTATGTTTATTAGTGGTAGCAAAGCTTATGCGTGGGTATATGCAATACCGGAAGTTATTTAAGGGAGTTTGGTTCGGACGCTCGCTCGCTATGGCTCTCTCTCCCTTGTGAGCCGGGTCGCGCTCTCGTTCAGGTGTAGGTTCAGGTTCGCTCGTGTTTCTCCTCTGTTGTTGTTGGAGTGTGCAGTGGGTTGCACTGCCGTGAGTATGTTGGTATATTTTTTTACTCTCTTGTACAGAAACTGCGTAATATTGCTTTGAAGTGAGTGTATGGTATAATATTAACGCGGGAGTCAATGTTGATGATTCCTCGGTTTATGTGTAATACAAGAGTATTTTTGCCTTTACGAGAGCGTTGTTTGTTATACCGGAGAGAGCGAGTATGCCGCTAAATTTAGAGAGATTTTGGTACGGGCAGGCAATTGTTTTCTTTTTCTTTTTTTGGTGGTGCGCTCCAAGTGGTGTTTTGTTTGGGTATGTTGGGGATTTATTAATGTGAGTTTTTCCAGGCCTAGTAGTCCAACGGTTGACCTAATATACTAAAGACCATTTAATTGGGCACATGTTAGTCTGTTTGGTGTGTTTATAATACAAAGTGTTCAGATCTGGTGTTATCTTGAGGCTTTTGAAAAGCACATATGTTAAAGAATATTCTATTGTGCCTATACCAGAGTCTAAATAAATGTGCTCATATTAAAGTGTTCAGATCTGGTGTTGTCTTGAGGCTTTTGAAAAGCACATATGTTAAAGACTATTATATTGTGTATATACTAGAGTCTAAATTGATGTGCTCAGATTAAAGTGTTCAGATCTGGTGTTCCCTTTCAGTCGGTCACTACGACGTCACGTCGTGACCGACGAATTGCGAACTCGCTTAGAGAGACCAATCTGCTTCGTATACTACTAAAACGCCAATTAACTTGGCATTGAGATATTTGCATAATGCTGGCGCCGCCCCGCCAGGTGCCTTTATAAGCAGCAGGTGCAAATAGGGAAATTAGCTTTTTCGCTTCGAAAGCCGGCTTTATCTGCTACTGAGAAGCTACTTTACTCTGTTGGGATTTGATTGCTGAAGTTGGTTGAACTAGCAGTATCACAGCGGACGCTTCGCTTATTCCACGGCTCTACATCTGTTTATTGTTTTGAGTTTAGTGTGTGCGTTGCCTTCCTGTGCGCTCATCAACTAAGCATCTGAGTGAATTTCCCTAAAAGAGTGATACGAGAGAGCTTTGTGCCTTGTTAAAGGCAGCCACTCTCTCGTATATGCGGAGATCAGCGTCCTTTTCAGGATAGCTTTTCGCCCGTGCGATCTTGGATGCGAGAAGTATAAGGGTTCCAGTGACGGTCACGAGCGCTGTCTTCGTGCTCAGGCATCGAGCACTCCGGGGCTGCGTTCGTGGAGAGTTTCTGTTCTCTCTGTGAGAGCATAACCCTCTTGGATTGCGGAGACGACTGTCGTTTCTACGGGAACGCTGTCCGCGCCTTTGCAGTGCTGACGCCGCCATGGTGCGGCTGTCAAGCGCTCGCAGGGCGCCCTTCGCGTCACTACGCTGAGTAGGACGGAGGATGCGTCCTCCACCTACCGGCCTTCTCATCCTCAGCCGGTTGAGGCTCCGGTGGAGACTGCAGAGTCGTGTTCTACGATGTCTGCCGAATCCATTGGACCTCCTTCTGGTCCCGTCACTTCTGCAGCATCAGAGGGGTGTCCATTTTTCCTCCGAGGCAGAGTCGTCCCGGAGATGGCGGCCGTGCCCGCTCGAGCGGCGGAGACGGTAGAGTTGGAAAGGTTAACCCCTCTCCGCCCGAACCGTCCCGCCCACAGGATTGGTACTTCGGAGCTGCTCGGGCCTCTCGGTCCTCTCCTCCTGTGCCTTTCCCGACGGCACGAACAGCTGACGTGATTTGCGGCCATCCGGCCGTTCAGCTTTCACCCCTCACCTCCCTCACCAACGGAGCCGCTAAAGGTGGGGACCCCTTCAGTGGAGCGGGATGTGTTCCTGGAGGGACCACCCAACCCTTCCCTCCCGTGTTTGTAGACAGTCGTCCGGTTACGGACGCTGCCCATCAGGCATGCCGGAGAGGCGGCTTCGGCCCTGCATGCAATAACGTTGCTGCAGGCTCACCAAGGATTTACGAGGGAGGCCGCGACCTTCAGTCGTGCGATGTCCACCACAGTGGTTCAAGATCGCCACCTTTGGCTGTGTCTGGCTGACATGACGGACGCAGACGAGAACAACTTGAATGCTCCTGTCTCACAGACCGGCCTCTTCGGCGAGCCAGGGGAGTCGTACAGCTCCGCTGCGCAGACTGAGGCGATCTCCTAGGTCATGCCCCGGCGGAAGAGAGCTGCCCTTGGTCCACCACGCCGGCTCCTCAGTCTGCCTCTCGCCGTCGGCGTCCTGCGGCGACCACCTCCGTTCCCCTCCTCGGACCCCATCTCGGCAGCGCAGGGGAACCGGTCGTCAGCAGCTCGCCCCGCCAGCTTAGCCGCTTCCCGTGAAATTCGGGAGTTTAAGTGGCCAGTGAAGGGCGACCCGGATTGGCAGAGGATCACTCTTCAGGAGATGGAGCTCCTTCCCCCGATAGAGGGTCGGGTGGAAAATCCTTGGTTTGCATATGTTCCACCGGCTGTTCGGCCGGTACCCACTTAACCACACATAAGAGTGCATTCCTCTTCCCTCTCTAGGTCTCCGGAGGATCGAAAGAGCCGTGAGCGGGTACACACCAGCTCCCCTACCTCTCCTCTATCGCCAGCGGGTGACCTGAGGAGTCCGAGCTCTCCGCTGAGGAGACCGGACCACCAGCACCCTCATCGGAGTCTGCGCTCTCCGTAGAGGAGACCAGACGACCGTTACCCTCAGCGGGCTCAGGTCAGTGTCACACACACATACTGTAGATGTTTATGCTGTCACAGCAGACGCACCGGCAGTCCCACCTGTCTCGCTTCGCTGCCCCACCGCGGGTACTTCGGTAGTGTCGTTATTTCTCCTCGTACGGTGCCTGGGTGCTTGGCTTCAGTTCCCAGCCCGTTTCGTTGGGTTTTACGCACGATCCGCCTCGGTTACGAATCCGGCACTCCCCAAAATTCGGGCTTTCGTTTCACTGTGGTGAAAGCGTCCGATGCACATGTACTGCGTGCAAAAGTCGATATCCTGTTGGCGAAGGATGTTCGAGCCGGTCCCTCTTACCGAGATGATGATGATAGGGTTTTTCCAGCCTTTATCTCATAGTACCCAAAATACGCGGCGGGTTACGATCGATTTGATTTACGCACCGGCTCTACGAAGGTGTTCTTTTTGGATGATAACGCCGAGGCTCGTATTTCAATATTCAGATCTGTTTGCAGCCTTAGACCTGTAAGACGTGTACTTTATGTGTCCATCTCCCCTCGCTTTAGACTGTTTTTTTGCTGTGCGTCGTGGGGTGGGCATATTAATACTGAGTACACCATTCGAGCTGTCTCTCTCTCTCTCCGTGTCTCCATGTGCTAGTCACGGCATTAAAATATCAGAGAGAGAGCGTTGTTCGCATTCTGCTTTTATGTACGTCGACTTATAATAGCCCGTTCTTAGCAGACGTGCGCGAACACAGAGAGTTAATGCTTCGGCATCTCGCTCGTTTAAGTCTTCAGGTCGACTGGGAAAGAGCAACTTTGCCCCGTGCAGAGGATCCTTTTTCTCAGTATGGAAATAAGACTCGATCGACTAATTGGCGTGTTTAACAAGAGCGCGCAACCAGTCAGTTCTGACTTGCCTCGGTTTAATTCGAGGGAAGTACGCGGTCCCTCTGAAACAATTTCAGAAGCTCCTGGACATATGACAGCATGCTGCGGCTGTGACGCCGCCCGAGCTGCTTCATATGAGACCGCTTCAGCATTGGCTTACGATCGAGTCTCGAGGAGAGCGTGGCACACCGACATACACCGTGTAAACATTACACCTTCGTGTCATTTCAATTTTTCCCCGTGGTAGACCCGGCAATTCCGATAGAAGATATGCCCCTGAGGGGTCTCCTGGCATTCTGTATATTGCAATGCCCTCAGCACGGGATGATCAGCCACGTATGACGGGCTTGCAGTCTCAGGGATGTGCATAGCACCCCAACTGCCGCGAGCGGTGCGCTGTATATCTGGGACTTGTACGCTCCGCTATGGAGATGCGAGGGAAGGATGTATTAGCCGACACCAATAACATTGCGACTGTTGCGTTATTTACCGTTAAGGCGGTTTTGCGCTCTCGTCACCTGTCGCATCTCGCTCGTCATCTCCTCCTTTGGAGTCAGAAGCATCTGAGGTCCCTTCGTGCCATTTACATCCCGGGTTCGCTCAATACAGCGGCAGACGCGCTTCCCGAGCTGCGCCCCCGGCGAATGGCGACTCCACCTCCAGACGGTCCAGCTAATTTGGAAGAAGTTCGGTTGTGCGTAGATAGATCTGTTTGCGTCGCCGGACGATACCCACTGTCGCCTATTTTGTTCACTAACCGAGGGCAGCCTCGGCGTGGATGCGTTGGCACACAGCTGGCCGCGGGGGGTGCGTAAATACGCATTCCTTCCAGTGAGCTTTATTGCGCAGACACTGTGCAAAGTCAGGCAGGACGAGGAGAGCCTTTTATTAGTCGCCCCGTACTGGACTACCAGGAATTGGTTTTCAGAGTTAATGCTCCTCGCGACAGCCCCTCCCTGACGATTTCCCCTGAGGAAAGACTTTCTTTCTCAAGGAAGGGGCACATTATGGCACCCGCGCCCCGACCTGTGGGATTTCCATGTATGGTCGTTGAGCGCGCGCAAGGTTTAGGTGATTTATCGCAAGCGGTATCTAACACCATCGACGCGGTTCGAGCACCGTCCACAAGACGGGCTTACGCGCTTAAAGAAACCTTTTTCGTCACCCGGTGCTCTTCGCAACGTGAGGACCCCAGAGAATGCCCATTAACATTGTGCTTTTATATCTTTAACATAGGTTAGATGGTAGGCTGTCCCTCCGCCATTAAAGTTGATATCGCCGCTATTTCTGCTCATCACTCTCTTATCAACGGCAGATCAGTTGGCCAGCATGATTTTATTATTACATTTTAAGAGGCGCTCGCAGGCTAAACCCCTCGCGCCCTCCCTCTTTCCTCCTGAGACCTGTCCATGGTGCTGAAGCCTTCAGGTCTCCCTTTTGAGCCTTTGCAGTCTACGAGTCTGATGTTTTTATCAATGAAAACTCTGACCCTGATAGCATTGGCCTCCATGAAGAGAGTAGGGGATTTACATGCATTCTCTGTTGACGATTCGTGCTTTTAGTTTGGTCCTGCTGTCTCACTGAGACCCAGACCAGGCTACGTGCCCAAAGTTCCCACCACTCCCTTCAGAGATAAGGTGGTGAGCTTGCAAGCGCTGCCCCCGGAGGACGCAGACCCAACCATGGCTTTGTTGTGCCCCGTACGCGCACTGCGACTCTACGTGGATCGCACGCAAAGCCTCAGGACCTCAGACCAGCTCTTTGTTTGTTATGGTGGCCAGCAGAAAGGGAAAGCTGTCACTAAGCAGAGGATGTCTCATTGGATAGTTGATACTATCGCCCTGGCTTATAATCTTCAGGGTATTCCTTGCCCCTTTAATTTGAGAGCGCACTCCACACGGAGTGTTGCCTCATCTTGGGCTTTAGCTCGTGGTTCCTCGCTAACAGACATCTGTAGAGCTGCTGGTTGGGCGACACCTAATACGTTCATTAGATTTTACAGTGTTCGTATCGAGCCTGTATCCTCTCGTGTTCTTTCCTCACCAGGGGGAGCACGGAGAGCAGTCTCGCAGGTCGGCTTGCAGCCTCCAACTGATGCTTCATAACTGTGTCAGTATGGAAGGCCTTCAGAACAAAAATGCGTAATGGTTTGAATTGTTCTTCCTCCGCTGCCTTGGCAGCCTTTGTTGCGGAGCATTGGCTGTCAGCCTTTCACTAGCTGTATCCTCGCGAACCTACGTGTCTGGCTCGGGCTCCACATTGTGTCCCACCGGGTTCCTTTGTGAGTATTTTTCCGTGGGGTTAATCCTACCAGCCCACGTTTCCCTTAGCAGAGCACTGCTTTGCTTACACAGCCACGGCTGTCTTTATTCCTCAACTACGGTTGACTTCGCCCACCATTAGCCCTTAAGACGGGCGGTGGCTTCCGCAGCGTTCCTATCCCGCTCAGGTAGGGCGCTTCCCAGTCGCTGGCACTTCTGTGGGGTTAAAGGAACATCTAGTGCCCGGCCTTCTGCCTTAAAACCTATCTCCTCCTCCTTAAGTGGAACCGGAGGGCTTTACGCAGACACTGGAAGAGGTCAGCCCCTAGTGGCGTTTTGGTAGGGATTCCCAATTCGTCGGTCACGACGTGACGTCGTAGTGACCGACTGAAAGGGAACGTCTCGGTTACGGATGTAACCCTCGTTCCCTGAAGGAGGTAACGGAGACGTCACGTCCCGTCGCCACAGGTGCTGCCACCTGCTGTTACGGCCGGTCACACTTTCCGGCTTTCTCAGCGAAAAGAAGCTAATTTCCCTATTTGCACCTGCTGCTTATAAAGGCACCTGGCGGGGCGGCGCCAGCATTATGCAAATATCTCAATGCCAAGTTCATTGGCGTTTTAGTAGTATACGAAGCAGATTGGTCTCTCTAAGCGAGTTCCCAATTCGTCGGTCACGACGTGACGTCTCCGTTCCCTCCTTCAGGGAACGAGGGTTACATCCGTAACCGAGACGTTATACTGAGGCCTTTGAAAAGCACACATGTTAAAGACTATTCTATTGTGTATATACTAGAGTCTAAATTGATGTGCTCAGATTAAAGTGTTCAGATCTGGTGTTATCTTGAGGTTCTTTAAAAGCACACGTTAAAGACTATTCTATTGTGTATATACTAGAGTCTAAATTGATGTGCTCATATTAAAGTGTTCAGATCTGGTGTTATCTTGAGGCTTTTGAAAAGCACATATGTTAAAGACTATTCTATTGTGTATACTAGAGTCTAAATTGATGTGCTCAGATTAAAGTGTTCAGATCTGGTGTTATCCTGAGGCCTTTGAAAAGCACATAAGTTAAAGACTATTCTATTGTGCATATACTAAAGACTGCTTCTACTACAGTGTATCTATGTTAAAGACTCTTTTATTGTGTGTATGCTAGTCTATTCTATGTGCTTGTATCATAAGTGTGTTCAGATCTGTATCTATTTGGAGGCCTATAGAGTGCACATGTGTTTTCTAGGATCATCTGCACATGAAGTTATAAGGGTCTATTGTCATGTGGACATTATTATTATGATGGATTGTTTAGAAGATGTCAACCGTTGATAGTTGTTTCGGTAATAGAAGGTAAATGAGTCTGGGCCTGGAAATGTTGTCTTTTCTTTTTTTGTGTGTGTGATTTTGTTCTCTATGTAGTTACGTAATGGTGTGCTCATATCTAAATGCAAACTGTATGAAGCTATAAAATACAAAAGTATAAGCTACTTTTTGCTATGTTTTTTTCCAACTGGATTTCTTACTATATAAGTTGGTGGAAAACTATAAAGTAATTTGATTACTGTGGTGGTTTTTACCCCTGGCGCCCGAACCCATTAATTGCAAAGCCAAATACCGCTACAGATTTGGCGCCCGAACAGGGACCCTCAGATGCTGTGTGATTATTGGAGCATATTTTTGTAACTATGGAAACAGGAAATTATCTTATTAACTTTCCTGAAACTATAGGGGATAGTTGTGTGGGTCCGCCGCACGATAGTCCATCTACGCCACAAAATGTCGAGCGTTCGTTGTTGGATGATGATATGGACTTAGAACAACCTTTTCTTGGGACTCCACTTGTTGATCCAGGCAGTTCAGTAAATGAAGTGTCTAATTTAACTCAAGCTATTGAGTCACTTAAAAGTATTATTGTAGATAATATAGCTTGGCAAAAGAATTGGATTGAAGAAAATATCAACTTACATAATGTTGATGTTCCTAAAGAAACGTTAGCGGTGATTGAAAAAGCACAAGTTGGGTTTCTTGAGGTTTTGACTGAACGTATGCAAATTTTCACTAATCAGACGATTGAAGCCATTCAGTGGAATTCAAAGCAATCACATAGTGAGTTAAAGGAATTACTTAATGATACTAATAAAACCTTACTGTCTTCTTTTACAGCAGCCATTGAAGAATGCAAGGTAGGGGATAAGGAGCTGTATAAAGAGGTGCACAGTTTAAAACAGCAGTTTCTTACGGTTCAAATTTCCATCGATTCCCTAACTCGCCGAATTACTCAGCCTGACAGAAAGATAGCTGGCCAGGATGTTTCACTACCTCAGGTATGTTCAGATTCCACCTCACACGGGGACGCTAGTGATCTAGCAAGTCAGGTCCCTACATCGCCTAATTTGACATGTGGCAGAATACCACCTATTAAGATGATTTTTCCATCTTTTGGTGGAGTGAATGATGAAAAGGATCCTTTAATTTATTTAGAAAGGTGTAAAGATTTTTTGGCACTGAGACCAATGTCAAATGGGGAAATACTGGCTACCATGCGGAGTGTTTTACATGTTTCAGCTCGTGATTGGTGGGAGACTGTAAGGTTAAAAATTTTGACTTGGGAAGACTTTCAGAGAGCTTTTCTATCTGTTTTCTTACCAGAGGACTATCAAGACGAGTTGGAGGATAGGGTAAGAAACCGGTTGCAGGGTGCCAATGAAAGTGTGCGTGATTTTGTTTTTTCATTTCAAGCATTATTCAAAAGGTGGAGAAATGAAGCAACAGAAGATGAGATATTGAAAGCTTTATTTAAGGCTATGAATCCATATTTTGCAAGTCAGCTTCGAGGGCGTATACAAACGGTAGAGGAGTTGGTGAGGTTAGGAACACAGATTGAGAGAGATTATGACCAACAAAGAAAGTATAATCAGCTTCAGTTATTTAAAGTTACTGTAGGTGACCAAAGCTCACAAGCTAGAAAAATGAAAGTAGAAGACACTAAGGTTGTTCCATCACTAGAGCCCAGAAATGTAAGTCTATTGTGCTGGAGATGTCATGAAAATCATTCTCCAGGCTCTTGTCCTACTTTTAAAGCTTCCTTGGGCGGGAAACACTCTGGGAGTCAAGCCCAGGGAAATAAGGAGTTCCAGGGTTGTAATCAGCAAAAAGGTTTCGTCTCTGCTTATAATACTCAGCAACCTGTACAGAAAGATCAAAGTAATGGTAGGCAGAATTTTGTTAAACCAAGTAAGAAGGGTGGCCCTGCTGCTCTTCGTCAGTTAGTTGTTCCTTTAACAGTGAGGAATTGTATGGGGAAAGCACTTGTAGATACAGGAGCTACCTATACACTGTTACATACTGATTTGTGGAATCAAATGAAAGGGGTTAATGAACAATTAGACGGGTGGCATGAAGGACCTCTGTATTTGGCCAATGGGGATGCTACTGTACCAGTAGGGCAGAAAGTTTTGGATTTCTATCTGTATGGTTTACATTTCCAGGTCCCCACAGTAGTTCTTCCTGCTCGGAATTTGGTGTATTCAATGGTGCTAGGACTTGATTTCATAGCGTTGACTGGCTTGCAACTTAACATCAAAGATCAGGTGTATAGTTTTACAGAGGATGTGGAAAAACGTGTTTTCCCATTTCAACCACCAATTTCTCCTGGAGATTCCTGGAGATATTGTAAACCACCTGTGGATGTTAAACCTACTACTTCTCTTTACTGTGCTGTACCTCCAATTCAGCCTGTATGTCCAGATAGTGAGTGTATAGATCAGTGGTTTTCAAACTGGGGGCCGCGAGATGGTACTAGGGGGGCCCCAGTTTTATGACATTTTATGAAATACATTAATTTATCATGAATTCTGTGTAATTAAACCAAAAAAAAATAAGGCTACTAACCAAAAGCACTAACTTTATAATTTAATTTAATGTTTTTTTATTAAAATGTTGAGTTTTAGAACAGTTTTTTGTCACAAATTTTCTTTGGGGGGCCGCGAAGGAATGCACCGTACACAAGGGGGGCCGCACGCTGAAAAAGTTTGGGAACCACTGGTATAGATCATTGTGTCCAGGAAGAACTTAGTGTAGATCCTGCAGAGTTAATTCAGAATAAAGTAAGAGAGAGCATTGTAACTGTAAAGGAATCTCATGAACTTTATACCTTGCTGTATACTCACCCTGAAGTGTGTACTTCATCTTTGGGTAGAACTCACTTAGTTCAACATAAGATCAAAGTGTGCTCCAAGGTAGTAATTGCACAAAAGCCTTACCGATTGTCAGAACACAAAAAGCAAAAAGTTAAAGATCAAATTGATGATATGCTTACACTGGACATTATTCAATCATCCCATTCTCCTTGGGCATCCCCAATAGTGTTAGTCCCTAAAAAAGATGGAAGTCAGCGTTTTTGCGTGGACTATTGCAGGTTAAATGCAGTGAGTGAAAGTGATGTGTTTCCTCTTCCTACTGTGAGTGAAATCTTAGAGTCACTTGCTGGGGCCACTGTGTTCATTACCCTTGATCTCAACAGTGGGTACTGGCAAGTGGCGATGCATCCAGAAAGTATGGCTAAGACCGCTTTTGTGTTCCCTTTTGGGCTATATGAATTCAAGGTTTTACCTTTTGGTTTGAAGAATGCGCCTGCTACTTTTCAGCGGCTAATGAACAGGGTATTAACTGAGTGTTTGGGGCAATGTTGTCTGGTTTATCTAGATGACATAGTGGTTTACTCGGCAAATTTCAGCCAACATATACAGGATCTTCAAAAGGTCATGACATGTTTAAAGAGTGCAGGTTTGATCCTTAATCTGAAAAAATGTCATTTCTGTCTGACAGAGATTAAGTTTCTTGGCCCTGTAGTAACTCCTGAAGGTGTGAAGGCAGATCCTGCTAAAACAGAGGCCATTCAGAATTTCCCGGTTCCTACCAATTTAAAGGAAGTCCAATGATTTTTGGGACTGAGTGGGTGGTATCATAGGTATGTGCCTAATTTTTCAGCTATAGCAGAATCTTTGAATGCCCTGAAGCGAAAGGAAGTACGGTTTCAGTGGACAGGTGAATGTCAGACATCTTTTGACAACTTAAAGGGACACCTTTCTTCTCCACCAATACTAGGTCACCCTAATCATGCTTACACTTTCATAGTTTATACAGATGCCAGTTTAACTGGATTAGGTGCTGTTCTCACCCAACGTTCATCTGGGCAACAGAGGAAGTGTTAGCCTATGCAAGCCGTTCTCTTTCTGGTGCGGAGAATAATTATTCTACCACGGAAAGGGAGTGTCTAACAGTGGTTTGGGCAGTTGAAAGGTGGCGTCATTATTTGGAGGGTAAGATTTTTAATGTTGTAACTAACTGATCATGCGTCTCTCCTTTGGGTGTTTAACACTACAAAGGCTAAATCTCGCTTGATTCGTTGGGCCCTCAGGTTACAGGAATTTGAGTTTATTCTGGAATATCGCAAAGTGAAGCATAATAGTGCTCCCGATGCTCTGTCTTGTGTGAATAATCCAGACTGTCCTTCAATTCTGGCTGCATATGGGCGTAAAGTGGTGTCAGAAAGTGTGGGTTTGCAATTTCCCCTTTCGGATGAAGATATTTGGGCAGCACAGCAGCAGGATGGCAATGTCCAAAAAGTATATCAGAGTGTAACTGCTAATAAGCAGGATCTTGATGATTCTGAATCTGGATTTGTTATTCTGGAGGATAAGGTGTATCGGAAGGTGTTTCATCCTTCTAGAGGAACACATTTCCAAGTGTGTGTTCCTCAGAACCTTCGCCAAATTATGTTGGAAGCCTATCATTCCAATCCTTTAAGTGGGCACTTTGGGCGATATAAAACACAGAAAAGATTGATGGAGGTTGCCTTTTGGCCAAATATGTGGAAGGATATTTCCGAGTTTGTACGTAATTGTACTCAATGTCAACAACATAAACCAGAATGTAACAAACCCGCTGGCTTGTTGCAGCAGACAGAAGTACAGGAACCCTGGGAATTGCTTGGCGTGGACCTGATGGGGCCACTACCTCGAAGTACCCAAGGTAATACTCAACTGTTGGTTGTAGTAGATTATTAGCCATTGGGTTGAGTTGTTTCCACTCCGTAAAGCAACGGCTGTGTCCATTGCACAGACTCTTCGGAAGGAAATTTTGACCCGGTGGGGTGTCCCAAAATATTTGTTGTCAGATAGGGGGCCCCAATTTACTTCCGAAATTTTGAAGAAATTGTGCACTAGGTGGGGAGCAGTGCAAAAGCTGACAACAACATATCATCCCCAAACAAACTTTACAGAACGTGTGAATTGAACTGTTAAAGCCATGATATCGACTTATGTGGGTGAAGAACACAATCGTTGGGATCATTATTTGCCAGAGTTGAGGTATGCTATTAATTCTGCTGTTCAGGAGAGCACTGGGTACTCCCCAGCTGAGATACTCCTTTATAGAAGGTTGACAGGGCCCTTTGAACGTGCTCTAGAACCACATCAGATTAGTCTGAGAGTCGTCAAAGATTTGTATTAGATGGTGGAAAAGAACTTATCTCAAGCTAAAGAAAAACAAAAACGGCACTATGATGCTGGTCGGAGGCATGGGTGTTTTGTTAGGAATGATAGAGTATGGATGAAAGCTCATCCTCTTTCCAAAGCCTCTCAAGAAATTGCAGCTAAATTTGCAGCAAGATGGATTGGTCCTTATCGAGTTGTTGAAAGGCTAGGACCAGTAAATTAACGTATTGTGCTTGAGGATAATGGAGAAGATTTTCGTACAGTACATGTTTGTAATTTAAAGCCTGCGTATCCCACAGCGACTGAATTAGACCAGAAAGAAAAGGAAAAGGTCTTAAAGATTTTTGCTGAGGAATCAGACGAGGAGGACTTTTGGGATTTTTGAAATGATGTTATATATGCCTCATATTACCTGACTTTGGTGTCCTTGTCTATGGTGACTCTCTGATAATTTCTTCTGTGGTGTAAGTTATAATAGTATAGAACAGCATGTGTTCTTTTTCTAAGGGGGGAGAGTGTGACGGTTGTCTATATTTTTTTCTATTAAGTGGTAGCGGAGTTTATGTTTATTAGTGGTAGCGGAGCTTATGCGTGGGTATATGCAATACCGGAAGTTATTTAAGGGAGTTTGGTTCGGACGCTCGCTCGCTCTGGCTCTCTCTCCCTTGTGAGCCGGGTCGCGCTCTCGTTCAGGTGTAGGTTCAGGTTCGCTCGCGTTTCTCCTCTGTTGTTGTTGGAGTGTGCAGTGGGTTGCACTGCCGTGAGTATGTTGGTATATATTTTTACTCTCTTGTACTAAAACCGTGTAATATTGCTTTGAAGTGAGTGTATGGTATAATATTAACGCGGAAGTCAATGTTGATGATTCCTCGGTTTATGTGTAATACGAGAGTATTTTTGCCTTTAAGAGAGTGTTGTTTGTTATACCGGAGAGAGCAAATATGCCGCTAAATTTAGAGAGATTTTGGTACGGGCAGGCAATTGTTTTCTTTTTCTTTTTTTGGTGGAGCGCTCCAAGTGGTGTTTTGTTTGGGTATGTTGGGGATTTATTAATGTGAGTTTTTCCAGGCCTAGTAGTCCAACGGTTGACCTAATATACTAAAGACCATTTAATTGGGCACATGTTAGTCTGTTTGGTGTGTTTATAATACAAAGTGTTCAGATCTGGTGTTATCTTGAGGCTTTTGAAAAGCACATATGTGACTCGTCACGGAAACCAGGGACACAAGTCGGCAGCACAAGTTTCGAGAAAATGAGAAACAACGTTTTTTTTTCAAAATTTGTGATTTTCGTTTTATTGCAGAATCTGTTAGTTGAGATCACGAAAAAGCCTCTCCATGTTTGAGATGGCAGTTTTTGTATATTTAAAAGCGTAAATTTTGTGGTTAAAATAGGCTTGTTTTTCCGGAGATTCTAGCGTGCAGCGGGGGGCGTCATTGTCTGTGTGTATATTTACATACTGTATAAGCTTTTGTTTTCGCCTCCACCCCCAAAGGGAACAGCGTAACTACTAAATAAGGAAAATTCGCCCAAAAATGAAAATAATGTAATTAATGACTCACCCTTATGTCGTTCTAAACTCGGAAGACCTCCGTTCATCTTCGGAACACAGTTTAAGATGTTTTATCGTTAGATTTAGTCCGAGAGCTTTCTATCCCCTTCATTGAAAATCTATGTATGGTTTCCATGTCCAGAAAGGTAATAAAACATCATCTAAGTAGTCCATGTGACATCAGTGGGTCAGTAAGATTGTGTTGATGCATCGAAAATACAGTTTGGTCAAAAAATAGCAGAATTACGACTTTATTCAGCATTGTCTTCTCTTCCGGCTCGAGCGTAATGTCACGTGACTGTAGTGCCCTGTTCCTCAGACATGTTTGCTAAGTTTTTTTTTTTTCAAACTTATAGCGTGCGTCTCCCCAGACTGTAAAGCTCGGGCGCACAAAACAACAGAAAAATACAAGAAGCTGGGGCGGAACAAATAACAGTCAGCCGCATCGTACGTCAGCCGCGTCACTGACTTTATGCGGCGCCGCAGTGGGATGACGTCAAAGTACCGCTCTTCAAGAAATCTTACGGAGTAGTTTAATTTCGACTCGCTCTCGCGGTACTTTGACGTCATCTCTATGTTAGTTCTTGCAGCGCAGCATGAGTCCAAACACACAGAAGTTACACAGATATCGTTGTATTCTTTATATAATTGGCTACATGTTTTGTCTATCAATATTTTCCATGAAGTCATTGGCTGATGGAGGAACGAGCGAGCGATTGGTAACATCTCTAAAGGATGTCACGTTTTCGACGGCGCTGTTTGGATGATCTATTCCCTATTATAATTACAAACTTTGAAGGCGGGTTCATGTGTTTAACGGAGTGTAAGCTCATATACCCTTAGATGTTAGGATTTAAATAGTCTTCAGATTGTATATTATATTGTATTACCAGACATTCATGCAAAATCTGATGTAAACAATATATATTTCACGGATTATACGCATTTGTGGACAAAAATGGTCATTGGATAATCTGAAACAGACTGGATTCGACTTGTGATCCCCACAAAAGTAAAAAGAGTCATGTTTATTTTTGCGTGTTGTCATTTGGTCATAAAATACTACATATGATGCTAGAACATCTCAAAAAGGGTTTTACAGGGGGTATGGCTTAGCTAAATGAGATGTAAATGAGCCCTATTGTCTCCCCCAGCTGAAAAGAAGAGTCCCTTTCGTCTCGATTTTCTCGGTTTGAGTATTTCTGAGTTCCTATATTCAAATGGCCACAACTTCTCCAAATCTTATCAGATTTCCATGTGTTACACATCGTTGGAAAGCTTAGAAACTGCACTTTCAGAATCTGTGAATAACTCAAAATGCCCAGATCCGTCTTGTGTCCCTACTTTCCGTGACTGGTCACATATGTTAAAGACTATTCTATTGTGCCTATACCAGAGTCTAAATAGATGAGCTCATATTAAAGTGTTCAGATCTGGTATTATCTTGAGGCTTTTGAAAAGCACATATGTTAAAGACTATTCTATTGTGTATATACTAGAGTCTAAATTGAGTCTAAAACTGGATTTCTTACTACATAAGTTGGTGGAAAATTATAAAGTAATTTGATTACTGTGGTGGTTTTTACCCCTGGCGCCCGAACCCATTAATTGCAAAGCCAAATACAGCTACAAGATTATATTGTAGCTAAAAAAAAAAAAATTGTGTAATCTGTATAAGAATAGTTTCCACAGTCTTTCTGAGTCATGATGAACCACAATGAGAAGAATTCCAGGAAACAGATTTACTCTCATATTCCCATATAAAACCACAATACAAGACATGTCTGACAGTCAAGCTTTCTTCACTGCCAAGTCTTCAAGTCTAGACTAGTTCACACTGGTGTACGTCATGTAAATCCCACATGTTTTAGTGGTGTTATGATAAAGCAGGATTTCCTGTAAAGGCATCATTAATGTTCAGTACCCTTCAGTTAACTTCAGATCAGAAGTTCCAGTAAAATGTTCATATGTGTATAGATTGAAAGGAGCTTATTTTGTAAGAGAAGAAAAGAAAGTATGGCCATTATTATGATGAGCACAGTCTGAGAAGGGCATGTAATTCTTTATAATGTTACAACCTATACTCTGTCTCGCCATTGAAATACAATAGCCTTGAAATACAATATGGCGTCTTACATCAATGAAATG
Organism: Paramisgurnus dabryanus; assembly: GCF_030506205.2. Taxonomy (NCBI): domain Eukaryota; kingdom Metazoa; phylum Chordata; class Actinopteri; order Cypriniformes; family Cobitidae; genus Paramisgurnus; species Paramisgurnus dabryanus. The sequence goes on from NC_133339.1 coordinate 50,161,801, forward strand.
TAAAAATGTACACTCACACCAGTTGCCTAATTCTGTTTTTTCCTTGGCAGTGTGACTTTTAATGTTAGGATAATATGCAGGAACTTTGTTCTTTCTTTGGAGAAAAAGATTAAAACAATAAACAAATGTAAGACATGAATATTCTGCACATGCTCATTATTGACAGACGTCTAGGCACTTTATTTCCAAAAGTTATTTTTTATAAAAACTAGTTTTTACTTCTGTTTTAATTGGTCACATGTGACATATGGTCACAATGAAACTGAATGTTTTTAATTTATTATCATAATTTTATCTATGATCAATTAAATGCCTTGTAATGGATGTTTATTTTCAATCTTAAAATATAAATATCCATCTTAAAAATGGCATTGGAATTTACATTCTTACACTCATTCTATATTAGTTCATTGGTTAACACCATGGTACTCTATTATCTGTATACATTCACATTTTCAGTAAACAAAATAAACAAACTACAATGAGTTTCAAAAGTCCACAAGGCCAAATATGTTGCCATAGGTAAATAAAAGGCATTAGGCATTTAAAAATTGCGATATGTGAGATATTACAGAAAGCAGTAACATTCATCTAAACAAATGTCTTTTATAATGATACACATAAAATTTTATCAATATTAAGTGTTCTTAAGACAATTTAAAAATGAAAAAGAGAAATATATTTATTTTATCAAGATGATCTGTAAACTAAACAGACAAAGATTGTTTAGAAATGTAGTTTTATTAAAGATCTAGATATTGTTGCCATTAAAGATAGCTATTAATGTAACGTTTTACAAAATTATGCAAAAACTAAAACTTTTGCAAAGCAAAGATAGAAAATTTAGTAAAGATATTATAAACAACCCAGTTCAAGAAAATTTCCCAATAGTCCCCCAAACAATACTTTTGACAGACAATATTTTAATTGCAAATCAGACAAGTTTTGTTTTACATAATGTAATGAACCTTTTATACCCTATAGGCAAACCATTTACCCCAAACGTTTCAACCAAATAGAGCAAATACCTTTCAAGATAACATCCACAGATTCACTGTTAGGAGAAACACATCTTTATTATTGACAGTAATCATCAGCCTCATACTGCATTCACACCAGCCGCGGTAGAGGCGTCAAGCGCGAGTGATTTCAATGTTAAGTCAATGTGAAGACGGGTTGACGCGCGTCTGGAGATCTCCCGGGCGAATTAAGCGTTTATTGCATCGCGGTAAATGCGATTCCGCCTCATTCGCATGTCTAGTTTGCGCAAATGGTGATTTTGTGCATTTTGCATTTGACGTGAGTTTGTGGCTAACGCCCAAGTTGAAAAACTTGAACTTTGGTGGATTTTTGCGTCGCATTAACCAATCAGGAGACTGTTTGCTACTGTTGCGGCAGCCCTGCCCAGAGTCACTCATTCAACATGGAGACACGCTTGATATTGTCCATGAGCAGTCACCTGGAGCTATACTACACAAGTTCTTATTTCTATAGAGACAGGAATAAAAAGGACCTCGCTTGGAAGAGTGTGAGTGAGGACATTGGGCAACCTGGTAAGTTGTAAATACACATTTCACTTTTATGTCATGTGACTTTTATCGACTCGCAGCATTCCTGCCGTTTTTAAACTATTTTCCCCCTAGTAAGGTGACCAAATCATTGTTGTACAAGTATCTTAAGATAACCACATTTTGGGAGAAAAATGCCTGATGAACCACATGAACACAAGGTTAAATAACAACATTTATGCAGAGGTTTCCTATGATTCTATAGATGTAAATTACAATACAATGTCATGTGTTTTTACTTTATTGACTTCATATGTCATATTATGTCAACCTTGTGTTCTTTAAATCTCTGTTTAACATTTACAGCAAATAGTTACTGAATTTGTGCAATACTAATTCACTGCTGTTAGGCCTAAAATAAAACCTTGGCCGACCACATCAGATAAAGCAGAAGCTCTGCTTTTCTCCTCATGTTGTGTCATGTAATGTTGACTTCTTGTTCATCCTGAATGTGTCATTTCCCCTTCAATTGTTGTGTCAGACTCCACACCCACTCTTTATTTCAAGCATACACTTTTTAAAGGAAAATGAAAACGATTGCGCCATTGACCAATTGAAACCTGCTCTAGTATTTTTACTTTATATTTTTATATAATTTACAGTTTTTTCCTATTGCTTGAAGACTATAGAGAAATGCTTAGACCAAAGTGACAAAACTTGAAGCTTTTGTAACTATACCTTAAACACAGTCTAACCATAGCTTAAAGACACTGTCAACTTTGCACTTTGTTTGCAATTCTGAAACACACTTATTGCGAAACACTACACACGTTTTCTTACATGAGACACTTTGTTCAAAAACGAAATCACCTGTTCTCATTGGCAAAACATTCAGTTCCAAAACAGCACGTCACGTCGTGACCGACGAATTGGGAACGCGCCTCGCGGGACCAATCTACTTCGAGAAACTTCAAACATGCCAATAAACTTGCCATGCAGATATTTGCATCTGCCGGCGCCGCCCCGCCGCTTGGGTATTTAACGAAAGGCAGGTGCAGAAATCAAATCAGCTTTTTACGCTTCGAAAGCTGGCAGCAATCTGCTCACGAGAAGCTCTCTATACTCTTGCATATAGATCTCTGTGCTTCGTTGGTCGAGCGAAGGCACTTCAGCGAAGCCTACGAGTGTTCCACCCAGGGGCATCATGCACCAATTTTTTTTAGGGGGCACAGTGTGCATACAGAGACATCAAACGAAATATTATAGAGGTTTTAGTCTTTTCCATGGCACTTACATTTCTAACAATTTGAACGCCCTTGCTTACATGCAAAAACCTCCAAAATAAAAGTGTTGACTTTCATATCAAATACTATTCAATCGGAATGATTACATATTGGCATCATATTTAAACGGCATGTTTTGTTTTAATGGACGCTTCTTTGATTTTGAGGTTGCATACAAAATCAATTTGGCTCAAAAAACCGAGGGGACAGATGCTTTTTTTCTATTTTTTGGAGTGTGCATGTAGCTGTTTCCCTGTGTGCTGCATCAACATCCAAGCACATAAAAGAGTGATTTCCTCTAAAAGAGTGTGCAGTGTTTTGCGTCTTTTTAAAGACAGCATTCACTTGCCTGAGTCGGGAGCGTCTTTTTAAAGATGTCTTTCCGGCCGTGTTCAACTTCTGGATGCGGCAAATACATGGGTACTCGCGATGGACACAATCGTTGCGTCTCGTGCCTTGGCATACAGCACGCAGAGGCGGCATTCGTGGGAGGTACATGCCCCACTTGTGAGGGCATGACTCTTGCTGATCTGCGGGTTCGGGTGGAGTTCCTCCGGGATGCTCGCCCTCCGATGCCTAGTGCCCCTAAGAAGGCATCTACGTTACCTCCATCCTCTGTCGGTCCTCCCGGGGATTCGGTGTCTGTCGTAGCATCGGAGGGGGCTGTCATCCTCGAAAGCCGACACGGACCCACTCCTGCCTTTAGGGTAGGGTAGGGGCTCCCATGTTCGACCCCAGAGACGGTCGGTGTAGAGTGGAGAGCTCCTCCCCCACCTGCGCTGTCCCGCCTCGATGACTGGTACTTCGGGACTGTTGCATCCGCGCAGCCCTCTCCACCTGTACCATTCTTTCCCGGGGTGCATGAGGAACTGACTCGGTCGTGGGGAACCCCGTTCTCCTCCCGGAACCGGCCGCTTCAGCCCTCACCCCTCACCTCCCTTGATGGTGGGGCTGCAAAGGGGTATGTCGATATCCCGACGGTGGAGCGCTCGGTGGCGATACAACTGTGTCCCACCGGTGCGCCTCCCTGGAAGGACCGGCCCCCCCTTCCTTCACAGGCTTGTAGGCATTTCTTGTGTTTGACGGAGTCTGCTTACAGGGCTTGTAGGGAGGCAGCTTCTGCCGTGCATGGTATGGCTTTGCTGCAGGTTCATCAGGCTAAGGCTCTAAAGGACCTGCACGAGGGAGGTCATAACCAGGCGGTGTTTGAAGAACGACCGTGCTATGTCCACTTTGGTGGTCCAGGAGCGCCACCTCTGGCTGTGTCTGGCGGACATGAGGGATGCAGATAAAACCCGGCTCCTGAATGCTCCGGTTTCCCAGGCCGGCCTGTTCGGCAAGGCAGTCGAGAATTTTGCACTGCAGTTCTCGGCAACCCAGAAGCAGACTGAGGCTCTCGCTAAGATCATGCCGCGTCAAAAGAAACCAACGCCTTCCCTGTCGACGTCGGCACCTCAGCCTACTCCTCGCCGAGGGTGTCCTACGGCGGCCGCCTCCGTTCCTCCTCGGGGCTCTTCTAAGAAGCGAGGAACCGGTCGTCAGCAGCCTGCCCCGCCCGCTCAGCCCACTAAGCCTGGTGGAAAGAAGAAGTCCAAGCAGCCCTGAGACGGGCGACCTGGAGGTGGAGAGGCTCGCTCTTCAGGAGATGGTGAAAGCACCACTCCCCCCACCGGAGGAGGACCGGTCGGGGAATCTTTTGTTTCGTTTTGTTTCTGTTCCGCCGACTTTTCAGTCGGCACCCACAAAACCACAAAAAGAGCAAATTCCTCTTCCTCCTCTAGGTCTCTAGAGGCATGTAGGAGTTTCGGATGGGCTTAAAACCCTACGATCTCCTCTTCCTCTTTTGCCAGCGGATGGGTAGAGCGTCCCGGGACATCTACAAAAGAGCCCCTGCTTAACCATCCATCAGCGGAGCGTGGGGAGTGTTACGTCACATGATGCGGCCGCTGCACATGCTCGCACAAGCACCCCGTCTCTGCTGGCTTTTACGCACGATCCGTCTCGGCTATACAATTCAATTTGCCCAGCGTCCTCCCAAATTCTCAGCCGTTCGCTTCACCACAGTGAAAGCTGCCAATGTGGACGTACTGCGTGCAGAGATCACTGTCCTGTTGGCGAAGGACGCGATCGAGCCGGTTGCTCCAGCCGAGATGAAGTCAGGGTTTTACAGCCCTTACTTCATTGTACCCAAGAAAAGCGGCGGGTTGCGACCGATCCTAGATCTGCCTGTACTGAATCGAGCACTCCACAGAATGCCATTCAAAATGATTATGCAGAGGAGCATATTTCAATGCATTCGCCCACAGGATTGGTTTACGGCCATCGACCTGTACTTTCATGTCTCAATACTTCCCCGACACAGGCGGTTTCTCCGCTTTGCGTTCGAGGAGAGGGCATATCAGTACAAAGTCTTACCGTTCGGGCTCTCTCTCCCCGTGTCTTCACGAAAGTTGTGGAGGGCGCACTGCAGCTCCTGAGAGAGAGCGGTGTTCGCATTTTGGCGTATCTCGATGATTGGCTCATAATAGCTCAGTCTCGTCAGATGCTGTGTACACACATAGATCGTGTACTCAAACACCTCGCCCGTCTCGGTCTTCAGGTCAACAGGAAAAGAGCAAACTTTGCCCTATGCAGAGGATCTCTTTTCTCAGCATGGAATTGGATTCTGACGGTTTAACAGCACGTCTCACAGAAGCGCGTGTTCAGTCAATTCTGACCTGCCTCCAAACATTCAAAGACAGGGCTGCGGTTCCACTGAAACAATTTCAGAGGCTTCTGGGGCATATGGCAGCAGCTGCGGCTGTGACACCGCTCGGGCTGCTCCATATGAGACCACATCAGCATTGGCTTCACGACCGAGTCCCGAGGAGAGCGTGGCGCACCGGCTTTCACCGTATCATAATTACACCGAAATGCCGTCTCACTTTCACCCCGTGGTCAGACCCAGCGTTTCTCAGGGTGGTGGTGCCACTGAGACAGGTCTCCAGGCATGCTATTGTTTGCACAGATGCCTCCACCACGAGATGGGGAGCCACATACGACGGGCTTGTTGCTTCGGGGGTCTGGTCGTCACCCCAGCGACATTGGCACATAAACTGCCTCGAGCTGTGGACTGTATATCTTGCACTCGTCCATTTCATCAATCAGATTCGAGGCAAAGATGTATTAGTGCGCACCGACAACACTGCGACTGTAGCGTACCTCAATCGGCAAGGCAGTTTGCGCTCTCGTCACCTGTCGCATCTCGCTCGTCATCTCCTCCTTTGGAGTCAGAAGAATCTGAGGTCTCTTCGTGCCATTCACATCTTGAGGTCGCTGAACACAGCGGCAGACGCGCTCTCATGAGCAGCGCGTCCGGGCGAATGGCGACTCATCCCTCATGTCGCCTGTTTTATTTATTGACCGAGGGAACACTCTGTGTGGATGCACTGGCACACAGCTGGCCGAGGGGTCTACGCAAATACGCATTTCCCCCAGTAAGCCTTATTGCGCAGACACTGTGCAAAGTCAGGGAGGATGAGGAGCGCATTCTATTAGTTGCGCTGTACTGGGCAACCAGACATTGGTCTCCAGAGCTCATTCTCCTCGCGACAGCCCTTCCCTGGAGGATTCCCCTGAGTAGGACCTTCTTTCGTGAGAACCTCGCTGCAATGCATAATATCATTAATTATGAATTAAATGGACAAAAAAGCGAGGAAGAACTAACATACCTCTCCATTAACGCAATACAACGGAGGAGTCGTAAAGATTGGACCTTGCCAACTGAACAAATAATAACACGTCGCAGGGCTCGACATCAACGCTTGTCCGCTTAATATCGGACAAGTAGACTAGTCTGATTAAAAACGCCAATAACAATAAAAAAAAACAATATTGATCTGCATCCTTTAGTCTCAATGGCGACCGAAAGTGCATAATGTAATAACGCTAAGTTAAACAAATAAGCGCAGCAAACACAAAGTGAGTTAACACTGTGTTAACAAAGTGGGTTAAACATACTGCGGTAAAAATGTGGAGTTTTTAATAACATGATACTAGTTAAGCAGCATCACATCACGGTTGAAAATGTGACAGATTTCATGACAGTTCACTAACAAGTAATTAATATTAAGCCACTTACATTTTAGAGGCAATGTTGACTGTTTTTGTTGTTTCAGCAGTTCAAAGATCACAGCAGAACCATAACGTGTCAGTCTCACTGCAGGCAGCACTCAATCGTGTCTTAACGTAAGCGGTGGCGCGCTTAGCAAACAGCCAAACATTTCCGCGCTCACTATCGACAAACCAATCAAATACATTTAAAATATATATATATATATTTTTTAATCAGACCAAACACATTTTTATTTTTATTCAGGAGTTATATATACATATATATATATATATACACACACACACAAAACAATAATTTTTAATAACAGTAGCTGATAAAAAAAAGGTAACAAGCAAGGGCTTGTTGGTGGGACATGGAGCTGGTGAACATGTGAAGGGAGACCGCAGGCTCGTCCAGGGCGAGCACTAAGGACTCACAGGGCGGCCCCCTTAAGCCCGCAAGTAGTCTGAAATTCAGTGCTTTTGCGCTACTTCTCGGAAGTAACGAGTAACTAACTACTTGAGTAGTTTTTTCATCTAATACTTTTTACTTTTTTTTACTAATCCAGTGGTACATATTCATCTGTTACTGGACTGCACCCATTTTTTATTGTAAATTTAAAAGACTGAAACACTTACCTGTACATATTCATTTCAAAGTTCTTTGACCCTAACACTGTTGTTCTCAAATGGGACTCTGTACAATTGCTTTGTGGTCATGTTGCACTTTACCAAGATGCATCTGATAGTTGTAATACTTACTCATTTTATGTTGTTGAATTCTTGCCTATCTGCAAGTATTTGTTGCTGTAGCAGGTGTAGACAAATTGCATTGTTTGCTCTGACTAGTTTCACTATGGCAAGTTCATGCTGTTGATTGAACCGGCGTTGGTGTCCACCCCCTGTAGGTCTTCTAGCCATTCTGTAGAAAAAATGCATTTTTACAGTACTGTGTATACTGAACTTTACTGCCTCTTGCTCTACCTAGGGAATAAATAGGTACGTTTGGGGTAATAAGGGGGTAAGAATATAGAAAATTAAAAAAATATATATACTCTAAGTATTTTATAACTACAGGGTACCTATTGTAATATTACGTGGTATGCATGACTTATGCAAGTCTATGGGGAAATTATGTATTGATATTTTATGATTATATTGTGAATTTTTCATATTCGCTTCTTACCTAATGAAAGTATATTGCATACAGTCGAAGTCTTCGAGCCACATCGGCAAATAAAATATAACAGCACATCACTTTTATTTTAATAGCCTATATTACTGAAATGCTTTTAATAACAAAAGTCCAGCTGATTTAATGTGGTTATCTGTGTTTTAAAGCAAGTACAATAAAAATAGCAACTTATTCCCTATTTACCTGGGGCCGTATTCACAAAGAATTTTATCTTACCACTATGAGTACTCCTAAATTATGGAAAGAAAATAGACTCAAAATTATTACAAATGTATTTTACTATCCACAAACAAATGTCTTAAGATTTGAATATGTGAAATTCAGAATTTGAATGAACATGTATCGATTTGTACAAATGTACAAATACAAATGTTTTATTTTGTATTCAAATATCATAATTTGCGCGTGCAAAAAGGGAGATGTGCATTTGTGGATCAGGTGACACGCGTGCATGAATCCCGTTCTGTTCATTTGTATATTGAGATTTTCATTTCGCCGTTTAAAGCATTTTATGAGCCAAATACAAACAACTATCAATGAATGAACTAAACAGATGTCTTTGATTTTGTTTCCGCGAATTTTAATATTTATGTGAATGTGCATCGATTTGAACAAACAGAGACATATTTGTAAATTCAGTTTGCGGACCCCGGACGACTGCGCGGTGGTATGCACTACAATTGCAGTCAAGGGTTGAGATTGCAACAGGTTGGCCTATAATATTAAATATATAATATCATTATTGTTTCATGTAATTCTAAAAACTTCCTGCTTGTCATGAATGTAATGAATTATGAAACAAATGTTATAAACAATATGCTTACATTAAAGTGTGCTTTTAAGTGTTATGGAGGCAATGCTTTTGAGTTGGTGAAACTGTCCATGTATGTGAATCAGCACCTAAAAGCCATTTTACGATCCTTTGTGAATAGGTCTTAGTGAGTCCTCTCGACTTCTTTTAAGCTGTCCCAGACTTAGGTGCTACTTTTAGGGCTAAAATGCTTCGTGAATTACTCTTAGTGAAAAAATTAGGAGTCCTAAAGTTAGGAGCGACACGCCCATTATTTTTAGGAGTTGCTCCTAAATTTGCCAGTTAGGAGCTACTTTTAGCCTTAAAATTCTTTGTAAATACGGCCCCAGGTAACATTTGTGGGCATATTCGAAGTGGTGCTTTGCAATCGGATATGCTTGACTCTGAAACTCTTGTTAAAAACATTTTATTTTAAAGGACACAATAATGACCACAAAGCAGCACGCTATTTGTTCATTTTTAATAGGTGTTATCATTGGTAGAATAAAACTTTGTAGCATGTGTAAATAGAAACATTTTAGCCAAATATAATTAATGCAACGTCAAACCAGAATGAACCAACAGCAGATGGGTATCCAGCTCACGCTGAAGCAAAAAAATACTACATGTGTATGATGTGTACTGCGCATAGACGGTAGCCTACTGCGCAGGTGCAGAGCGCACCCATCTGCCTGCAGGACGCTGTGCTGAAATGCGATCCTGGGGTGAAATCTCTTTACTGAGAGGGTTTAAAAACTTACTACACTGTGGAGTACAGTTGTGAGTGTTGTGAGCAGGATCCGGATGCTGGATAAGGTGAATGGTTTTGTTACAGTATTTTACGATTGCTTACACACAAAATCTTTTCATGTCACACGATTTTTGAAACCTCTCACTCAAAGTGCAAAACTACATTCCAAATCTTCAAAACCATAAGCTTTTTCTCAGCCTTTGACTCAGTTTTCAACTGCATAAAACACTTTTTTCAAAACATTACACACAATTCTCTACCTAAAACACAAAGATGAGGAAGTCACTTGCTTTGTTTTTCCAAACACAACCAATCAAAATGCTACACTTATTCACCAGGGCCCGTATGTATAAAACATCTCAGAAATGCTCTTAAGAATAGTCTTAAGCTATGACTTAAGTGTCCAAAAATTCTTAGTAAGGAGTAGGACCAGTTTGAGAATAGAAGACGTTTATAAAGAAGCTGAAAGCAACTTTCAGTAAAGTTAAAGAGCCACACAGATCCAAAATCGAAACTAACCTTTATTGCAGTGTGTCGTGTAGCTGTCCATCAATGTAAACAACGTGTAAAGTAGTCAAACCAAAAAGTGCACGATTAATAAAGTTATTGGCTTCTAAAGCAGGGAGTCGACTCTGAATCGCTGAAACGAGTCGTTATATGGATGAATCTCCTGCCTGTCTTTATCCACGTCACACGAACGCATCCATGTCACATGAGATACTATCAGCCTTGCCCGGGAGAAACGAAAACTATGACCCGCCCACAGCTAGTTAGTGTGTGAGTGTAAACATCAGCTCACGCTGTGTTTTCAGCTTGTGTTGTTTTCACTACCAAAGGAGACTTTTTCAAGGAGGGATATACTAAACGTGTCTGGCTGTAAAGAATCAGTGGTTAAAATGAATTTTTAACGGAGGGATTTAGACGTTTGGCAATGAAAGAAGGTTCAGTACCCACTTTATTTGGAACAACATGCGTCTCCTAACCACAACCTGTAAGTATGATTATAGCTACATACTTGCTTAAATGAGTGTAAAATGTCTATATTCGTCTTTATTGCTTGGATTATTGATGAATGATATTGTTGTTTAATCTCTAACTTATATACTGTCAGATTCACGATAGCAAGCGGTTTTGCTATGACCCGGTTAGTTTACATAAATGCTTAAAGAGCACCTATTATGGGATACACGTTTTTAAACATCCTTTTGTGTGTAAGTGTGTATTAGTACATGCTAACGATATTCAAAAAGTACATACCTCAAAGAAAACGATGACGCGAGTTATCGTCTCTAACGTTCGAGGACTACAAAAAACACTCGGATTGTAGGCAACAGTTTACTTCCTGGGATTAGTGATGTAGATAAGACCAACATTATCATAGTTCAGCCCTCTCTGCTTTGCTTGGTTACGCCCTCAAAGACGGGGGTGGGGAGCGCCGAGTCAGAAGAGAGCTAAAATGGCGGAGGTTGTGAGTCCCTGCTTTGACTCTGTTTGCAAACTCTTGTTTCATCGTTTAAGCGATTAAATCTCTCGAGTAGACGCTGTCTCTTTAGATGCGAGGGCAAAATAGCACTTTATGGACTTCCACAGAGGACATCATGTTTAATACGGTTCCGGAAAAATCCAGTCAGAAGTTGTTCACGGAGTTTTCATAATAACTGCTTCTCATGAACCGAAGCTGGATTTGCGCGACGTCTCCTCCTGAAAGTTGGATTACTGTGCACTTCTGGATCACAGGCTGTAAGTATTCACGTTTATTATTTGCCTTTTACTGTACATTACGTAACCGATAACCGGAGATTAACATAACGTGCGTGTAGAGCTAAGCTTGCAAGCTAATTGTTTTGTGTTGTAATACTGTATTTCATAAACAACGTACCATATTTATTTACACACGTGTATGTTGAATTATGCAGACTATCGTTTTTTTATCGATGTTGGTTTAGACATGTTTACAAACTTGCTAAGTTGCTAAGCTAAATACAAATACAAATACCAGCTAAACTGTTACCGGTAAAATTTGTTCTCATGATCAAACTCAAGAAACTCTAAGTACAGATGATTTGTTTAAAGTTATATGTATTTTACTGTTGTATTTACTTGAAGCTTTCTTAGATTTTGAAACGAAGTAAACACGTTATGTGTGTTGCTAATGTTGGGCCATGTAATATGTAATACATTTACGTTTTAATGAATAGTCTAACGATTTGTAGTCGTTGTACTCTATTGTTATAATATGTCTTTTTGACTGAATACATGTTTGTTTTATTTGTCTATATCCTAGATTCGCAGCTGGACACATCCTTCTACACTGTATGCAAACATGCAACATCATTACACACAGTACAAGGAGTCAGACTGGCATATGAGGAGCAAAGGTGTGTAACACATATGATGTATTTAGCTAGTGAAACCACTACCAGTCTTAGATGTATAACTGATGGTGACAAAGTTTTTTTTCTCTGCATAATAATAGGAACCCAGGCAGTAGCATTGTTTCACAATGTTTCCATCAACATCATCAGTGGATGCCTTTGCAGTCCGTAGCCTGAGATTTCAGATTTGCAGCAAAAAAAAATTGATTTTCTCATTTATTGGAATGCTGTGCAGGTATTTAAGTATTTTAGTAACTGTGTTAAATAAAGTAGTATTTACTTTTACAATAAATTAATTGCTTGTTTATATTTTTACAGGTTGTACCTTGCAGCCATCCATTACAATGTCACCAAGCCGTAACAAAAGCAGGAGAGGGAAAGTACAAGGCTATGTTCCAAAAACACACAAGTGACATACCGTAAGCAGTAATGTTTTATTTCAAATACATTCATAATTAAAAACTTAATGTATGAAGCAGGGAAATAAATGATCAAAACAAAAGATTTATTGACTGCAATATTTCTACAGTTATGTGGAGGATGTGATCAGGCTTGTGTTTGATGAGGTATTTGAAGATAAGCTGAAGGAAACCCCAATTCCAATGGACCTGGCATCACAGTTTGAGAGACCTTCAAAGGAGGACGTGATTGCATGCCATCTTAAGTGCAGGGGTCGTCGAAAGCCAAAATTGTGACCGATCTGATCAGGAAGCTCCAAGCATATCTGGAGAACAACACACGACAGGATGATAACCTTATAGTGTCGTCTTAAATAGCACCAGCTGACAAAGCTTTGATATGCCATTTATCTGAATAGATAGCTGTAAGAAATGAATTGAACAATTTTTGAAACAAGAGCACAATATGGTTACTAAAGTATGTTTATTTGTATATTGTTTAACATTTAAATATATATTTGTAATAAATAAATAAACTTTTGACTGACTATTATATTTTCTTTAGAGTTACATCTTTTGTTCTTTTGGGTACTTTGTTACTATAATGATACTTTAGTGTTATTGGTTTAAAAATTTAATAAAACTTACTCTAGTCCTGCACCTCAAAGGCTTATAGTCGGTACAATAAATGTTATGTGTGTAGGGATTTAGACAATTTGTGCAAAACCTGGATGATGAATCACGCAGGTAAGAGGCCCTGGAACCTGTTGCATTCTCCTTAAAACCTAATAAGTAAAAACATAGCACTTATAAGTAAGCAGTCTTTCATAATAAAGTTTACCATAGTGAAATAATGTAGGAAATTCATTTCAATTAATACTTTCTTTGTGCTACATTTGGTGTTTCCATATAGTTTGCACAGTGATATAGTGTGCTACATTTGGTGTTTCCATATAGTTTGCAAAGTAATGTAGTAAGTTATAATTACCTTTTGGATGTCTTTGCAACACATTTTCGTCTTTGTTTAGCATTCTGGCAGAGCTAAGGACACCTAAAAAAGTTAAATCCAATCGCGTTCATTGACGGAGATCGTTTATATCGTAACGGCCGTCTGAACTCTCTGGATCGAGCTTGAAGTGGTAAGGCAGTACAGACACCATCGTTTATAGAGAAATATAGCGCTTGTTTACGTTGCCTGTGACTCTCAGTCAGAACCGGAAAACCCACGCGTAGTCAGGGGCGTAACCTTTCAAACACACGCCGAACCCAGTTGACCAATAACAGTTGAGTAGTCATCTGACCAATCCGAATACACAAGACATTTTGGGAGGCGGAGACAGGAACTAAATCCGAGCGTTTTCCAGACATGCAGAAATCGGTGAGGTATGTAAGCAATTTATAAGACTCACAGTGCATTAGTTCAAGTTTTAATAACATGTATGTACTATGGGATATTACAATAACATGCTAACGTGCTAATTTATTAGCATAATTGGTGCTCTTTAAATGAGTGTAAAATTGTTAGTTTCAATCGTCGTTTGTATTGTTTGGATTAATGATGAATGATGTTGTGTGTTTAAACTGTTAATTTACTGTCAGAGAGTCACGTTAGCAAATGGATAACGCATGCTCATTTACGGTTTTGTTATGACCCGGTTAGTTTACATAAATGCTTAAATGAGTGTAAAATGTTAGTTTCAATCGTCGTTTTTATTGCTTGGATTAATGATGAATGATGTGTTTTGATGTTGATAATGTCTTCTCAGTAAATCATGTTAGCACGAGGTCAATACATGTTGCACTGTTGTTGGTCTGTGCCACCGATCTGTGGTCTGTGAGACTGATCTGTGATCTGTGCAAAGACACTGTGTCAGTTGACCAATCAGAGCAGAGTAGGCTACTGAAAGGTGGGGTTTAGGCAGACTGAGTCGTTGAACAGCTTCACACGAATCGTTTGGGGATCTCTGAGAAATGGGGTAATTTTAAATTTATATGTTGAGAAAATTACAGTGTTTTTTGACCTTGCATGCATTTAAATCTGTTGTCCAGGACTTATAAATAGTGATAGGATGTTTAAAATTGTCATCTTACTGGCTCTTTAAGACTCATTCTTAAGTGCTGACTTAAGTGCCGCAAACTGAGGACTACAATGATTTCGACCTAAAATGGCCGCCCTTAAGCTCTGAATCAGCCAATAGAAAGCCGGCAATGTTATACAGTCACAGCAGCATGTGACGCCATACATTTATGAATCATGAAGACATTCAAATTATATTAGTATTTAAATATTTAAATAAGCTTCACAAAATGTTTAACAATGTTACAAATAAGTACATGCATTTATTTTACACGATTTTGCACCATTTTGATTAAGTTTCAACATGTTAATGAAATAGACAAACGTAATGCTAAAAAAATGAAGATGATGAATCACATCATTTTGATTTCACTCACAAGCTGTTTATAAAAAAGACTAAAGTTTGCAAACACTTAGATAAAAAATACTTTGATGATCAAGGCCGAACAAGATGATCAAGTTAAGTTGCATTTCTCCACTTAAACACAATTGTAATTTATGCCATCTTTGTCACTTTCACCTTTGGCTTGCTCAATGCTAACATGGCTAACATTATGGTTTCGGTCAGGGTTGTATACTCTATTAATATCACTTTACATGTAATAGTGTCATTGTAATCTTGTAGATACTTCACATTTTTTATTGTAGATTTTATTTACATTTTATGGTATTTTATTTACCTATCATGAACTGTAAAATGTAAAAGCGGCTCTACTTACTTCAATTGGTAACACCTAATATTTAAACATTTTTAGCTTTAATTATTTCACTTAAACTGAGAAATTTAAGTTGAATTTTTTTTATTTTTAGGCATTATCAATAATTTGATCCAACTTTAACTTTTTACAGTGTATATTATTCAAATGTATATACATTTAAGTATGTACCATTGCTGTCTTGATAATCCCATAAATATTCTTGGTACTGTGCAACCACTTGAATAAGTTTTACTAATATACATCTTATACTGTATATTATATTGTGTAATATAATATACATTGTATAAAAAACCTATACTCTTTGTATTTCATGTTATATTAATTCCTATCTACTGTCTATATACTACTAACATGTATTTATTGTACATTTTCTGCTCTGCAACAATATTTTTTTCAAAAGTGCGATAGAAATACATTTAAATTAAAATAATTCTAACACATTCTTTGTTGTTAAAGTGATCCTCCGCCTCTCTGCTGCCCTCTTGTTACTCTTAACTAGGTTAAGAGACCTCTCCAGGGGCCTCATTTATAAACGTTGCGTACGCACAAAAGAAGGCGTACGCCACTCTATACGCAATAGTTGTTATTTATAAAAAGCAAACTTGACGGGAAAATGTGCTGTCCGTCACGCAAGCTCTGACCCAGGTGTACGCACAAAAACGGGTGAAATGAGAAATGGCGACACTGTCGGCAGATGGAAGAAACACGTAAAAGTGACAACACTGCCTCTCATAAATAACATGAAGACTTCACAAAGGAAGTCTTACAATTAACAGCCTTACACGAACACCCGTTTGATCGATCAGCAGTGAAACAAAAAAATAAAGAAATCGAAAATTACAACAGAAATTCAAATGAACACATATTTGCTAAAAGAAAAGTAAAATATGTTCTGCAATAATATTGGCATGTTGTGCAATTCATCCTCATAAAGAATATAATTCACAGAACGAAATAATGTACAAAACTGATATTCTGGCGGAGCAGATATAGATGCAATTACATAGACAGATAGATAGATAATTAAGGAGATATATAGATAGATAGATAAATAAATAAATAGATAGATGTATTAATTGTCCACTGGGGAAAGTTGTTTTCATAATAAACCATATCTTCATAATCTACGGAATTATGGTATTCATGCATATGCCTTTAGTGTGTTTTATTTTTGATAACACAATGTATGGCGTATGTCTAAACCATTCAGAAAGCAACAAGAAATTACATTTGCGCTGAACAATGTCCCCTTTCCCCCACCCGTGGCAGACACACTCTGGCGATGGAGTGCTAGACGTTTTTGTGCCTCGACTTTGATGTCCGACCATTTCTTTATTTCGGCCACGGTCCGAGGTTGTGAGGCTACAGCATTTACGGAGTCTGCCACCGTTTGCCACTCAAGTGCCTTTTTTGGCATTAGTAATGCCCACACTGTGCCCTTCAAACAACATTTTTCTCCTCTTTTCCACCTCGCCAACGATAACTTCTACTTCACATTGAGTGAAGTTACGTTTTTTTTTTTATTTCCTCTCTGTGTTTGCCATGATTTCGCAATCAATGCATATTAACTTGTGGGCGTTTCACGGACTATTTATGGACAACTATGGGCGTGTCATGAAGCCGCAAAAGCTGCGCTACATTTAGAATTGATTGTGATTTATTAAGGGAAAAATGCGTAGGATGTGCGTGCGCACGGTTTTATAAATCCGATTATTTCTGTGCGTACGCGCGTCCTATGTTTCATCCGTACGCCACTTCTGACGCAAATCCTACGCAAAGTTTTATAAATGAGGCCCCTGCTCTCTTAAATAATTTAGGAGCTGAGACCTAGTCTTAACACTTAGGATGCTTTATAAATCGAACTTTTTCTTAAGTCTAGGAATAAGAGTAAAATGACGTAATTCTTAGAATTTTGACACACTCAAGACTAAAATTTTACTCTGAGCTGCTTTATACATACGGGCCCAGAACAAGATGATCAAGTTAAGTTGGATTTCTCCACTTACACACCATTGACATTTTTCCATCTTTGTCACTTTCACATTTTGCTTGCTCATTGCTAACATTGCTAACATTATGTTTTGGGTCAGGGTTTTATACTCTTTTTATATCACTTCACATGTAATGATATCACTGCAAATTTGTAGATACTTCGCAATTTTTGAGGTTGATAATGCTATTGTAGATTTTATTTACATTTTATGGTATTTTATTTACCTGTCATAAACTGTAAAACCAAAAGCGGCTCTACTTAAAAAATATAGCTGTAGACAGCGATACGGGGCCAAGCAACAATGGTCCTGCAACACGCAACGAAGCTGAAAGGACATGCAATTGAAGAATGCAATGTAGCAGATATGTATGGGAACTATCAGCACACAGGACTCAGAGATGAGAATGAACATAATGAAAAAATAAAAATTTTGAAGTATAATATTTATGTGCATGTTGAAAGAAGGACCGATTAGTCCAATGCTGACCTAGAAAACAATTGAACCACTAAAGCATCATACATGTTACACATGAGACTTAAACCAAAAGAGCACAAACGAAATAATACCTGTTAAAATAATAAAGTAAAATACAAATAATGAATTGAAGCTTTTGACTCTAAAGTAAGAGACTTCAATTGCTGCCCTAGCCAGGATTTGAACCCATGATCTCCAGGTGTCATGCCTGTCACTCATCTGGTTGAGCTACAGGGGAGACATACATACAGACAGCTGCTTAAGTTAGATTGCTGAAGTGACAATGTGTATGTTCAAGTTTGTCTTAAGAAGAGAATATTTTTTAAAACCCCTGTAGGTAGTCAAACCTGTTCGAACATTTGACTCTACATGACACAAATTCGTCAACCATTTTGATTGCCGCCGTATGGTGGATTTGAACCCGCAACCTCTGGATTTCATGCCCATCACGCATATGGTTGAGCTACTGGGAAGGCATAGATTACCCCATCAAATATTCTGCATAGAAGTTTAGTTGATTAAATGGTTTAAAAGTTATTCCTGTTGACAAATGTATTACTTTTGAACAAAGATAAATATCAAAATTATGTTTGGTCATTTCTATGTGGCTCGGTCCAAAGATAATCTGAGCCAAATTGTGTAACAATTCAACAAACACTGCAAAAGTAGTAGCAAAAAAACTGAATACTGTACTTTTCAAAATGGCCGCTACTGCATATTTGAACTGGTGATGATGCTTGGCCACCAAATTACTGCAAGCCGTGCAGAACATGGAAAACAGGCTGGTTGAGAATAAAAGGTGAGAATAAACTCAAAACAAATATTAATAGAAAAACATAACACATGCATCAGACGGGATTCAAACCCTCAACCTCTGAGTTTTGATGCATGCGTTTAATAGACTGCGCTACACAGGCAGTGTAGCTAGCCAAGGTTTTCAGAGCTGCAAACATTCAAATGGCCCAATCAAGGAAGGTGCAGACATGACATTGCAGAGCAGAAATAACAAAATTACAATTTATATGAGAATCAGATAGTTTAAGTGGGAACAGTTAAAGTTTAAGTCAAGAAAAACATGTTGTATAGGAATGCACAACATGTTATAATACAGTCATAATAATTTTAATGAGACAATGTCACAGGGACAGTCAACTTTGGACAGGTATTTCTCGGGAATGGCAGAGAATATCAAAAATGTGTTTGGTCATTTCTGTGCGGATTGCTCCAAAGTTTATGTGAGCAGAGCCTGGCATAAAATAGACTTAATTTGCAAAAGTAGTAGCGAAAAAACTACTTCACATATGCTATGAAATAAGACATGAACAGAATGTTGAAAACTGACAAATGAGATATCATTGCAATCGACATAAACCAGTGAATAAAAATTCACAAAGAAAATGAATATCAGACAAAGTTTTCAGAAGTTATGGGCTGTTTTATATAGTTTATGAACCCTAGGTGGCGCTGTCTTCAGATTTCCCAGGTACCTTTAGGACATCATACCAATGCTTCCTACCGATTTTTGTGCCGATACATTATATAGAATAATAGTTATCCCAATTTAAAACAAAATTCAAAATAGTGGACAGGCGGTTTGGTAATTTCTGGCATAATATATATCGACAGATTTGTCATGAGCCAAGGAATCCATAGACACCAAGATCATAATTTTCTATCAAACATTTCAATAGTTATGGGCAAAAATAGCCATTTTTCATATCTCATGACCCATAGGTGGCGCTGTCCTCAAATTTGGCATGGTACCCCAGTTCATGGTCCTTATGAAGGGTACCAAGTTTCATTTCAATTGATCAAAGAATGACCGAGATATTGACTCAGAACGAATTTTGGGTCGACATCGATAAATGTACGCATTTATAACTTTTGAACAAAGATAAAAATCAAAATTCTGTTCGGTCATTTCTCTGTGGCTCCGTCCAAAGAAAATTTGAGCCAAATTGTGTAACAATTCAAGAAACACTGCAAAAGTAGTAGCAAAAAAACTGAATACTGTACTTTTCAAAATGGCTGCTACTGCATTTTTGAAATGGTGGTGGCGATTGGCAACCAAATTATGACAAGCAGTGCAGAACATGGAAAACAGACTGGTTAAAAATAATAGGTGAGAATTAACTCAAAACAAAATCTTATTAGTAAAACATAACACATGCATCAGGTGGGATTCAAACCCTCAACCTCTGAGTTTTGATGCATGCGTTTAGTAGACTGCGCTACACAGGCAGTGTAGCCAGCCAAGGTTTTCAGAGCTGCAAACATTCAAATGGCACAATCAAGGAAGATGCAGACATGACATTGCAGAGCAGAAATAACAAAATTACAATTTATATGAGAATCAGATAGTTTAAGTGAGAACAGTTAAAGTTTAAGTCAAGAAAAACATGTTGTATAGGAATGCACAACATGTTATAATACAGTCATAATAATTTAATATGACAAAGAGACAATGTCACAGGGACAGTCAACTTTGGAGAGGTATTTCTCGGGAATGGCAGAGAATATAAAAAATGTGTTTGGTCATTTCTATGCGGATTGCTCTAAAGTTTATGTGAGCAGAGCCCGGCATAAAATAGACTTAATTTGCAAAAGTAGTAGCGAAAAAACTACTTCACATATGCTATGTAATAAAATATTAACAGAATGTTGGAAACTGACAAATGAGATATCGTTGCAATCGACAGAAACCAGTGAATAAAAATTCACAAAGAAAATGAATATCGGACAAAGTTTTTAGAAGTTATAGGCTGTTTTATATAGTTTATAAACCCTAGGTGGCGCTGTTTTCAGATTTCCCAGGTACCTTCAGGACATTATACCGATGCTCCCTACCGATTTTTGTGCCGATACATTATATCGAATAATAGTTATCACAATATATGACAAAATTCAAAATGGTGGACAGGCGGTTTGGTAATTTCTGGCATAATATATATCGACAGATTTGTCATGAGCCAAGGAATCCATAGACACCAAGAGCATAATTTTCTATCAAACATTTCAAAAGTTATGGGCAAAAATAGCCATTTTTCATATCTCATGACCCATAGGTGGCGCTGTCCTCAAATTTGACATGGTACCCCAGTTCATGGTC
Organism: Paramisgurnus dabryanus; assembly: GCF_030506205.2. Lineage (NCBI taxonomy): Eukaryota > Metazoa > Chordata > Actinopteri > Cypriniformes > Cobitidae > Paramisgurnus > Paramisgurnus dabryanus. The sequence goes on from NC_133339.1 coordinate 50,182,566, forward strand.
CTTATGAAGGGTACCAAGTTTTATTTCAATTGATCAAAGAATGACCGAGATAATGACTCAGAACGAATTTTGGGTCGACATCGATAAATGTACGCATTTATAACTTTTGAACAAAGATAAAAATCAAAATTCTGTTCGGTCATTTCTCTGCACCTCGGTCCAAAGATTATCTGTGCCAAATTGCGTAACAATGCAATGAACGCTGCAAAAGTAGTAGCGAAAAAACAAAATACTGTACTTTTCAAAATGACCGCTACTTTAATGGGTGGAGTCTTAATGTAAGGTGTTCATTGTAATGAGCGTGAGGAGAGCAATCAGATGTACTAAGTAGAATTTTTGTTGATCAAATTATTCTAGAGTTATAACCATTTGAATATTGAATTTTTGAAGTGTTGGTGGCGCTATAGAGTTAATGCTAGAGACCCCATATTTGGTCACATAACTATTAAGGACCACCACTACAAGTGTGGCAATTTTTTTTTCATTTTCCTATGTACGGTTCATAGGGCTGCCATAGACTCCCATTGGGGAAGAAGAAATATAATAATAAATATAGCTGCAAGCAGCGATACGGGGTCAAGCACCTTCAGCGCAATGAGCACCCAAAGCACAGCAAAAACGGCACGACGCAGCAAATGCGCAAAGCGCAGAAAGAGCGCAATACAGAGCCCGAACCCGAAGCAAAGCAAATGCAGAGCAGAACCACTGCAGTGCGTAGCAACAACAGTAAAGATGGCAAAAATATAATATCAGACAAGTATTCAGAAGTTATAAGCAGTTCCATAAAAACTGTTATAGTTTATAACCCCTAGCTGGCGCTGTACTCTGACTTCCCAGGTACCTTCAGGACATCAAGTCGAAGCTCCTTACTAATTTTTGCGCGGATATGTCCAATATTTCCAAAAATATAACAAATTATGTGAAATTTCAAAATGGCGGACAGGCGGTTCGGTCAAACCCGGCATAATACACATCGACAGATGCGGCATGAGGTAAGGAATCCATAGACATCAAGATCATAATTTTCTGACAAACAGTTCAGAAGTTATGGGCAAAAATAGCCTATTTTATTATCTCATGACCCATAGGTGGCGCTGTCACCAAATTTGGCATGGACCCCAAGTTCATGGTCCACATGAAGTGTACCAAATTTCATTTCAATTGATCAAAGAATGACTGAGCTACAGCTTCAGAACCATTTTTGCGTCAACCTCGTTAAGTTTGCGCATTTATTACTTTTGAACAAAGATAAATATCAAAATTCTGTTCAGTCATTTCTATGCGGCTTACTCCAAAGATCATCTGTGCCAAATCTCATAAGAATTGAACAACATTTGAAGGAGGAGTAGCGAAAAAATGGAATACTGTACATTTCAAAATGGCCGCTACTGTAATGGGTGGAGTTTTACTGTAAGGTATTAAAAGCAACAAGCATGAGGAGAGCAATCACGTGTACTAAGTAGAATTTTCATAGATCAAGCGGGTCAGAAGTTATAACCCTTTGAACATTGAATTTTTGCACTGCTGGTGGCGCTATAGAGTTAGTACTAGAGACCCCAATTTTGGTCACATGACTTTTTAAGACCACCACTACAACTGTGCCAAATTTTATCATTTTCCTATGTACGGTTCATAGGGCTGCCATAGACGCCTATGGCTAAGAAGAAGAAGAAGAAGCAGAATAATAATAATAATAATAATACTAACAATTACAATAGGTGTCTCAGCACCTTCGGTGCTTGACCCCTAATAATAATAATAATACTAACAATTACAATAGGTGTCTCAGCACCTTCGGTGCTTGACCCCTAAATATAGCTGCAAGCAGCGATACGGGGTCAAGCACCTTCAGCGCAATGAGCACCCAAAGCACAGCAAAAACGGCACGACGCAGCAAATGCGCAAAGCGCAGAAAGCGCGCAATACAGAGCCTGAACCCGAAGCAAAGCAAATGCAGAGCAGAACCACTGCAGTGCGGAGCAACAACAGTAAAGATGGCAAAAATATAACACGTGTGGAAAACCAGACAGGTCGAGAAGAACGTGTTAAAGGGAACACAAAAGGAAATCTCAATAAGTGAAAGTAAGAGCTGGGATTCGAACCCATGCCCTCAGGTTCCCAAAGCAACGCACTAACCGCATGCGCCACTGAGTAAACGATTAAACCACTGAGTTGGTGTGTCCAAGCTATAGAATAGAGATTTAGAGCTGTAAACATTGATATCCAGCAATTACCAAACGTGCAGAAATGACAACAGAGAGCACAAATAACTGAAATACAATGTATAGTATGAAAATCACAAAACTTAAGTGAGAAAAAAGTTAAGACAAAATATCACAGCCCATGGGATTCAAACCCATGACCTCAGAATCTCATGGCATGTGGTCAACCAGATGCGCAACTCAGTTAACACAGCTCAAAGGGCAGCAAAAAACAGCTTAGGTGCTGCAAGGATTGACATATGCCAATCAACACAGATGCAGAACTGACAGTGCAGAGCAGAACTAACAGAAATACAATGTATATGAGAATCAAAAAGCTCAAGTGAGATTGAAGACAAGAAGATCATTCTGTATAGTAATGCTATACAATGTAATATACAGTCACATTAATTTACTATGACAAATAGACAACGTCACAGGCACGGTCAACTTTGGAGTGGTATTTCTAAGAAAAAGAAAACAGAATATCAAAAATCTGTTCAGTCATTTCTGTGCGGATTGCTCCAAACATTATACGAGCAGTACCTGGCATAAAATAAACAAAATTTGTAAAAAGAGTAGCCAAAAAATCATCTACCATATGCTTTACAATAACACATGAACAGAATGTTGGAAAATGACAAACGAGGTATCGTTCCAATCGGCATAAACCAGTGAATACAATTTCACAAAGAAATTAATATCAGACAAAGTATTCAGAAGTTATACGCAGTTCCATAAGAACTGTTATAGTTTATAACCCCTAGGTGGCGCTATACTTTGACTTCCAAGGTACCTTCAAGACATCATGCTGAATCTCCCTACTGATTTTTGCACTGATATGTCCAATAGTTCAAAAGATATAAAAATTTATGACAAATTTCAAAATGTCGGACAGATGTGTGTGGTCAAACCCGGCATAATACATATCGACAGATGCGGCATGAGGTAAGCAATCCATAGACATCAAGATCATAATTTTCTGACAAACAGTTCAGAAGTTATGGGCAAAAATAGCCTATTTTATTATCTCATGACCCATAGGTGGCGCTGTCACCAAATTTGGCATGGACCCCAAGTTCATGGTCCACATGAAGTGTACCAAATTTCATTTCAATTGATCAAAGAATGACTGAGCTACAGCTTCAGAACCATTTTTGCGTCAACCTCGTTAAGTTTGCGCATTTATTACTTTTGAACAAAGATAAATATCAAAATTCTGTTCAGTCATTTCTATGCGGCTTACTCCAAAGATCATCTGTGCCAAATCTCATAAGAATTGAACAACATTTGAAGGAGGAGTAGCGAAAAAATGGAATACTGTATATTTCAAAATGGCCGCTATTGTAATGGGTGGAGTTTTACTGTAAGGTATTAAAAGCAACAAGCATGAGGAGAGCAATCACGTGTACTAAGTAGAATTTTCATAGATCAAGCGGATCAGAAGTTATAACCCTTTGAACATTGAATTTTTGCACTGCTGGTGGCGCTATAGAGTTAGTACTAGAGACTCCATTTTTGGTCACATGACTTTTTAAGACCACCACTACAACTGTGCCAAATTTCATCATTTTCCTATGTACGGTTCATAGGGCTGCCATAGACGCCTATGGCTAAGAAGAAGAAGAAGAAGCAGAATAATAATAATAAATATACCTGCAAGCAGCAACACGGGGTCAAGCACCTTCGGCGCAATGCACACACAGCACAGCAAGCACACAAAGCACAGCAAATTCACAATGCACAGCAAGCACACAAAGCACAGCAATTACACAAATCACAGCAGGCACACACAGCACAGCAAGCTCACAAAGCACAGCAAGCACAAAAAGCACAGCAAGCACACAAAGCACAGCAAGCACACAAAGCACAGCAAGCTCACAATGCACAGCAAGCACACAAAGCACAGCAAGCTCACAATGCACAGCAAGCACACAAAGCACAGCAATTACACAAAGCACAGCAAGCTCACAAAGCACAGCAAGCACACAAAGCACAGCAAGCACGCAAAGCACAGCAAGCACACAAAGCACAGTAATCTCACAAAGCACAGCAAACTCACAAAGCACAGCAAGCACACAAAGCACAGCAAGCTCACAAAGCACAGCAAGCTCACAAAGCACAGCAAACTCACAAAGCGCAGCAAGCACACAAAGCACAGCAAGCTCACAAAGCACAGCAAGCTCACAAAGCACAGCAAACTCACAAAGCACAGCAAGCTCACAAAGCACAGCAAGCACACAAAGCACAGTAAGAACACAAAGCACAGCAAGCACACAAAGCATAGCAACAAAAAAGCACTGCAAGCACACAAAGCACAGCAAGCACAGCAAGCTCACAAAGCACAGCAAGCTCACAAAGCACAACCAGCACACAAAGCACAGCAAACTCCCAAAGCACAGCAAGCACACAAAGCACACAAAGCACAGAAAGCACAGCAAGAACCACCACAATGCAGAGCAACAACAGCAAACATGGAAAAATAGAACACATTTGAACTACAGACAGGTTGAGAAGAACTGATGAGGAAGAACAAAATACCTGACTCAGGTGGGATTCAAACCCAGGAACTCAGAATCTCAATACATATGATTAACTTGATGCGCCACTCAGATGACACAGCTCATGAGGCAGCAGAAAAGAGATTAGAAAGCTACAAGGATTAACATATGTCAAATTAGTTTATAAACCCTAGGTGGCGCTGTACTCTGACTTCTCAGGTACCTTCAGGATATCATGTCAAAGCTCCTTATCAATTTTTGCACAGATATGTCCAATAGTTCAAAAAATATAACAATTTATGTCAAATTTCAAAATGGCGGACAGGCGGTTCAGTCAAACCTGGCATAATTCACATCGACAGATGCGGCATGAGGTAAGCAATCCATAGACATCAAGATCATAATTTTCTGACAAACAGTTCAGAAGTTATGGGCAAAAATAGCCTATTTTATTATCTCATAACCCATAGGTGGCGCTGTCACCAAATTTGGCATGGACCCCAAGTTCATGGTCGACATGAAGTGTACCAAATTTCATTTCAATTGATCAAAGAATGACCGAGCTACAGCTTCAGAACCATTTTTGCGTCAACCTTGTTAAGTTTGCGCATTTATTACTTTTGAACAAAGATAAATATCAAAATTCTGTTCGGTCATTTCTATGCGGCTCACTCCAAAGATCATCTGTGCCAAATCTCATAAGAATTGAACCGCATTTGAAGGAGGAGTAGCGAAAAAACTAAATACTGTACATTTCAAAATGGCCGTTACTGTAATGGGTGGAGTCTTACTGTAAAGTATCAAATTCAATAAGCGGGATGAGAGCAATCACGTGTACTAAGTAGAATTTTCATAGATCAAATGGTTCACTATTTATAACAGTTTGAACATTGATTTTTTGCACTGCTGGTGGCGCTATAGAGTTATTGCTAGAGACCCCATTTTTGGTCACATGACTTTTTAAGACCACCACTACAACTGTGCCAAATTTCATCATTTTCCTATGTACGGTTCATAGGGCTGCCATAGACTCCCATGGGACGATAATAATAATAATAATACTAACAATTCCAATAGGTGTCTCAGCACCTTCGGTGCTTGACCCCTAAATATAGCTGCAAGCAGCAATTGCGGGGTCAAGCACCTTCAGCGCAATGAGCACCCAAAGCACAGCAAAAACCACACGACGCAGCAAATGCGCAAAGCGCAGAAAGCGCGCAATACAGAGCCCGAACCCGAAGCAAAGCAAATGCAGAGCAGAACCACTGCAGTGCGGAGCAACAACAGTAAAGATGGCAAAAATATAACACGTGTGGAAAACCAGACAGGTCGAGAAGAACGTGTTAAAGGGAACACAAAAGGAAATCTCAATAAGTGAAAGTAAGAGCTGGGATTCGAACCCATGACCTCAGGTTCCCAAAGCAACGCACTAACCGCATGCGCCACTGAGTAAACGATTAAACCACTGAGTTGGTGTGTCCAAGCTATAGAATAGAGATTTAGAGCTGTAAACATTGATATCCAGCAATTACCAAACGTGCAGAAATGACAACAGAGAGCACAAATAACTGAAATACAATGTATTGTATGAAAATCACAAAACTTAAGTGAGAAAAAAGTTAAGACAAAATATCACTGCACATGGGGTTTGAACCCATGACCTCAGAATCTCATGGCATGTGGTTAACCAGATGCGCAACTCAGCTAACACAGCTCAAAGGGCAGCAAAAAACAGCTTAGGTGCTTCAAGGATTGACGTGTGCCAATCAACACAGATGCAGAACTGACAGTGCAGAGCAGAACTATCAGAAATACAATGTATATGGGAATCAAAAAGCTCAAATGAGATTGAAGACAAGAACATCATTCTGTATAGTAATGCTATACAATGTAATATACAGTCACATTAATTTACTATGACAAATAGACAACGTCACAGGCACGGTCAACTTTGGAGTGGTATTTCTAAGAAAGAGAACAGAATATCAAAAATCTGTTCGGTCATTTCTGTGCGGATTGCTCCAAACATTATACGAGCAGTACCTGGCATAAAATAAACAACATTTGTAAAAGGAGTAGCGAAAAAATAATCTACCATATGCTTTACAATAACACATGAACAGAATGTTGGAAAATGACAAACGAGGCATCGTTGCAATCGGCATAAACCAGTGAATACAATTTCACAAAGAAATTAATATCAGACAAAGTATTCAGAAGTTATAAGCAGTTCCATGAGAACTGTTATAGTTTATAACCCCTAGGTGGCGCTGTACTCTGACTTCCCAGGTACCTTCAGGACATCATGTCGAAGCTCCTTACTAATTTTTGCGCGGATATGTCCAATAGTTCAAAAAATATAACAAATTATGTGAAATTTCAAAATGGCGGACAGGCGGTTCGGTCAAACCCGGCATAATACACATCGACAGATGCGGCATGAGGTAAGCAATCCATAGACATCAAGATCATAATTTTCTGACAAACAGTTCAGAAGTTATGGGCAAAAATAGCCTATTTTATTATCTCATGACCCATAGGTGGCGCTGTCACCAAATTTGGCATGGACCCCAAGTTCATGGTCCACATGAAGTGTACCAAATTTCATTTCAATTGATCAAAGAATGACTGAGCTACAGCTTCAGAACCATTTTTGCGTCAACCTCGTTAAGTTTGCGCATTTATTACTTTTGAACAAAGATAAATATCAAAATTCTGTTCAGTCATTTCTATGCGGCTTACTCCAAAGATCATCTGTGCCAAATCTCATAAGAATTGAACAACATTTGAAGGAGGAGTAGCGAAAAAATGGAATACTGTACATTTCAAAATGGCCGCTACTGTAATGGGTGGAGTTTTACTGTAAGGTATTAAAATCAACAAGCATGAGGAGAGCAATCACGTGTACTAAGTAGAATTTTCATAGATCAAGCGGATCAGAAGTTATAACCCTTTGAACATTGAATTTTTGAACTGCTGGTGGCGCTATAGAGTTAGTACTAGAGACCCCATTTTTGGTCACATGACTTTTTAAGACCACCACTACAACTGTGCCAAATTTCATCATTTTCCTATGTACGGTTCATAGGGCTGCCATAGACGCCTATGGCTAAGAAGAAGAAGAAGAAGCAGAATAATAATAATAATAATACTAACAAATATAGCTGCAAGCAGCAATTGCGGGGTCAAGCACCTTCAGCGCAATGAGCACCCAAAGCACAGCAAAAACCGTCACAGGCACGGTCAACTTTGGAGTGGTATTTCTAAGAAAAAGAAAACAGAATATCAAAAATCTGTTAAGTCATTTCTGTGCGGATTGCTCCAAACATTATACGAGCAGTACCTGGCATAAAATAAACAAAATTTGTAAAAAGAGTAGCGAAAAAATCATCTACCATATGCTTTACAATAACACATGAACAGAATGTTGGAAAATGACAAACGAGGTATCGTTGAAATCGGCATAAACCAGTGAATACAATTTCACAAAGAAATTAATATCAGACAAAGTATTCAGAAGTTATAAGCAGTTCCATAAGAACTGTTATAGTTTATAACCCATAGGTGGCGCTATACTCTGACTTCCAAGGTACCTTCAAGACATCATGCTGAATCTCCCTACTGATTTTTGCACGGATATGTCCAATAGTTCAAAAGATATAACAATTCATGACAAATTTCAAAATGTCGGACAGATGTGTGTGGTCAAACCCGGCATAATACACATCGACAGATGCGGCATGAGGTAAGCAATCCATAGACATCAAGATCATAATTTTCTGACAAACAGTTCAGAAGTTATGGGCAAAAATAGCCTATTTTATTATCTCATGACCCATAGGTGGCGCTGTCACCAAATTTGGCATGGACCCCAAGTTCATGGTCCACATGAAGTGTACCAAATTTCATTTCAATTGATCAAAGAATGACTGAGCTACAGCTTCAGAACCATTTTTGCGTCAACCTCGTTAAGTTTGCGCATTTATTACTTTTGAACAAAGATAAATATCAAAATTCTGTTCAGTCATTTCTATGCGGCTTACTCCAAAGATCATCTGTGCCAAATCTCATAAGAATTGAACAACATTTGAAGGAGGAGTAGCGAAAAAATGGAATACTGTACATTTCAAAATGGCCGCTACTGTAATGGGTGGAGTTTTACTGTAAGGTATTAAAAGCAACAAGCATGAGGAGAGCAATCACGTGTACTAAGTAGAATTTTCATAGATCAAGCGGATCAGAAGTTATAACCCTTTGAACATTGAATTTTTGCACTGCTGGTGGCGCTATAGAGTTAGTACTAGAGACCCCATTTTTGGTCACATGACTTTTTAAGACCACCACTACAACTGTGCCAAATTTCATCATTTTCCTATGTACGGTTCATAGGGCTGCCATAGACACCTATGGCTAAGAAGAAGAAGAAGAAGCAGAATAATAAATATAGCTGCAAGCAGCGACACGGGGTCAAGCACCTTCAGCGCAATGAGCACCCAAAGCACAGCAAAAACCGCACGATGCAGCAAATGCGCAAAGCGCAGAAAGCACGCAATACAGAGCCCGAACCCGAAGCAAAGCAAATGCAGAGCAAGACCACTGCAGTGCGGAGCAACAACAGTAAAGATGGCAAAAATATAATATCAGACAAAGTATTCAGAAGTTATAAGCAGTTCCATAAGAACTGTTATAGTTTATAACCCCTAGGTGGCGCTGTACTCTGACTTCCCAGGTACCTTCAGGACATCATATCGAAGCTCCTTACTAATTTTTGCGCGGATATGTCCAATATTTCCAAAAATATAACAAATTATGTGAAATTTCAAAATGGCGGACAGGCGGTTCGGTCAAACCCGGCATAATACACATCGACAGATGCGGCATGAGGTAAGCAATCCATAGACATCAAGATCATAATTTTCTGACAAACAGTTCAGAAGTTATGGGCAAAAATAGCCTATTTTATTATCTCATGACCCATAGGTGGCGCTGTCACCAAATTTGGCATGGACCCCAAGTTCATGGTCCACATGAAGTGTACCAAATTTCATTTCAATTGATCAAAGAATGACTGAGCTACAGCTTCAGAACCATTTTTGCGTCAACCTCGTTAAGTTTGCGCATTTATTACTTTTGAACAAAGATAAATATCAAAATTCTGTTCAGTCATTTCTATGCGGCTTACTCCAAAGATCATCTGTGCCAAATCTCATAAGAATTGAACAACATTTGAAGGAGGAGAAGCGAAAAAATGGAATACTGTACATTTCAAAATGGCCGCTACTGTAATGGGTGGAGTTTTACTGTAAGGTATTAAAAGCAACAAGCATGAGGAGAGCAATCACGTGTACTAAGTAGAATTTTCATAGATCAAGCGGATCAGAAGTTATAACCCTTTGAACATTAAATTTTTGCACTGCTGGTGGCGCTATAGAGTTAGTACTAGAGACCCCATTTTTGGTCACATGACTTTTTAAGACCACCACTACAACTGTGCCAAATTTCATCATTTTCCTATGTACGGTTCATAGGGCTGCCATAGACGCCTATGGCTAAGAAGAAGAAGAAGCAGAATAATAATAATAATAATAATACTAACAATTACAATAGGTGTCTCAGCACCTTCGGTGCTTGACCCCTAATTACAATAGGTGTCTCAGCACCTTCGGTGCTTGACCCCTAAATATAGCTGCAAGCAGCGATACGGGGTCAAGCACCTTCAGCGCAATGAGCACCCAAAGCACAGCAAAAACGGCACGACGCAGCAAATGCGCAAAGCGCAGAAAGAGCGCAATACAGAGCCCGAACCCGAAGCAAAGCAAATGCAGAGCAGAACCACTGCAGTGCGGAGCAACAACAGTAAAGATGGCAAAAATATAATATCAGACAAGTATTCAGAAGTTATAAGCAGTTCCATAAAAACTGTTATAGTTTATAACCCCTAGCTGGCGCTGTACTCTGACTTCCCAGGTACCTTCAGGACATCAAGTCGAAGCTCCTTACTAATTTTTGCGCGGATATGTCCAATATTTCCAAAAATATAACAAATTATGTGAAATTTCAAAATGGCGGACAGGCGGTTCGGTCAAACCCGGCATAATACACATCGACAGATGCGGCATGAGGTAAGGAATCCATAGACATCAAGATCATAATTTTCTGACAAACAGTTCAGAAGTTATGGGCAAAAATAGCCTATTTTATTATCTCATGACCCATAGGTGGCGCTGTCACCAAATTTGGCATGGACCCCAAGTTCATGGTCCACATGAAGTGTACCAAATTTCATTTCAATTGATCAAAGAATGACTGAGCTACAGCTTCAGAACCATTTTTGCGTCAACCTCGTTAAGTTTGCGCATTTATTACTTTTGAACAAAGATAAATATCAAAATTCTGTTCAGTCATTTCTATGCGGCTTACTCCAAAGATCATCTGTGCCAAATCTCATTAGAATTGAACAACATTTGAAGGAGGAGTAGCGAAAAAATGGAATACTGTACATTTCAAAATGGCCGCTACTGTAATGGGTGGAGTTTTACTGTAGGGTATTAAAAGCAACAAGCATGAGGAGAGCAATCACGTGTACTAAGTAGAATTTTCATAGATCAAGCGGGTCAGAAGTTATAACCCTTTGAACATTGAATTTTTGCACTGCTGGTGGCGCTATAGAGTTAGTACTAGAGACCCCAATTTTGGTCACATGACTTTTTAAGACCACCACTACAACTGTGCCAAATTTTATCATTTTCCTATGTACGGTTCATAGGGCTGCCATAGACGCCTATGGCTAAGAAGAAGAAGAAGAAGCAGAATAATAATAATAAATATAGCTGCAAGCAGCGATTCGGGGCCAAGCACCTTTAGCGCAATGAGCACCCAAAGCACAGCAAGCAACATAGAAGGTATCAATCACCCAATGCTCACTGACCACCCAAGGTGCATCAAGAACACAAAGCGCAGCAAGTACCCAAAGCGTTGCAATGACAGAGCAGAACCACCGCAGTGCAGAGCAGCAACAGAAAACATCGCAAAAATAGAACATATGTGAACTACAGACAGGTCAAGAAGAATAGGTGGGAAAGAACAAAACTTTAATAGAAGAAATTAACACCTGCCTCAGGTGGGATTCGAACCCATGAACTCAGGATCTCTATGCATACGACTTAGTGGATGCACCACTCAGCAGACACAGCTCAAGGGGCAGCAGGAAAAAGATTACAGAAATGCAAGCATTGACATATGCCAATCACCAAAGATGTAGAAATGACACCGCAGAGCAGAAATCACAGAAATACAATGTATATGAGAATCAAAAAGCTCAAGTAAGATTGAAGACAAGAAGAACATTCCGTAGAGTAACGCTATAAAATGTAATATAAAGTAATTAACTATGACAAATAGACAACATCACAGGGACGATCAACTTTACAGAGGTTTTTCTCAAAAAAATTCCTAGGTGCAAGAAAAATCTGTTCAGTCATTTCTGTGCGGATTGCTCCAAACATTATACGAGCAGAACCTGGCATAAAATAAACAAAATTTGTAAAAGGAGTAGCGAAAAAATCATTTACCATATGCCTTACAATAACACATGAACAGAATGATGGAAAATGACAAACGAGGTATCGTTGCAATCGGCATAAACCAGTGAATACAATTTCACAAAGAAAATTAATATCCGACAAAGTATTCAGAAGTTATGAGCAGTTCTATAAGAACTGTTATAGTTTATAACCCCTAGGTGGCGCTGTATTCTGACTTCCCAGATACAATCAGGACATCATGCCAAAGCTTCCTACCGATTTTTGCGCCAATATATCCAATACTTCAAAAGTTATAACAATTTATGACAAATTTCAAAATGGCGGACAGGCGGTTCGGTCAAACCCGGCATAATACACATCGACAGATGCGGCATGAGGTAAGAAATCCGTAGACACCAATATCATAATTTTCTGACAAACGATTCAGAAGTTATGCGCAAAAATAGCCTTTTTTACTATCTCATGACCCATAGGTGGCGCTGTCACCAAATTTGGCATGGACCCCCAGTTCATGGTCGACATGAAGCGTACCAAATTTCATCTCGATTGATCAAAGAATGACCGAGATACAGCTTCAGAACCAATTTTGCGTCAATCTCGTTAAGTTCACGCATTAATTACTTTTAAATAAAGAAAAATATCAAAATTCTGTTCAGTCATTTCTATGCGGCTCACTCCAAAGATCACATGTGCCAAATCTCATAAGAATTGAACCAAATTTGAAGGAGGAGTAGCGAAAAAACGAAATACTGTACATTTCAAAATGGCCGCTACTGTAATGGGTGGAGTCTTACTGTAAGGTATTAAAAACAATAAGCATGAGGAGAGCAATCACGTGTACTAAGTAGAATTTTCATAGAGCAAATGGATCATGAGTTATAACCATTTGAACATTGAATTTTTGAGATGATGGTGGCGCTATAGAGTTACTGCTAGAGACCCCATTTTTGGCCACATGACTATTTATGACCACCACTACAACTGTGCCAAATTTCATCATTTTCCTACATACGGTTCATAGGGCTGCCATAGACACCAATGGCTAAGAAGAAGAAAAAAGTACAATTCCAATAGGTGTCTCAGCACCTTCGGTGCTTGACCCCTAATAATAATACTAACAATTACAATAGGTGTCTCAGCACCTTCGGTGCTTGACCCCTAATAATAATAATAATACTAACAATTACAATAGGTGTCTCAGCACCTTCGGTGCTTGACCCCTAAATATAGCTGCAAGCAGCGATACGGGGTCAAGCACCTTCAGCGCAATGAGCACCCAAAGCACAGCAAAAACGGCACGACGCAGCAAATGCGCAAAGCGCAGAAAGCGCGCAATACAGAGCCTGAACCCGAAGCAAAGCAAATGCAGAGCAGAACCACTGCAGTGCGGAGCAACAACAGTAAAGATGGCAAAAATATAACACGTGTGGAAAACCAGACAGGTCGAGAAGAACGTGTTAAAGGGAACACAAAAGGAAATCTCAATAAGTGAAAGTAAGAGCTGGGATTCGAACCCATGCCCTCAGGTTCCCAAAGCAACGCACTAACCGCATGCGCCACTGAGTAAACGATTAAACCACTGAGTTGGTGTGTCCAAGCTATAGAATAGAGATTTAGAGCTGTAAACATTGATATCCAGCAATTACCAAACGTGCAGAAATGACAACAGAGAGCACAAATAACTGAAATACAATGTATAGTATGAAAATCACAAAACTTAAGTGAGAAAAAAGTTAAGACAAAATATCACAGCCCATGGGATTCAAACCCATGACCTCAGAATCTCATGGCATGTGGTCAACCAGATGCGCAACTCAGTTAACACAGCTCAAAGGGCAGCAAAAAACAGCTTAGGTGCTGCAAGGATTGACATATGCCAATCAACACAGATGCAGAACTGACAGTGCAGAGCAGAACTAACAGAAATACAATGTATATGAGAATCAAAAAGCTCAAGTGAGATTGAAGACAAGAAGATCATTCTGTATAGTAATGCTATACAATGTAATATACAGTCACATTAATTTACTATGACAAATAGACAACGTCACAGGCACGGTCAACTTTGGAGTGGTATTTCTAAGAAAAAGAAAACAGAATATCAAAAATCTGTTCAGTCATTTCTGTGCGGATTGCTCCAAACATTATACGAGCAGTACCTGGCATAAAATAAACAAAATTTGTAAAAAGAGTAGCCAAAAAATCATCTACCATATGCTTTACAATAACACATGAACAGAATGTTGGAAAATGACAAACGAGGTATCGTTCCAATCGGCATAAACCAGTGAATACAATTTCACAAAGAAATTAATATCAGACAAAGTATTCAGAAGTTATACGCAGTTCCATAAGAACTGTTATAGTTTATAACCCCTAGGTGGCGCTATACTTTGACTTCCAAGGTACCTTCAAGACATCATGCTGAATCTCCCTACTGATTTTTGCACTGATATGTCCAATAGTTCAAAAGATATAAAAATTTATGACAAATTTCAAAATGTCGGACAGATGTGTGTGGTCAAACCCGGCATAATACATATCGACAGATGCGGCATGAGGTAAGCAATCCATAGACATCAAGATCATAATTTTCTGACAAACAGTTCAGAAGTTATGGGCAAAAATAGCCTATTTTATTATCTCATGACCCATAGGTGGCGCTGTCACCAAATTTGGCATGGACCCCAAGTTCATGGTCCACATGAAGTGTACCAAATTTCATTTCAATTGATCAAAGAATGACTGAGCTACAGCTTCAGAACCATTTTTGCGTCAACCTCGTTAAGTTTGCGCATTTATTACTTTTGAACAAAGATAAATATCAAAATTCTGTTCAGTCATTTCTATGCGGCTTACTCCAAAGATCATCTGTGCCAAATCTCATAAGAATTGAACCACATTTGAAGGAGGAGTAGCGAAAAAACTAAATACTGTACATTTCAAAATGGCCGTTACTGTAATGGGTGGAGTCTTACTGTAAAGTATCAAATTCAATAAGCGGGATGAGAGCAATCACGTGTACTAAGTAGAATTTTCATAGATCAAATGGTTCACTATTTATAACAGTTTGAACATTGATTTTTTGCACTGCTGGTGGCGCTATAGAGTTATTGCTAGAGACCCCATTTTTGGTCACATGACTATTTATGACCACCTCTACAACTGTGCCAAATTTCATCATTTTCCTATGTACGGTTCATAGGGCTGCCATAGACTCCCATGGGACGATAATAATAATAAATATAGCTGCAAGCAGCGATACGGGGTCAAGCACCTTCGGCGCAATGAGCACCCAAAGCACAGCAAAAACGGCACGACGCAGCATATGCGCAAAGCGCAGAAAGCGCGCAATACAGAGCCCGAACCCGAAGCAAAGCAAATGCAGAGCAGAACCACTGCAGTGCGGAGCAACAACAGTAAAGATGGCAAAAATATAATATCAGACAAAGTATTCAGAAGTTATAAGCAGTTCCATAAGAACTGTTATAGTTTATAACCCCTAGGTGGCGCTGTACTCTGACTTCCCAGGTACCTTCAGGACATCATGTCGAAGCTCCTTATTAATTTTTGCGCGGATATGTCCAATATTTCCAAAAATATAACAAATTATGTGAAATTTCAAAATGGCGGACAGGCGGTTCGGTCAAACCCGGCATAATACACATCGACAGATGCGGCATGAGGTAAGCAATCCATAGACATAAAGATCATAATTTTCTGACAAACAGTTCAGAAGTTATGGGCAAAAATAGCCTATTTTATTATCTCATGACCCATAGGTGGCGCTGTCACCAAATTTGGCATGGACCCCAAGTTCATGGTCCACATGAAGTCTACCAAATTTCATTTCAATTGATCAAAGAATGACTGAGCTACAGCTTCAGAACCATTTTTGCGTCAACCTCGTTAAGTTTGCGCATTTATTACTTTTGAACAAAGATAAATATCAAAATTCTGTTCAGTCATTTCTATGCGGCTTACTCCAAAGATCATCTGTGCCAAATCTCATAAGAATTGAACAACATTTGAAGGAGGAGTAGCGAAAAAATGGAATACTGTACATTTCAAAATGGCCGCTACTGTAATGGGTGGAGTTTTACTGTAAGGTATTAAAATCAACAAGCATGAGGAGAGCAATCACGTGTACTAAGTAGAATTTTCATAGATCAAGCGGATCAGAAGTTATAACCCTTTGAACATTGAATTTTTGAACTGCTGGTGGCGCTATAGAGTTAGTACTAGAGACCCCATTTTTGGTCACATGACTTTTTAAGACCACCACTACAACTGTGCCAAATTTCATCATTTTCCTATGTACGGTTCATAGGGCTGCCATAGACGCCTATGGCTAAGAAGAAGAAGAAGAAGCAGAATAATAATAATAATAATAATACTAACAATTACAATAGGTGTCTCAGCACCTTCGGTGCTTGACCCCTAAATATAGCTGCAAGCAGCAATTGCGGGGTCAAGCACCTTCAGCGCAATGAGCACCCAAAGCACAGCAAAAACCACACGACGCAGCAAATGCGCAAAGCGCAGAAAGCGCGCAATACAGAGCCCGAACCCGAAGCAAAGCAAATGCAGAGCAGAACCACTGCAGTGCGGAGCAACAACAGTAAAGATGGCAAAAATATAACACATGTGGAAAACCAGACAGGTCGAGAAGAACGTGTTAAAGGGAACACAAAAGGAAATCTCAATAAGTGAAAGTAAGAGCTGGGATTCGAACCCATGACCTCAGGTTCCCAAAGCAACGCACTAACCGCATGCGCCACTGAGTAAACGATTAAACCACTGAGTTGGTGTGTCCAAGCTATAGAATAGAGATTTAGAGCTGTAAACATTGATATCCAGCAATTACCAAACGTGCAGAAATAACAACAGAGAGCACAAATAACTGAAATACAATGTATTGTATGAAAATCACAAAACTTAAGTGAGAAAAAAGTTAAGACAAAATATCACTGCACATGGGGTTTGAACCCATGACCTCAGAATCTCATGGCATGTGGTTAACCAGATGCGCAACTCAGCTAACACAGCTCAAAGGGCAGCAAAAAACAGCTTAGGTGCTTCAAGGATTGACGTGTGCCAATCAACACAGATGCAGAACTGACAGTGCAGAGCAGAACTATCAGAAATACAATGTATATGGGAATCAAAAAGCTCAAATGAGATTGAAGACAAGAACATCATTCTGTATAGTAATGCTATACAATGTAATATACAGTCACATTAATTTACTATGACAAATAGACAACGTCACAGGCACGGTCAACTTTGGAGTGGTATTTCTAAGAAAGAGAACAGAATATCAAAAATCTGTTCGGTCATTTCTGTGCGGATTGCTCCAAACATTATACGAGCAGTACCTGGCATAAAATAAACAACATTTGTAAAAGGAGTAGCGAAAAAATAATCTACCATATGCTTTACAATAACACATGAACAGAATGTTGGAAAATGACAAACGAGGCATCGTTGCAATCGGCATAAACCAGTGAATACAATTTCACAAAGAAATTAATATCAGACAAAGTATTCAGAAGTTATAAGCAGTTCCATGAGAACTGTTATAGTTTATAACCCCTAGGTGGCGCTGTACTCTGACTTCCCAGGTACCTTCAGGACATCATGTCGAAGCTCCTTACTAATTTTTGCGCGGATATGTC
Organism: Paramisgurnus dabryanus; assembly: GCF_030506205.2. Taxonomy (NCBI): domain Eukaryota; kingdom Metazoa; phylum Chordata; class Actinopteri; order Cypriniformes; family Cobitidae; genus Paramisgurnus; species Paramisgurnus dabryanus. The sequence goes on from NC_133339.1 coordinate 50,200,490, forward strand.
CAATAGTTCAAAAAATATAACAAATTATGTGAAATTTCAAAATGGCGGACAGGCGGTTCGGTCAAACCCGGCATAATACACATCGACAGATGCGGCATGAGGTAAGCAATCCATAGACATCAAGATCATAATTTTCTGACAAACAGTTCAGAAGTTATGGGCAAAAATAGCCTATTTTATTATCTCATGACCCATAGGTGGCGCTGTCACCAAATTTGGCATGGACCCCAAGTTCATGGTCCACATGAAGTGTACCAAATTTCATTTCAATTGATCAAAGAATGACTGAGCTACAGCTTCAGAACCATTTTTGCGTCAACCTCGTTAAGTTTGCGCATTTATTACTTTTGAACAAAGATAAATATCAAAATTCTGTTCAGTCATTTCTATGCGGCTTACTCCAAAGATCATCTGTGCCAAATCTCATAAGAATTGAACAACATTTGAAGGAGGAGTAGCGAAAAAATGGAATACTGTACATTTCAAAATGGCCGCTACTGTAATGGGTGGAGTTTTACTGTAAGGTATTAAAATCAACAAGCATGAGGAGAGCAATCACGTGTACTAAGTAGAATTTTCATAGATCAAGCGGATCAGAAGTTATAACCCTTTGAACATTGAATTTTTGAACTGCTGGTGGCGCTATAGAGTTAGTACTAGAGACCCCATTTTTGGTCACATGACTTTTTAAGACCACCACTACAACTGTGCCAAATTTCATCATTTTCCTATGTACGGTTCATAGGGCTGCCATAGACGCCTATGGCTAAGAAGAAGAAGAAGAAGCAGAATAATAATAATAAATATAGCTGCAAGCAGCAACACGGGGTCAAGCACCTTCGGCGCGATGCACACACAGCACAGCAAGCACACAAAGCACAGCAAGCTCACAATGCACAGCAAGCACACAAAGCACAGTAAGATCACAAAGCACAGCAAGCACACAAAGCACAGCAAACACACAAAGCATAGTAAGCTCACAAAGCACAGCAAGCTCACAAAGCACAGCAAGCTCACAAAGCACAGCAAACACACAAAGCACAGTAAGCTCACAAAGCACAGTAAGCACACAAAGCATAGCAAGCTCACAAAGCACAGCAAGCTCACAAAGCACATCCAGCACATAAAGCACAGAAAACTCCCAAAGCACAGCAAGCACAAAAAGCACAGCAAGCACACAAAGCACAGCAACAACAGCAAACATGGAAAAATAGAACACATGTGAACTACAGACAGGTTGAGAAGAATTGATGAGGAAGAACAAAATACCTGACTCAGGTGGGATTCAAACCCAGGAACTCAGAATCTCAATGCATATGATAAACTAGATGCGACACTCAGTTGACACAGCTCATGGGGAAGCAGAAAAGAGATTAGAGAGCTACAAGGATTAACATGTGTCAAATTAGTTTATAAACCCTAGGTGGCGCTGTACTCTGACTTCTCAGGTACCTTCAGGACATCATGTCGAAGCTCCTTACTAATTTTTGCGCGGATATGTCCAATAGTTCAAAAAATCTAACAAATTATGTGAAATTTCAAAATGGCGGACAGGCGGTTCGGTCAAACCCGGCATAATACACATCGACAGATGCGGCATGAGGTAAGCAATCCATAGACATCAAGATCATAATTTTCTGACAAACAGTTCAGAAGTTATGGGCAAAAATAGCCTATTTTATTATCTCATGACCCATAGGTGGCGCTGTCACCAAATTTGGCATGGACCCCAAATTCATGGTCCACATGAAGTGTACCAAATTTCATTTCAATTGATCAAAGAATGACCGAGCTACAGCTTCAGAACCATTTTTGCGTCAACCTCGTTAAGTTTGCGCATTTATTACTTTTGAACAAAAATAAATATCAAAATTCTGTTCGGTCATTTCTAGGCGGCTCACTCCAATGATCATCTGTGCCAAAATTCATAACAATTGAACCAAATTTGAAGGAGGAGTAGCAAAAAAACGGAATACTGTACATTTCAAAATGGCCCCTACTGTAATGGGTGGAGTTTTACTGTAAGGTATTAAAAACAACAAGCATGAGGAGAGCAATCACGTGTACTAAGTAGAATTTTCATAGATCAAGCGGATCAGAAGTTATAACCATTTGAACATTGAATTTTTGCACTGCTGGTGGCGCTATAGAGTTAGTACTAGAGACCCCATTTTTGGTCACATGACTAATTATAACCACCACTACAACTGTGCCAAATTTCATCATTTTCCTACATACGGTTCATTGGGCTGCCATAGACTCCCATTGGGGAAGAAGAAAAATTTAGAAACAGAAACAATGACCAATATAGCTGCAAGCAGCGATACGGGGTCAAGCACCTTCGGCGCAATGAGCACCCAAAGCACAGCAAAAACCGCACGATGCAGCAAATGCGCAAAGCGCAGAAAGCACGCAATACAGAGCCCGAACCCGAAGCAAAGTAAATGCAGAGCAGAACCACTGCAGTGCGGAGCAACAACAGTAAAGATGGCAAAAATATAACACGTGTGGAAAACCAGACAGGTCGAGAAGAACGTGTTAAAGGGAACACAAAAGGAAATCTCAATAAGTGAAAGTAAGAGCTGGGATTCGAACCCATGACCTCAGGTTCCCAAAGCAACGCACTAACCGCATGCGCCACTGAGTAAACGATTAAACCACTGAGTTGGTGTGTCCAAGCTATAGAATAGAGATTTAGAGCTGTAAACATTGATATCCAGCAATTACCAAACGTGCAGAAATAACAACAGAGAGCACAAATAACTGAAATACAATGTATTGTATGAAAATCACAAAACTTAAGTGAGAAAAAAGTTAAGACAAAATATCACTGCACATGGGGTTTGAACCCATGACCTCAGAATCTCATGGCATGTGGTTAACCAGATGCGCAACTCAGCTAACACAGCTCAAAGGGCAGCAAAAAACAGCTTAGGTGCTTCAAGGATTGACGTGTGCCAATCAACACAGATGTAGAACTGACAGTGCAGAGCAGAACTATCAGAAATACAATGTATATGGGAATCAAAAAGCTCAAATGAGATTGAAGACAAGAACATCATTCTGTATAGTAATGCTATACAATGTAATATACAGTCACATTAATTTACTATGACAAATAGACAACGTCACAGGCACGGTCAACTTTGGAGTGGTATTTCTAAGAAAGAGAACAGAATATCAAAAATCTGTTCGGTCATTTCTGTGCGGATTGCTCCAAACATTATACGAGCAGTACCTGGCATAAAATAAACAACATTTGTAAAAGGAGTAGCGAAAAAATAATCTGCCATATGCTTTACAATAACACATGAACAGAATGTTGGAAAATGACAAACGAGGCATCGTTGCAATCGGCATAAACCAGTGAATACAATTTCACAAAGAAATTAATATCAGACAAAGTATTCAGAAGTTATAAGCAGTTCCATGAGAACTGTTATAGTTTATAACCCCTAGGTGGCGCTGTACTCTGACTTCCCAGGTACCTTCAGGACATCATGTCGAAGCTCCTTACTAATTTTTGCGCGGATATGTCCAATAGTTCAAAAAATATAACAAATTATGTGAAATTTCAAAATGGCGGACAGGCGGTTCGGTCAAACCCGGCATAATACACATCGACAGATGCGGCATGAGGTAAGCAATCCATAGACATCAAGATCATAATTTTCTGACAAACAGTTCAGAAGTTATGGGCAAAAATAGCCTATTTTATTATCTCATGACCCATAGGTGGCGCTGTCACCAAATTTGGCATGGACCCCAAGTTCATGGTCCACATGAAGTGTACCAAATTTCATTTCAATTGATCAAAGAATGACTGAGCTACAGCTTCAGAACCATTTTTGCGTCAACCTCGTTAAGTTTGCGCATTTATTACTTTTGAACAAAGATAAATATCAAAATTCTGTTCAGTCATTTCTATGCGGCTTACTCCAAAGATCATCTGTGCCAAATCTCATAAGAATTGAACAACATTTGAAGGAGGAGTAGCGAAAAAATGGAATACTGTACATTTCAAAATGGCCGCTACTGTAATGGGTGGAGTTTTACTGTAAGGTATTAAAATCAACAAGCATGAGGAGAGCAATCACGTGTACTAAGTAGAATTTTCATAGATCAAGCGGATCAGAAGTTATAACCCTTTGAACATTGAATTTTTGAACTGCTGGTGGCGCTATAGAGTTAGTACTAGAGACCCCATTTTTGGTCACATGACTTTTTAAGACCACCACTACAACTGTGCCAAATTTCATCATTTTCCTATGTACGGTTCATAGGGCTGCCATAGACGCCTATGGCTAAGAAGAAGAAGAAGAAGCAGAATAATAATAATAATAATAAATATAGCTGCAAGCAGCGATTCGGGGCCAAGCACCTTTAGCGCAATGAGCACCCAAAGCACAGCAAAAACCACACGACGCAGCAAATGCGCAAAGCGCAGAAAGCGCACAATACAGAGCCCGAACCCGAAGCAAAGCAAATGCTGAGCAGAACCACTGCAGTGCGGAGCAACAACAGAAAAGATTTCAAAAATATAACACGTGTGGAAAACCAGACAGGTCGAGAAGAACGTGTTAAAGGGAACACAAAAGGAAATCTCAATAAGTGAAAGTAAGAGCTGGGATTCGAACCCATGACCTCAGGTTCCCAAAGCAACGCACTAACCGCATGCGCCACTGAGTAAATGATTAAACCACTGAGTTGGTGTGTCCAATCTATAGAATAGAGATTTAGAGCTGTAAACATTGATATCCAGCAATTACCAAACGTGCAGAAATGACAACAGAGAGCACAAATAACTGAAATACAATGTATTGTATGAAAATCACAAAACTTAAGTGAGAAAAAAGTTAAGACAAATTATCACTGCACATGGGATTTGAACCCATGACCTCAGAATCTCATGGCATGTGGTTAACCAGATGCGCAACTCAGCTAACACAGCTCAAAGGGCAGCAAAAAACAGCTTAGGTGCTTCAAGGATTGACATGTGCCAATCAACACAGATGCAGAACTGACAGTGCAGAGCAGAACTATCAGAAATACAATGTATATGGGAATCAAAAAGCTCAAATGAGATTGAAGACAAGAACATCATTCTGTATAGTAATGCTATACAATGTAATATACAGTCACATTAATTTACTATGACAAATAGACAACGTCACAGGCACGGTCAACTTTGGAGTGGTATTTCTAAGAAAGAGAACAGAATATCATAAATCTGTTCGGTCATTTCTGTGCGGATTGCTCCAAACATTATACGAGCAGTACCTGGCATAAAATAAACAACATTTGCAAAAGGAGTAGCGAAAAAATAATCTACCATATGCTTTACAATAACACATGAACAGAATGTTGGAAAATGACAAACGAGGCATCGTTGCAATCGGCATAAACCAGTGAATACAATTTCACAAAGAAATTAATATCAGACAAAGTATTCAGAAGTTATAAGCAGTTCCATGAGAACTGTTATAGTTTATAACCCCTAGGTGGCGCTGTACTCTGACTTCCCAGGTACCTTCAGGACATCATGTCGAAGCTCCTTACTAATTTTTGCGCGGATATGTCCAATAGTTCAAAAAATATAACAAATTATGTGAAATTTCAAAATGGCGGACAGGCGGTTTGGTCAAACCCGGCATAATACACATCGACAGATGCGGCATGAGGTAAGCAATCCATAGACATCAAGATCATAATTTTCTGACAAACAGTTCAGAAGTTATGGGCAAAAATAGCCTATTTTATTATCTCATGACCCATAGGTGGCGCTGTCACCAAATTTGGCATGGACCCCAAGTTCATGGTCCACATGAAGTGTACCAAATTTCATTTCAATTGATCAAAGAATGACTGAGCTACAGCTTCAGAACCATTTTTGCGTCAACCTCGTTAAGTTTGCGCATTTATTACTTTTGAACAAAGATAAATATCAAAATTCTGTTCAGTCATTTCTATGCGGCTTACTCCAAAGATCATCTGTGCCAAATCTCATAAGAATTGAACAACATTTGAAGGAGGAGTAGCGAAAAAATGGAATACTGTACATTTCAAAATGGCCGCTACTGTAATGGGTGGAGTTTTACTGTAAGGTATTAAAATCAACAAGCATGAGGAGAGCAATCACGTGTACTAAGTAGAATTTTCATAGATCAAGCGGATCAGAAGTTATAACCCTTTGAACATTGAATTTTTGAACTGCTGGTGGCGCTATAGAGTTAGTACTAGAGACCCCATTTTTGGTCACATGACTTTTTAAGACCACCACTACAACTGTGCCAAATTTCATCATTTTCCTATGTACGGTTCATAGGGCTGCCATAGACGCCTATGGCTAAGAAGAAGAAGAAGAAGCAGAATAATAATAATAAATATAGCTGCAAGCAGCGATTCGGGGCCAAGCACCTTTAGCGCAATGAGCACCCAAAGCACAGCAAGCAACATAGAAGGTATCAATCACCCAATGCTTACTGACCACCCAAGGTGCATCAAGAACACAAAGCGCAGCAAGTACCCAAAGCGTTGCAATGACAGAGCAGAACCACCGCAGTGCAGAGCAGCAACAGAAAACATGGCAAAAATAGAACATATGTGAACTACAGACAGGTCAAGAAGAATAGGTGGGAAAGAACAAAACTTTAATAGAAGAAATTAACACCTGCCTCAGGTGGGATTCGAACCCATGAACTCAGGATCTCTATGCATACAACTTAGTGGATGCACCACTCAGCAGACACAGCTCAAGGGGCAGCAGGAAAGAGATTACAGAAATGCAAGCATTGACATATGCCAATCACCAAAGATGTAGAAATGACACCGCAGAGCAGAAATCACAGAAATACAATGTATATGAGAATCAAAAAGCTCAAGTGAGATTGAAGACAAGAAGAACATTCCGTAGAGTAACGCTATAAAATGTAATATAAAGTAATTAACTATGACAAATAGACAACATCACAGGGACGATCAACTTTACAGAGGTTTATCTCAAAAAAATTCCTAGGTGCAAGAAAAATCTGTTCAGTCATTTCTGTGCGGATTGCTCCAAACATTATACGAGCAGAACCTGGCATAAAATAAACAAAATTTGTAAAAGGAGTAGCGAAAAAATCATTTACCATATGCCTTACAATAACACATGAACAGAATGATGGAAAATGACAAACGAGGTATCGTTGCAATCGGCATAAACCAGTGAATACAATTTCACAAAGAAAATTAATATCCGACAAAGTATTCAGAAGTTATGAGCAGTTCTATAAGAACTGTTATAGTTTATAACCCCTAGGTGGCGCTGTATTCTGACTTCCCAGATACAATCAGGACATCATGCCAAAGCTTCCTACCGATTTTTGCGCCAATATATCCAATACTTCAAAAGTTATAACAATTTATGACAAATTTCAAAATGGCGGACAGGCGGTTCGGTCAAACCCGGCATAATACACATCGACAGATGCGGCATGAGGTAAGGAATCCGTAGACACCAATATCATAATTTTCTGACAAACGATTCAGAAGTTATGCGCAAAAATAGCCTTTTTTACTATCTCATGACCCATAGGTGGCGCTGTCACCAAATTTGGCATGGACCCCCAGTTCATGGTCGACATGAAGCGTACCAAATTTCATCTCGATTGATCAAAGAATGACCGAGATACAGCTTCAGAACCAATTTTGCGTCAATCTCGTTAAGTTCACGCATTAATTACTTTTAAATAAAGAAAAATATCAAAATTCTGTTCAGTCATTTCTATGCGGCTCACTCCAAAGATCACATGTGCCAAATCTCATAAGAATTGAACCAAATTTGAAGGAGGAGTAGCGAAAAAACGAAATACTGTACATTTCAAAATGGCCGCTACTGTAATGGGTGGAGTCTTACTGTAAGGTATTAAAAACAATAAGCATGAGGAGAGCAATCACGTGTACTAAGTAGAATTTTCATAGAGCAAATGGATCATGAGTTATAACCATTTGAACATTGAATTTTTGAGATGATGGTGGCGCTATAGAGTTACTGCTAGAGACCCCATTTTTGGCCACATGACTATTTATGACCACCACTACAACTGTGCCAAATTTCATCATTTTCCTACATACGGTTCATAGGGCTGCCATAGACACCAATGGCTAAGAAGAAGAAAAAAGTACAATTCCAATAGGTGTCTCAGCACCTTCGGTGCTTGACCCCTAAATATAGCTGCAAGCAGCGATTCGGGGCCAAGCACCTTTAGCGCAATGAGCACCCAAAGCACAGCAAGCAACATAGAAGGTATCAATAACCCAATGCTCACTGACCACCCAAGAGGCATCAAGAACACAAAGCGCAGCAAGTACCCAAAGCGTTGCAATGACAGAGCAGAACCACCGCAGTGCAGAGCAGCAACAGAAAACATGGCAAAAATAGAACATATGTGAACTACAGACAGGTCAAGAAGAAAAGGTGGGAAAGAACAAGACGTTAATAGAAGAAACTAACACCTGCCTCAGGCTGGATTCAAACCCATGAACTCAGGATCTCTATGCATACGACTTAGACAGATGTGCCACTCAGTAGACACAGCTCAAGGAGCAGCAGAAAAGAGCTTACATGCCATACAAAGAATTCAGAAGTTATAAGCAGTTCTATAAGAACTGTTATAGTTTATAACCCCTAGGTGGCGCTATTCTCTGATTTCCTCAGGACATCATGCCGAAGCTCCCTACCGATTTTTGCCCCGATATATCCGATACTTCAAAAGTTATAGCAAATGATCACAAATTTCAAAATGGCGGACAGGCGATTCGGTCAAAGCCGGCATAATTCACATCAACAGATGCGGCATGAGGTAAGCAATCCATAGACATCAAGATCATGATTTTCTGACAAACAGTTCAGAAGTTATGGGCAAAAATAGCCTATTTTATTATCTCATGACCCATAGGTGGCGCTGTCACCAAATTTGGCATGGACCCCAAGTTCATGGTCCACATGAACTGTACCAAATTTCATTTCAATTGATCAAAGAATGACTGAGCTACAGCTTCAGAACCATTTTTGCGTAAACCTCGTTAAGTTTGCGCATTTATTACTTTTGAACAAAGATAAATATCAAAATTCTGTTCAGTCATTTCTATGCGGCTTACTCCAAAGATCATCTGTGCCAAATCTCATAAGAATTGAACAACATTTGAAGGAGGAGTAGCGAAAAAATGGAATACTGTACATTTCAAAATGGCCGCTACTGTAATGGGTGGAGTTTTACTGTAAGGTATTAAAAGCAACAAGCATGAGGAGAGCAATCACGTGTACTAAGTAGAATTTTCATAGATCAAGCGGATCAGAAGTTATAACCCTTTGAACATTGAATTTTTGCACTGCTGGTGGCGCTATAGAGTTAGTACTAGAGACCCCATTTTTGGTCACATGACTTTTTAAGACCACCACTACAACTGTGCCAAATTTCATCATTTTCCTATGTACGGTTCATAGGGCTGCCATAGACGCCTATGGCTAAGAAGAAGAAGAAGAAGCAGAATAATAATAATACTAACAATTACAATAGGTGTCTCAGCACCTTCGGTGCTTGACCCCTAAATATAGCTGCAAGCAGCGATACGGGGTCAAGCACCTTCAGCGCAATGAGCACCCAAAGCACAGCAAAAACGGCACGACGCAGCAAATGCGCAAAGCGCAGAAAGCGCGCAATACAGAGCCCGAACCCGAAGCAAAGCAAATGCAGAGCAGAACCACTGCAGTGCGGAGCAACAACAGTAAAGATGGCAAAAATATAACACGTGTGGAAAACCAGACAGGTCGAGAAGAACGTGTTAAAGGGAACACAAAAGGAAATCTCAATAAGTGAAAGTAAGAGCTGGGATTCGAACCCATGACCTCAGGTTCCCAAAGCAACGCACTAACCGCATGCGCCACTGAGTAAACGATTAAACCACTGAGTTGGTGTGTCCAAGCTATAGAATAGAGATTTAGAGCTGTAAACATTGATATCCAGCAATTACCAAACGTGCAGAAATAACAACAGAGAGCACAAATAACTGAAATACAATGTATTGTATGAAAATCACAAAACTTAAGTGAGAAAAAAGTTAAGACAAAATATCACTGCACATGGGGTTTGAACCCATGACCTCAGAATCTCATGGCATGTGGTTAACCAGATGCGCAACTCAGCTAACACAGCTCAAAGGGCAGCAAAAAACAGCTTAGGTGCTTCAAGGATTGACGTGTGCCAATCAACACAGATGCAGAACTGACAGTGCAGAGCAGAACTATCAGAAATACAATGTATATGGGAATCAAAAAGCTCAAATGAGATTGAAGACAAGAACATCATTCTGTATAGTAATGCTATACAATGTAATATACAGTCACATTAATTTACTATGACAAATAGACAACGTCACAGGCACGGTCAACTTTGGAGTGGTATTTCTAAGAAAGAGAACAGAATATCAAAAATCTGTTCGGTCATTTCTGTGCGGATTGCTCCAAACATTATACGAGCAGTACCTGGCATAAAATAAACAACATTTGTAAAAGGAGTAGCGAAAAAATAATCTACCATATGCTTTACAATAACACATGAACAGAATGTTGGAAAATGACAAACGAGGCATCGTTGCAATCGGCATAAACCAGTGAATACAATTTCACAAAGAAATTAATATCAGACAAAGTATTCAGAAGTTACAAGCAGTTCCATGAGAACTGTTATAGTTTATAACCCCTAGGTGGCGCTGTATTTGACTTCCCAGGTACCTTCAGGACATCATGTCGAAGCTCCTTACTAATTTTTGCGCGGATATGTCCAATAGTTCAAAAAATATAACAAATTATGTGAAATTTCAAAATGGCGGACAGGCGGTTCGGTCAAACCCGGCATAATACACATCGACAGATGCGGCATGAGGTAAGCAATCCATAGACATCAAGATCATAATTTTCTGACAAACAGTTCAGAAGTTATGGGCAAAAATAGCCTATTTTATTATCTCATGACCCATAGGTGGCGCTGTCACCAAATTTGGCATGGACCCCAAGTTCATGGTCCACATTTAGTGTACCAAATTTCATTTCAATTGATCAAAGAATGACTGAGCTACAGCTTCAGAACCATTTTTGCGTCAACCTTGTTAAGTTTGCGCATTTATTACTTTTGAACAAAGATAAATATCAAAATTCTGTTCAGTCATTTCTATGCGGCTTACTCCAAAGATCATCTGTGCCAAATCTCATAAGAATTGAACAACATTTGAAGGAGGAGTAGCGAAAAAATGGAATACTGTACATTTCAAAATGGCCGCTACTGTAATGGGTGGAGTTTTACTGTAAGGTATTAAAATCAACAAGCATGAGGAGAGCAATCACGTGTACTAAGTAGAATTTTCATAGATCAAGCGGATCAGAAGTTATAACCCTTTGAACATTGAATTTTTGAACTGCTGGTGGCGCTATAGAGTTAGTACTAGAGACCCCATTTTTGGTCACATGACTTTTTAAGACCACCACTACAACTGTGCCAAATTTCATCATTTTCCTATGTACGGTTCATAGGGCTGCCATAGACGCCTATGGCTAAGAAGAAGAAGAAGAAGCAGAATAATAATAATAAATATAGCTGCAAGCAGCGATACGGGGTCAAGCACCTTCGGCGCAATGAGCACCCAAAGCACAGCAAAAACCGCACGATGCAGCAAATGCGCAAAGCGCAGAAAGCACGCAATACAGAGCCCGAACCCGAAGCAAAGTAAATGCAGAGCAGAACCACTGCAGTGCGGAGCAACAACAGTAAAGATGGCAAAAATATAACACGTGTGGAAAACCAGACAGGTCGAGAAGAACGTGTTAAAGGGAACACAAAAGGAAATCTCAATAAGTGAAAGTAAGAGCTGGGATTCGAACCCATGACCTCAGGTTCCCAAAGCAACGCACTAACCGCATGCGCCACTGAGTAAACGATTAAACCACTGAGTTGGTGTGTCCAAGCTATAGAATAGAGATTTAGAGCTGTAAACATTGATATCCAGCAATTACCAAACGTGCAGAAATAACAACAGAGAGCACAAATAACTGAAATACAATGTATTGTATGAAAATCACAAAACTTAAGTGAGAAAAAAGTTAAGACAAAATATCACTGCACATGGGGTTTGAACCCATGACCTCAGAATCTCATGGCATGTGGTTAACCAGATGCGCAACTCAGCTAACACAGCTCAAAGGGCAGCAAAAAACAGCTTAGGTGCTTCAAGGATTGACGTGTGCCAATCAACACAGATGCAGAACTGACAGTGCAGAGCAGAACTATCAGAAATACAATGTATATGGGAATCAAAAAGCTCAAATGAGATTGAAGACAAGAACATCATTCTGTATAGTAATGCTATAAAATGTAATATACAGTCACATTAATTTACTATGACAAATAGACAACGTCACAGGCACGGTCAACTTTGGAGTGGTATTTCTAAGAAAGAGAACAGAATATCAAAAATCTGTTCGGTCATTTCTGTGCGGATTGCTCCAAACATTATACGAGCAGTACCTGGCATAAAATAAACAACATTTGTAAAAGGAGTAGCGAAAAAATAATCTACCATATGCTTTACAATAACACATGAACAGAATGTTGGAAAATGACAAACGAGGCATCGTTGCAATCGGCATAAACCAGTGAATACAATTTCACAAAGAAATTAATATCAGACAAAGTATTCAGAAGTTATAAGCAGTTCCATGAGAACTGTTATAGTTTATAACCCCTAGGTGGCGCTGTACTCTGACTTTCCAGGAACCTTCAGGACATCATGTCGAAGCTCCTTACTAATTTTTGCGCGGATATGTCCAATAGTTCAAAAAATATAACAAATTATGTGAAATTTCAAAATGGCGGACAGGCGGTTCGGTCAAACCCGGCATAATACACATCGACAGATGCGGCATGAGGTAAGCAATCCATAGACATCAAGATCATAATTTTCTGACAAACAGTTCAGAAGTTATGGGCAAAAATAGCCTATTTTATTATCTCATGACCCATAGGTGGCGCTGTCACCAAATTTGGCATGGACCCCAAGTTCATGGTCCACATGAAGTGTACCAAATTTCATTTCAATTGATCAAAGAATGACTGAGCTACAGCTTCAGAACCATTTTTGCGTCAACCTCGTTAAGTTTGCGCATTTATTACTTTTGAACAAAGATAAATATCAAAATTCTGTTCAGTCATTTCTATGCGGCTTACTCCAAAGATCATCTGTGCCAAATCTCATAAGAATTGAACAACATTTGAAGGAGGAGTAGCGAAAAAATGGAATACTGTACATTTCAAAATGGCCGCTACTGTAATGGGTGGAGTTTTACTGTAAGGTATTAAAATCAACAAGCATGAGGAGAGCAATCACGTGTACTAAGTAGAATTTTCATAGATCAAGCGGATCAGAAGTTATAACCCTTTGAACATTGAATTTTTGAACTGCTGGTGGCGCTATAGAGTTAGTACTAGAGACCCCATTTTTGGTCACATGACTTTTTAAGACCACCACTACAACTGTGCCAAATTTCATCATTTTCCTATGTACGGTTCATAGGGCTGCCATAGACGCCTATGGCTAAGAAGAAGAAGAAGAAGCAGAATAATAATAATAAATATAGCTGCAAGCAGCGATACGGGGTCAAGCACCTTCGGCGCAATGAGCACCCAAAGCACAGCAAAAACCGCACGATGCAGCAAATGCGCAAAGCGCAGAAAGCACGCAATACA